>NW_016805265.1:2161065-2284953 GCF_001698545.2 Rhinopithecus bieti | reverse complement strand
GCCCCCCCACCACCCCACGAAAAAGCAAAAAATTAACCAGCTGTGGTGCTGTGTGTCTGTGGTCCCAACTACACGGGAGGCTGAGACAGGAGGATCCCTTGATCCCTTGAGGTCAAGGCTGGAGTGTGTTATGATTACACAACTGCACTCCAGCCTGGATGACAGAGCAAGACCTAAAAAAAGAAAAGATTTTAAAAGATTGACTAAGTAAATGAGTCCTCTTCTTGAATATCAATCTTTCCAGGAGAGCTTTTTCATTAACATATTTATGTCTCTTGTTGAAAGTTTCCATTAAGAGCAGGTAGCAAAAGCTAGACAGAATATGCTTTTGAAGATTCTCTATGTTCTTTATTAATACCTTTCTTAAGTTTCTCAAGATCTCCTTTTGCCTCCCTCTTGGTCTTAAATGAGACTGAAGTTTACGAGTCTTTAGCCATGTCTGTCCCCATAGGGATGCAAATTTATTATTTCAGAAGTTCCAGTCCCCAGTAAGAAGCACTGTCCAATCATGTGCAGATGTGTCTTGTAAGCCAGATTTCATCACAGATAAGTCCATTCCACTGTCATGTGCCACATTTAAAGTACTAAATTAGGTTACTCTGTAGTCAAAACAAGCCCTGGTCCAGACTGCTCTAGGGCAAGACCCCATTGCACTGTCCCTTTTGTTCTGCCCATGCATTCGGTAGTAGCTTTCCCTTTTGCCAGTTGACAGATAGTGACTTCTTTGCAAAACATAACCAGATTAGGTTGTTTTTAATAAACCAACTAAAATAAAAAAATTATTGACATTGGGATGAAGTATTTTAACAGAATGATAGTAATGTTTTTATTGTGCCATTGTGATTTTCTGTAAAGAAACACCCAATATTCATTATATATATTTTTTTTTAATTTACAACTCTTTAACTGTACCCAACATTTCACTGCTAGGAATATAGTCAGGCTTGAAGCTTTATTAGAAACCCATGATCCAATCCATACCAACACTTCTTTTAGTTTATGGCTTCTGTTCATTTGCACTGTCCAAAAATGTACTGCTACTATTTGTAGTCATTCCAAAAAAAAAAAAAATGTGAACTACCTAGGTATAACTCTCATAAGACATATACAGCAGCATCTGTATGCTGAAAGTTACCAAAAAAGTGTTACTTGCATATGATTTTACACCATAGTTCCCAAGTGCCCCTGTACAGAATATGGAGCTTATGTCCTGTCTCTCTTTGAATGATGAGTGATGAAGGAGCTTCAGACATTACTGGGTGAGCTTGTATTGAGTGTTACAAAGAGAAGTCAGTCTGCCTTTCTTTGGCTCTAATTGCAGAAAGTGAAGTCACTGCTTTTGCTGTCTTGGATCAAGACCAGAAAGAAATTATTGATACCAATGGAGCTGGAGATGCATTTGTTGGAGGTACAGACTAATTTATTTCATTCTTACTTACAAGTTAAACATTTTAACCCTTGTTTCTACCATATAACCAAGATTTATTCATTTAATAACTTTTAATTTCTTCTTTTAAGTAATTCACTTATGAAGTTCTTTCTATATACTTCTATCATTGTCAGTATTATAAAGGGGTTTTACCACAGGAAAAATTGTGTTTGGAAAAGATAATTTGCTACTGTGCTATACCCCAGTCATTTTCACATGATTAATTGTATCTGTCAGAAAATTGCATAAACAAGCTGCATCAAGTACAGTATATAGTATATTTGTAGCCCTTCAGGCTTAAATGTTAACACATTTTTGTTCTTTAAAACAAGTTGTGATGAATATTAAACAGTATGCTAATAACTAAGGATGATGTCTTTGGATGATATCCTTTGGTTAAAACATCTGTTTCAAACACAATAGTGGTTGTTTGTTATACTAGGAAGAATTCAATTTTTGCCTATTTTAGGCTCTATAAGAACTGGCAAATTTTATATGAACTAATGATTTTGGTAATGAATACTCAAAATAAAATCAAGATAATAGAAGATTTTGGCTCAGTGACTTAGATTGATCTAAAATCTGATTCAAAATTCTTTTGATAAGTCTAAATTCCTTCTAGCTAAGTGTAGTTAATTAGGCTAGTTTATAGTCTCTAGAACACTTTAGCTTCCTCAAAGATACCCCAAAGGGGTCTTTCCCAGTCAGACCAGGTTAATTTAAAAAAAAAAAAAAAAAGCAAGCAAGTGGAGCTGATCATTGTCCCTTTTTCTCTGGAGGATAATTTGAATCATGGGAAACTTATTTAAGTTTGTGTGATGGTTTTAACTTAATATTTTATTTAAATGGTCTTTTTACCAACATAAATTTTATTTTTCTTTCTCTAAAACTATTCATGCCCAGTTTTTTGTTTGTTTGTTTTTGATATGGAGTCTCACTCTGTCTCCCAGGCTGGTGTGCAGTGTTGCAATCTCAGCTCACTGCAACCTCTGCCTCCCAGTTCAAGTGATTCTCCTGCCTCAGCCTCCTGAGCAGCTGGGACCACAGGCGCATGCCACCACACCTGGCTAATTTTTGTACTTTTAGTGGAGATGGGGTTTTGCCATGTTGGGCAGGCTGGTCATGCCCAGTCTTAAATGAACTATTAACCATTAGGATGCCCCATGCCCTGTATTCTTTGGAAAGAGTCTGTACCACAGACAACATTCTGCTTCACTGTTATGATTGTGTTTTTTATTTCCTTGCTTGGAAAGTCTTCATTATTGGTAATATTAGAGTACTTAGCCAATTTTCCTATTTTTTACTCTTTAGAGCTATAGATGTATGTAAGCTAAAAATATTTTATTCTGAATTTAGCCATATTCTGTAATACATTAAGAAAACCCTATTAATTTCTTGGTTAGAAATTGGTCAAACCAGGAATCTTAGTCTAGAAACTTTTAAACTTATACACTGTATGTACATTACTTAAGTATTTTAAAATCTTTAAAACACGAAGTCTTCTATTTCTTTGACATTCAGTAGGACGCATAATGAGGGCATCATAGATTTGATGGTGACCTAAATAGCCACTACCTCTGGCCTTGAGTTACTACGCTTCCTGGCCCTGCAACAGCAGATTCCATTACAGTCACTTAACTATCTGTAATGCTACCGATACTAGGTGAGAATATATAGACTTTTTGAGGGAGGGAGAGGCCATTCTTAGGATACTCAGGTAGGAACAACCAGCTACCATTTGTATGGTCGTTAGAGTGATAAATAAACTACTTCATCAAAGCAATTGGGATTTTTTGTTAGAGGATTTTCAGCCTCTTTTATCCTACTAAACAAGTTTATCCTAAGTAAAACAGAAAATATAGAACAGGGATCCACAACTTTTTTTTTTTTTGTAAAAGGCCAAATGGTGACTGTTTTAGGCTTTGCAAGTCATATACAGGCTGTATTGCATATCTTTGTTTGCTTGCTTGGGTTTTGCTTTTTTTTTTTTTTTTTTTTTTAATAGCACTTTTATATGTAAAACCTTTCCTAGCTCTGTAGCTGTACAAAAACATGCCATAGGCCAGTGTTGGCCTACAGACTATAGTTTGCCAAACCCTTTTTTACTCATAGGCAGCTTCCTCACTTTATTCATTTCTAGCATTTCAAAGCTCCAAACACTAGATTTCACTACACATTGTC
The DNA here is from genome assembly GCF_001698545.2 of Rhinopithecus bieti. Classification (NCBI taxonomy): domain Eukaryota; kingdom Metazoa; phylum Chordata; class Mammalia; order Primates; family Cercopithecidae; genus Rhinopithecus; species Rhinopithecus bieti. The sequence goes on along the minus strand of NW_016805265.1, from coordinate 2,281,343 downwards.
GAAATCAGAATAGAGAAAGTGTAAGGCAAGTAGACACTAGGCAGGACTTCACTGGTAATACAATTACATAGCCAATTTTCTCACTTTGAACCTACTTAGTTCCCAGGGTAATCAGATCCCAAAACACTGGGTCATGCAATGAGATGAAAATCCTAATGTCAGTTTATTAATGGAATACTTATGTTGCCATCTTTAGCACATTTTGTCAAATGTGAGTCAAGCTACAAAGTAACAGCAATAGATAACCTTTATACGGTACCTACTAACCAACCAATATCTTAAATACTTTATACATATTAACTAATTTAGTGTTCACAAAAGCTTCTTGGAGTAGATTATTTTTACCCCTATTTTACTGATGAAAAAAACAGAGACAAAGAAAGGTGAGATAATGTGCCCATAGTCTCATGGCTAGAGAGTAGCAGAGCCAGGATTCAAACCCAGAAAGTCTGTCTCCAAAGTCAGTGCTTTTACTGACCACACTAACACTGCTTCTCTAAACATTTATGTAAATCTCACCATTATAACTGAGAATCGCAGACCAGCCTTCCTGACAAAAGCTGGTTTTGCCAGAGAATCTTCCTGTTATCTGAGTAGATGACTTCATTTATTGAAGAGGATCTTTTGTAATCTGACAGGGTTCTGAGGACTCTAAGGTAAGATTGTTGAGGAAAAGAAAGAAAAACTGAAAGGGAAGAAAATCCAAGAACTGTAGTCCCTGGTGAGTTTGAACCAAGAGCTTTTTGCTAAGCTGTAGCGTCGATTGCACTACAGAGATACAGAAAGCCAGATGATAAACTTGCTTGGTTAGCATGGACTCCAAATAAGAGAGTTATATGAATCAGCTGTTTAATAGTCAAGCAAGATATTTCCCTAAGCCCTTCTCAGGCAGTAACTGCAGTGTATGGGCACTGGAACTAGCCGGCCACTTTGATGCCAGCAGGAGGGAACTTCACTCACTCGCTGCTCCACCCCTCACAGGAGGGGGAGCACAGGTGAGCAGGTGCAGGAACTGGGCCAAGCACTTTTGGGCACTGGTAAGAGCGAACTCCATACCAGCCCAGTGGCAGCATCTAAGGGAAGGTGCCCTTGACCTCTGATTCCCCAGAGGAAGCGCTACAGTGCCCTTTTAGCTTTGCTGTCCGTAGACAGCTTAAGCGTTAACAGCTCAGTGGAGTGACCCTCCTTTGTCACCAGTGTGACAGCCCTTTGCACCCACAAAGGGCTGAGTTCTTGGCACCTGAGTTCTTGTCTGGCATCCAGGATAAATGGGGTCACACAAACGAATTGGAGATGGTAAATGCAGGGGATTTTATTGCTGATGAAAGTGGCTCTCAGCAGGAAGGGGAGCTGAAAGGGGGATGGAGCAGGAAGATAATCCCCTGGAGTCCGGTCGTCCCCAATCAGACTCCTCTCCAAAGCTATGCCATCAAGCTGTCCCTGTGAAGTCAAGCCGCTTCTCTCCAGTGTCCAATCGTGGTCTCCAACATCCAGCTGCTTCTCCTCTTCTCCTTTCTCTGTCAGCTGAGCCTGGGTTTTTTATGGGCACAGGATTGTGGGTGGGGTGGGCCGTGGGTAGTTTTGGAAAAGGCAACATTTGAGCAGAAAAACAAGGATGTAAGTTCTCACTTTGGGCCGTGGTATTAGGCTTTTTGGCTTTAGGGTGGGGCCCTCACCAGAGACCCACCCTCTTCTGCCCAGAATTTGCCTGCCTCCTGTCCCTATCAATAGCACCCATCTAACAACCTGATGCATCCATCTTACAACAGAAATGGTCTTGTTAGTTGGAAATACTAAAAGATCCATTGGTTAAAACCCCCTGCTCCCTCTCCACACCAGCAAGAGCCTTTCTACTGGGTTTAGAAACAACAGCTGTTGGCACCACACAGTGACTCACACCTGAAATCCTAGCACTTTGAGAGGCCAAGGCAGGCGGATCACTTGAGGCCAGGAATTTGAGACCAGCCTGGCCAACATGGCAAAACTCTGTCTCTACTAAAAATACAAAAAATTAGCCAGGCAAGGTAACATGCAGTTGTAGTCCCAGCCACTCAGGAGGCTGAGGCCCTGCCCATATGGAAAAATTAACAAAATAGATCAAAGACTTAAATGTAAGTACTAAATCAGCCAGGTGTGGTGGCTCATGCCTGTAATCCCAGCACTTTGGGAGGCCGAAGCAGGTGGATCACTTGAGGCCAGGAGTTTGAGACCAGCCTGGCCAGCATAGCAAAACCCCATCTCTACTAAAAATAGAAAAATTAGCTGGGCTTGGCGTTGCATGCCTAAAGTCCCAGCAACTTGGGTGGCTGAGGCAGGAGGATCACTTGAACCCAGGAGGCAGAGGTTGCAGTGAGCCAAGATCTTACTACTGCACTCCAGTCTGGGTGACAGAGTGAGACCTTATCTCAAAAAAATTAATTAATTAATTAATAAAATAATAGGCACTGACTACTTCCACCTTGGAAATGAATCTCAGGCAGTGGCAACTTTTACATTTACTATGTAGTTTATTTTTCTTTGCCTCATTGCCCAATTAACATATCTTCTTTCTGATTGACATATTCTATCTTTGGATGGTTAATATATTCATCCTGTAACTTTCAAGTTTTGCTGGCCTAAGAGTATTTCTGTCTTTTGTGACTTTGCATATCTATATTTTAGTCCACTTTGTGGTAATTTAACTCTCTGAAGGACAATAATTTTCTTTGCATAAATTTCAGATTTTGGATAAAGTATCACTCCAGCTACCATGTGCTAATTATCTATATCAGTAGCAGAGTGCCATGTGTTCCTTTAGCCAGCTAAAAAGATATATGACTACATCATGGATTTTCATGTATAATTTAAAAATGAGTAACCCAAATGTACATAAATTAAATTAAATTAAATTCATAGTTCCATCTCACGAGTTTAGTGACAGTAACAAATCCCTCCAGCCTCTACAAGCATCACTCCTTGTTCTACTTGGAGGTCTTAAGCGCTTTGTGATATTTGCTCTTTATTTGTCACCGGCCAGCCCTGATAGAACTAATCTTTTCACATTCTTCCTCAAAAGCCCAAGTGCTAGGATTGTACTCTTGGAAATGGAGACAATTCTATAATCTCTAAGGATGATTTCCTAATTTCCTAGGTCAAGAGAAAATTTCTTCCTGTTGTCCTGCTGTGCTTTGTCACAGCAGGTCTGCCTTTTCATTTGGAACCCTCTTTGTCACTGCCATAGTAACAAATGGAAACATTGAGAACATTTTGTGACAGGCACTGTCATTTTTCCCAGTGAAATCTCTTCCCCTGTGTCTTCCCGATAAATGAAACTGAGAAGTGAGAAGAAAAATCATAACAAATAACATGAAAAAGGACCTAATCAATATGTTCCCACTGGGCTGTCAATACCAGCCTGTGTTAATCTAATATGATTTAGTCATATGTTTTATGGCAGCTGTAGGAATATGGACAGGACCTACAAATCATCTTTAGACTGAAAGTGAGTACACCTTTGACAGATAATGTGTAGACACTTATATACAACTCTCAGATAAAAGACTAGACTTCACCCAAGAACCAACATTCTTAGAATTAAAAAAAAAAAAAAACCTTCATTAAGTATGATTAAGAGCCGCATATAGATTAGGAAACTTTATTTTGTTGGTTTTTTTGTTTTGTTTTTGTTTTTGTTTTGAGATGGAGTCTTGCTCTGTCGCCCAGGCTGGAGTGCAGTGACACAATCTTGACTCACTGCAACCTCTGCCTCCCAGGTTCAAGCAATTCTCCTGCCTCATCCTCCCAAATAGCTAGAATTACAGGCATCTGCCACCACACCTGGCTAATTTTTGTATTTTTAGTAAAGATGGAGTTTTGCCATGTTGAACAGGCTGGTCTCGAACTCCTGACCTAAGGTGATCCACCTGCCTCAGCCTCCCAAAGTCCTGGGATTTACAGACATGAGCCACTGCACCTAACCAGAATATTTTATTTGGAATGATAATAAAGTAATTGTGCTGCCTCATAATACATTTTTTGGAGGGGAGATGGGGTCTGACTCTGTCACCTAGGCTGGAGTGCAATAGCATGATCATAGCTCACTGCAGCCTCAAACTCCTGGGCTCAAGCCATCCTCCCACCTCAGTCTCCTGAGTAGCTGGGACTATAGGGTTTTTTTTTAATTTTTTATAGAGACAGAGTCTCACTCTGTTACCCAGTCTGGTCTTGAACTCTTGGCCTCAAGCAGTCCTCCTGCCTAGGACTCCCAAAGTGCTGGATTACATTTCATTAAAATGACAATTCATTTGGGATTACAGACATGAGTCACCACCCCCAGCCAGAATACTCTTTATTTTAAAAATCCTCACAACAGCTTCAGCAGGGAAAATGTATTACCCTTAAAAATATTACCTATAATATGCAAATGACTCTGAAAACCACTTAGCAATCACAATGCAAATAATTCTCCTGTTTCCCCTCTAATAAAAAGGAACACTAATTTCATTCTCTAGGCTGGGAGCAGTGGCTCATACCTGTAATTCCAGCACTTTGGGAGGCCAAGGCAAGTGGATAGCTTGAGCTCAGCAGTTCAAGACCAGCCTGGACAACGTGGCAAAACCCCATTTCTACCAATAATAAAAAAATTAGCTGGGCATGGTGGCATGAGCCTGTGCTTCCAGCTACTCAGGAGGCTGAGGTGGGAGGATTGCTGGAGCCTGGGAAGTCGAGGCTGCAGTGCACTGTGATTGCACCCCTGCACTCCAGACTGGGTGACAGAGTGAGACCTTGTCTCAAAAACAAACAAAAAACAATTTCATTCTCTAATTCATGTTTAGAAAATAACATTGGTTTAAAAAAATTTTTAAAGAGTTGTTTTCAGAACAAGGATGCCACTTCCTCTTGATGTGGCACCTATCTATACTTCTGAGGACCATAAAGACTCCCTAATTATCTTCATATTTTCTATCCTCACCTTGTTTTTTTCGTCCCAAACATTTTCCTCCCCCCTTCTTCTTAATTGCTGCTTCATTGTGCTATGCATAGAAGTGGTGCAGAATTCTTGGGATTTTTTTTTTTTTTCACTACACGCTTCCTTTGCTCTCCATCTCAGAAGACTAGAAGACAACTTGGTAACTGTTGAATATATCGTTTCTCACACTTCTTCACTCAAAAACCAAAACCTTCGTATGACCCACGTCTGCTGAGGATTTACTTGATGGTGACCAAGATGACAGCTCCCCACTGCTAAACAACCCAATGTCAACAACTCTTTTTCTTGTCTTTCTGCTCTAATGGGACATCTCCTCTGTTTTATTTCTTGAGCAGAAATTTTTCTTAAAACCATCAAATGAACTGTGGAATTGGCTTGGTCATTAGGAATATGAAACAGGCCAGGCGTGGTGGCTCACACCTGTAATCCCAACACTTTGGGAGACAAAAGCAGGAGGATCACATGAGGCCAGGATTTCAAGACCAGCCTGGACAGTACAGTCTCTACAAAAACAAATAAATAAATAGCCAAGCAGGGTGGCATGTGCCTGTAGTCCCAACTACTCAAGAGGCTGAGGTGAGAGGATCACTTGAGCCCAGAAGGTTGAGGCTACAGTGAGCTGAGGTCACGCCACTGCGCTACATACAGTCTGGGCAACAGGGGGAGACCCTGTCTCTACAAAAAAAAAGAAAAGAAAAAGGATATGAAACATTCACCACAGATAGTAGTTCAAGTTCATGCAAGAGAAAGGAAGAGAGAGCTATGCCCTTGCACAGTGATAGGATGCTTTATTACATGCTACACTAGTGTTATACCTCCAGAGTCTTAGTCAAGCTGAAGCTAGACCAGCACCAAATTTCATAAACACTGTCTATGATTATTTGAGCCTTCATTAGTTAAAAAATGTAAAGATTATCCTCTCCAGCCATGATTTAAAAAAAGAGAGAGAGAAATCACTTTAGTTCATGTGAAATACAGGATGGTTTTAGAGTGAAGCCTGTAATTTCTCATCAACACAAATGTTCCCTCAAAGACCTAATATCCTGAATGACTTCCATCTAGAAGCAATTGTAAATAGATAATGGAATTGAAAGGACTTTATCTTCTGGGAATGTGGATAAGATACAAACAGTCTGAACCATGTAGGCTATCAGACTCTAAAGCTTGGATGTGAACCTTAGGTTTCTTATATTTGATGATTTTTTAGAAATATTTATTCTAAGAAAATGATGTTGATATGGAAATTTTTATTTAGTTGCAGAGGTCCACAGGAAATGTCATAAGTAAAATTTCTGAAGTTCATTTTCTTAAACAGAATTGTGACATAACAAAATATATGTGTGTTAGTTGCCTAACCTAGAATATTGGTGAGCCAATTGGAAGTAATTTGAATCGTATAATTCTCTCAGCTGCTATTACATAAATCTGGTCAGTTTTACCTCTCATATCTGTCTGACACATCCAACATGTATCAGTTAGCTTTTACTGCATAACTAACAACTTTCAAAACCCAGTTACCTAAAATAATAACTCACTTATTTAGCTCCACAAATCTGTGGGTTGACAGCTGGGCCTGTGCTTACCTGGACAGTTCCTCTGGCCTTAGAGTGTTGAGAGATTAAGTAATTTGCCCAAGGTCATATTGAAAGCTAAGATTCAAACTCAAAATTTGGCCTCAAAGTTCTTAGCCCTAGCCATTTTGCTATACTCCCTTTTATTACTACATCATCTTACCTTCCTCTCTAAAGGAGGAGAAATAGCCAAAGTGGGTTTATAAACACTGGTCTGTAGACTGGTACCAGTCTATGACATAAGAGTTTTCATCAGTCAATATCAAAATGTAAAAAGGCAGGGGCAAGAAAGTAAACTTCTGTAAAGCTAAATATATTCAGTTTTAAATCTTGCCCTTCCTACTTTGAGGGAGTTATATTTTCTTTTTTTATGAATAATGTTGGTAATAGTGGATTTTTTTTTTTTTTTTTTTTTTTTTTTTGAGACTGAGTCTCCGCTCTGTCACTCAGGCTGGAGTGCAGTGGTGCAATCTCAGCTCACTGCAACCTCCACCTCCCGGGTTCAAGCAATTCTCCTGCCTCAGCCTCCCAAGTAGCTGGGATTATAGGCGCCCGCCATCACGCCCGGCTTATTTTTTTAGTAGAGACAGGGTTTCACCATGTGGGCCAGGCTGGTCTTGAACTCCTGACCTCGTGATCCACCCACCTTGGCCTCCCAAAGTGCTGAGATTACAGGCGTGAGCCACTGCATCCTGCCTGGATTTTTAAAAAATGTTCTTATCTAGCAGAATTAAAGTCTGCCAGCTCTGTATTTATCCCTAAAATCTTTTGGACAAGTTTCAATGTTCTGTGAAATCCCAAAGTCTGGGATTCACTGATCAACCATATTTTTTCATAAATTCTACAAAATTATTTGGCCAGTTTTTTTTCTTTATGCCACTAAAAGATTAGTGATGACTTGAATGCTGTTCATGTTGGGTTTTTCTAATATCTGGCCCATTTCTTCATATAAAGAAGACGAGTGTAGGCTAGATGCAGTGGCTCATGCCTGTAATCCCAGCTCTTTGGGAGGCTGAGGCAGGTGGATCACTTGAGGTCAGGAGTTCAAGACCAGCCTGACGAACATGGTGAAATCCCATCTCTACTAAAATACAAAAATTACCAAGGTGTGGTGGTGGGTGCCTATAATCCCAGCTACTCGGGAGGCTGAGGCTAGAGAATCGCTTGAACCTGGGAGGTGGAGGTTGCAGTGAGCTGGAATGGTGCCACTACACTATAGCCTGGGCAACAGAGCAAGACTCCATCCCAAAAAACAAAATAAAATAAAAAGTAAAGAAGACAAGTATAGAACTGTAAGTTCTATACTTGCTGTTGACAGATGAGTACAGAGCAATAAGTATAATATGATGTGATTTGTATTTTGTTAAAAATGGTCTTATGTGTGTATGTTGAATGTATACTTATAAAAGCATATAAAAGTTCCAAGAAGAAACACTCCAAACAGCTAACAGTGGATGTACTTGGAGGTGGATAAATGAAATAATCACTTTCCACTCTGTATGTCTGAATTTTTTTTTTACAATGTGCCCTTATTGGCTTTGTAATTAATGTAATCTTTAAATAAATAAAATCACATGGGCCGGGCGTGGTGGCTCAAAAAGGGGCTGTAATCCCCGGCATTATGGGAGCAAGACGGATCGAGGATCCGCGGTCGAGGGATGCAAGCATCCTGGCTAAACGTGAAACCCCGCCTCTATAAAAATACAAAAAACTAGCCGGGCGAGTGGCGGGGCCTGTGATCCAGCACCGGAGGCTGAGGCAGAGAATGCGTAAACAGGAGGCGGAGCTGCAGTTGAGCTGAGATCCGGCACTGCTCCAGCCGGGCGACAGGGCAGACTCCGTCTCAAAAATAAATAAATAAATAAATAAATAAATAAATAAAATCACATGCGTGTAGCACTGATGCAGAGCCCAGCCAGCCTTAGTACCTAGCAGAAATCTTCACTGTGGTAAATAAGTCATCAGACACAACATTTCAAACTATATGATAATTTATATGAAACGTAACCTCTGATGTTTTAAGGCAACTTATCAGCAGAGGTCTGAATAAAACAAAATTAGCAGAATGATTGTCAAATTAACAGCTACTCTCTTCAGATATGTAAGTTCTGAAACCAGGGGTATAAACACAGTCTTTTAATTTATTTTTCATTTAAATTATCCAGTTAACATTGACATTTTATAGAGTTTAGATATATTTCTTGCCCACAAAGTAAATGGCAAATTAAAAACTGATTTCTGTCATCAAATGCTCTTAAAATTTTAGAACCATCCTATGATAAATTTTAGTTGATCAAATGCAGGTTTTGATTGAATTAAATAATAACAAAATTTAATAACAAAGTTATCTTATGAATTAGGGCATAAGCACAGCTTCACATAAACAACGTTACCATCATCTTATCCCAGCAGCTATTACTTTGCCCCAATGAATCTTTTGTTTTTAACTATATTGTTTAGAGTGTTCACGCTGAAAGGAACATTTTTAAAAATCATATTTTCTGGTTTTCAAACAATTTCCAGTAGTGAAACTCTTTTCAAATGAGGTCTTATCTGAATCAGAATGAAATGAACCCACAAATTAAAATTAAAAGTTTTAAGAAAGAATGAAATGAGATTAAACAAACTCCCATTTGTCCCTATCCACATTTTATTTGGTGACTCATGATGTCAGGTAGGAAAACCATGATCTATTCAAAAGCCCCCATTTGATGAATGAAGCAAGTAAGGCTCAAAGAAAGGTAAAAAGTGAGTTGTCCAAGGGAGTTAATTGCAAATACGAGACTAGAAGCCAGATTACTGAATTCATGACACAGCAGTTACTTATGTTCATAATCCAAATGAAAGTTGTCGGTTAAGGCTGAGCGCGGTGGCTCATGCCTGTAATCCCAGCACTTTAAGAGGCCGAGGTGGACAAATCACTTGAGGTCAGGAGTTCGAGACCAGCCCGGCCAACACAACATGGTGAAACCCCACCTCTACTAAAAATACAAAAAAATTAGCCGAGCATGATGGTAGACACCTGTAATCCCAGCTACTCGAGAGGCTGAGACGGGAGAATTGCTTGAACGTGGGAGGCGGAGGTTACAGTGACCCAGGATTGTGCCACTGCACTCTAGCCTGGGCAACAGAGTGAGACTCCCATCTCAAAAAAAAAAAAGTTGTCAGTTAAGCCGTCTGTTATTTAGTCCTCTTGGAAATACATAGGTCAAGAGTCAATATCCCAAATGCATAGAAGGAGGGGTTTTTTGTTTTGTTTTCTTTTTTTGTCTTGATGTTTGACTTTAAACAGAAGTATATGGTAAACTTTTATTTTGGGGACCACGTCAAAAGATCACACATTAGCTTTAAAATCAAATTCTGACTCAATGTTGTACATCTATGTTCCATGAAGAAGAATGACTTTTAAAGCAGTGTTTTGAAAGGGATTGGGGTGAAAGGGCATCTTACCTATATGAGTACAAAATACCTCTTAGCAGTACTCTTCAAGAGCTTTCTTCCGAAATTAAGATCATTTTTTAATTGAAGGGCTTTTGGTTTTGTTTTTAATTCAAATACAATGTCCCATACCATGTTAACAGAACTCAGTAAGTTTCCATTTTTAGCCACCACAAAGGAGTAAGAAGTTATTCTCATAGCTGTAGCTATAGGACAATAAAGTTATTCTTTCTTATAGCTACAGTACTGACCACTTGCCTGTATATTACATATTGCTTTTCAGTTGCTCACTTTATGTTGGAGGGTGTGTTGTGCTGAACTATCTGAAAGGAAACTTTACTCTAAATTGACTTCCTGTACATGTCAACAATTAACACCATCTGACACCACTTAAGCTTTGGTTTTCTTTTTTTTTTTTTTGAGACGGAGTCTTGCTGTGTCACCCAGGATGGAGTGTAGTAGTGTAATCTCAACTCACTGCAACCTCTGCCTCCCAGGTTCGAGCGATTCTCCAGCCTCCTACTACAGGTGTGCACCACCACACCTGGCCAATTTTTGTATTTTTAGTAGAGACAAGGTTTTGTCATATTGGCCAGAATGGTCTCGAACTCCTGACCTCAGATGATCCACCCACCTTGGCCTCCCAAAGTGCTGAGATTACAGGCATAAGCCACTGCGCCCAGCCTGGTTTTCATTATGCAAATATCTGCTAGGTCAGACCTTACCCTGGCAGGCACAGTAGCTTTTTCAGTTATTTCAAAATTTAATGTTTATTATTTTCCCTGAAAAATCAGTTTTCTAAAATTTGGGTCACAAGTTGTTGTTTGAGTTCAGGACTACTTGGTAGTCAATATGAAGTCAAAACAAAATTTTACTAACTAGACTATGTAGAAAACACAAAAAGTTTACGTCTGAGCATTTTTCAGCAGGGGGAATCCATTACTTTGTCACATCTGGATATTTTAAGCTAGCCAAATTGAAGTGGGAATTTCCTGCCAGATGTAAGTTCTTTGAGCAACCTGTGAACATCTAAGTAAGTGAGGGGTTATGAGTCCTTGTTTGGTAGAGCTATACCCACTCTGAAGGCTTGCTCCTAACAGGCAGCAGACATTTTATATGTACTACCACCAGTCAGGAGGTTGTGCAACCTATTTGAAGTCAATATGATGTGCTCTTGTTCAATGTAAAAACATTGAAGGCCTCATCTTGAATGTACAACATCAGTCTTACAGATATTATATCCAGGGTGAACATTGCATTGAAATGTCTCCCAAATGTAGATGACAAAAATTTTGTTTCATTAATAGAAAGAAGGTAAGACTGAACCACCACAGGTATTCCAGATAACTTGGATAGGGTCGTTTTGTAAAGTCAGTGTAGACCAAAATATGTCTTTAAATATGAGGGAAATAAAGAATCTGAAATGACATGAAAAAGACCAAGTATTTCTATCAACCTCCTGTTCTAGATGCACATGGGAATTAGGAAGTGAAAATTTCATTTAGAAGAGCTGTGCACAAAAAGTGGAAATGCATTATTCAATTGAAACAAGTAACATTTTTAAGGGGGATAAAAGACTTTCTACATGATCTCACTGGTTTTGTTGTCCTCTGTAAGGGAAAATATTGACATTTACCAGACTGTTTGCTCCAGCTTTCTGATCTCCTGCAGTTTATTTTTATAACAACCTTATCGATGAGCCTCTTACCCAGCTCTCTAGGTTTAACTGAGTTGAGTCGATTTGTTACCACAGCTTCAAGTAGCTGTTACAGAACAAGCAAGACATCCTAATAAAGCTGTAAACGTGTTTACTCAAACAGAGTATTGATTTTACTTGGAGAGGGAGAAGCCAGTTCTTAGCACAGTGTCAGGGTGGATGAATTTCACTGCAGTTTTTCATTGTCATCTGTCATGGTTCTGAAACACTAAGTAAAGCCATCAGAGGATAATTAGAAGTACCAGAAATTTAGCCCCTAAAATCAGTTAACCACTTGGGAGTTTTGTAGCTTAATTAGCTTTTATTAAAACTTTCCCTAGTATTAATAGCCAAGCACTTTTAATGGCGTTTCCAGGTAGATCAGGATATCAAGGTTGTGACTTGTTAAATATATGAATTGAATGGCTAAGGGTTTTCAGACTTTTCTCACTCTGATAATTAGGCTACCACTAGAACACAATTAGAACCAAAACCAATGTAAAGATACAGTGATATATACTTATACCAGCAGAATAAATGCATGATTTTTTTTTCCAAAAAATCAAAAGAAGTAGTAAAGCAATTATAAAATAATTTAAGCCAGGCGCAGTGGTTCATACCTGTAAGCTCAGCACTTTGGGAGGCCAAGGCGGGAAGATCACGTGAGCCTAGGAGTTCAAAATGAGTCTGGGCAACATAGTGAGACTCCCGTCTCTACAAAAAATTTAAAAATTAGCCCGGCATGGTTGTGCACACCTGTAGTTCCAGCTACTCAGGAGGCCAAAGTGGGAGGATCACTTGAGCTCAGGAGGTCAAGGCTGCAGTGAGCCGTGATCACACCACTGCACTCCAGTCTGAGTGACAAAACAAAGCCCTGTTTCAAAAAATAAAAATAAAACATGTCTTTGTAGAAAAATCAAGTTTGCATCTTTATTACACTTAAATGTTTTTGTAACACAACGTGATCTAAACACATAAAACTGTCAATGCCACCCTTATTTCTAAATACCTTGATTAAAGCAGATTCTAAAGTATTCTAGCTTGCTTTAAGTTAGTCATTGTCTTAACAATAAAAGTTGATGCACATTGTGCAAAAGGCAAGCGTCAGAGTAAGGAGTTGCTTACCTTCTGTAGGAACTGCATTAGCTACTGAACTTCATGAAAAGTATTCATATGAACACTACCTGACCTCTTGCAAATGTCTAGAAAAACAAATCACAATTGAAAAAAATCTCCCACCTAGATAATGAACAGAAAACTGGAAATTTATTAAAAATAAGTTTGACCTTCTCTCATGATGCTGCAGTCAAGCAAAAATAAAAAATAAGTTTGACCATTATATTTAAAGTACATCTTCCCATATCTGTAATAATTCATTTAGTGCTTTATGGTAAAGTTTTTATGTCTTCTTGCACTACTGCCTCGGCCTGTCTAAATGACTAATAAAAATTATGATATCTCTGGAATGACCAGTTCTAAAGCCTAAGGGTAACAGACTCTGTCTGAAAGAACAGCAAAAGATGTTGGGTTTTCTTTGTCTTTGAAATGCTATGTCACATGTTTATCTGTGCCTGTAGTTCTAAGCCAAATTCTACCCTGAATTGAATCTTTAAGCCACAAAGTAGCAGGTTGTAAAACATTGTTCCATAAGAGAGCACCTCTAGAACTTGCTCTTCTACTTTTTCAAAAGGTAGAAGAAATTGACTTTTCACGGTTGTATTTAGATCATTCTTCCATATTAAGGTATTCAAAAATAGAAAACATAAAGAATATGGATTTATGATTATATCATTTTTATGTGCATCTCAAAATGCCCACAGTACAGTAATTTATTTTATTCTACGCAATTTTCTTGAGAATGACAGCATGTGAGAGAGCTTGTTGGATGGGGAGGGACAGGATATAGTAGGGCAGCCATACTTGAACTTCAAGGCACTGTTTCCTCTGACTCCTTCAGTCAAAAGGAGCATAAACCCATTTCACCTAGTTCAGGTTAAGGAATTTTTTTTTTGTAAGGAAGATATTATAACATAGTGGTTAAGACATTGGGTCAAAAGATATGGTTTTAAATCTGGTACCACCATTAACTAGTTGTGGGACTGGTGTGGTTTGAATGTGTCCCCTGTAAAATTCCAGCATTGTCAATGTAATAGTATTAAGAGGTGGGGACTTTAAGAGGTGATTAGGACATGATGGCTCCTCTCTCATTAATGGGATTAAGGCCCTTATAAAAGAGGCTTCATGCAGCATTTGGCTAGCTTGCTCTTCCACTCTGGTTTACCCTTCCACCTTCACAAGTTACCAAATGCCAACAGCTTGATCTTGAACTTCAAAGCTGCCATAATTGTGAGACAATAAATTTCTGCTCTTTATATATTACCCAGTCTCAAGTATTCTGTTACAGCAGCACAGACTATGAGAGAGACTATGGACAAGTTACTTCTCTTTTTTGTTTGTTTGTTTATTTTTTTGTTTTTTGGGGGGTTTTTTTAGATGGAGTCTTGCTCTGTCACCAGGCTGGAGTGCAGTGGCGCGATCTTGGCTCACTGCAACCTCCACCTCCTGGGTTCAAGCGATTCCCCTGCCTCAGCCTCCCAAGTAGCTGGTGACTACAGGCATGCACCACCACACCCAACTAATTTTTTGTATTTTAGTAGAGACGGGGTTTTGCCATGTTGGCCAGGATGGTCTCTATATTCTGACCTCATGATCCTCCCGCCTTGTCCTCCCAAAGTGCTGGGATTACAAACGTCAGCCACCCCGCCCGGTCATTACTTAGTATCTCTAAGCCTCAGTTTCCTCATTTATAAAAATGAAGATAATGAGTACCTATCTCATTTGGGTTATTATGAAAGTTAAATGAAGTAATATATATAAAGCACAACACCTGATACATAATAAGGATTCATTAAGTATTACGTATTATAAGAGGGGTCTCAAAGAAGTCTGAAGCGAGAGCCAGAATGACAAGTTTTCACTGAGAGCATAGCCAGATGGTGATTGTAGGTTCAAGTCAGTTCTAGAGACCTCAGCAGCGGATACTGGATCTTCACTCCAGTGCTTCACTAATTAATGCTACTGAGCTACATTACGTATCTGCATCTTCCTGTCTCACAGTCAGCTTCCCAGCCTTTGTTTTCCATTCTGGCTCCTAAAAGTGAACATGGGGTTATTAACTCAATTCACTTTTTATACAATGTCATAAGTAGGACACTAGGAGAACCATAAGTTGTTTGCCCTTGAACGAGATGCCTACCCTTTGGTCCATTTAATAGTAAAGGTTGAATTTATGTGCACAAAACATTCCACAGTGCTGGAAGTGATTTTTCTTAAAAGGGTAATACGTGGATGGGCTCTGTAAACATTGTGCTACCATGCCTTGTCTACTACCTTCTTCCCATATTTATAGTTCTGAAAATGTTCCCTATAACGTGATCCATCTATCATACAATACATGAAACATCAAACAGCTTGTATCTCAAGCTAGAAACCTAGACGTCCTTCCTGAGTCCTTCCATTCCCTCTCTCCAAACTGTCAGTGAGTTCTTTTGATTCCATTTTAAGGATGTATCTCAAATTTGTCCACTTGTATTTCTCTGTCATGACTTTAGCTTAGGCCTGTTTTCTACTTACTGTAGTAGTTTCCTAACTGATGTCTGTGCCTTCACTCTTTCTAGAACTTCATTCCATTTTCTATACAGCAGCCAAAATAATCACTTTAGGAAGAAGTTGAATTATTTCATTCCCCTGCTTACAATTTTGCTGTTGCTTCTCACTGCACTTAGCCTAAAAATCCAAGCTCCTATGGTGATTTAAAAGAATCTATATGATCTGTTATGCTTGTATCTTTATTTCATTCCATTTTCACCTTTGCCTGCATGCTGTAGCTATACTGTCAGTCTTCTTTCAGGCCTTAGACACTTTGTACAGTGGAGTTTACTTTGCCTAGAATGTTCCTCCCCTACTCATTAAAAGTCAACTCTTCTCTAATCAGCCCATCTAAAATGGGTCCCTTGACTATTATTCTCTCCTGTTACCCAGTTCTTTTTCATAGTAGCACTTAACACTCTGGAATTGTCTTATTTACTTATTTGTTTACTTGTTTTTGTTTATCTCCCCCATTACAATGTATGTTTCAGGAGAACAGGAACTTTATGTGCCTTATTCACCAGCATATCCCCAGGACCCAGCACAGTGCCTGGAATAGAGCACTCAGTAAATATTAGTTAAATAAATGAATATATCAATCACATGTACAGCTGCAAACCAATTTGCCCCTACCATCAAGCAAAGACCATTTAGTCAATATTTCTAGGAATTTGGTTATTGAGTTATATTATAAGAAGGGGTTAGAATGAGTCAGGAAATAGAGTAGGCCATACTTGAGAATCAGGTCAACTTGGTTTAAGAGTAACCCATGCTAGGCCAGATGCAGTGGCTTACGCCTATAATCCCAGCACTTTGGGAGGCTGAGGTGAGACAATAACTTGAGCGCAGGAGTTCAAGACCAACCAGAGCAATATAGTGAGACCCCTATCTCTATCAAAAATTAAAAATTAGCCAGACTGGTGGCAAACATCCATAGTCCCAGTTACTCAGGATGGTGAGATGGGAGGATCTGTTGATCCCAGGAGGTCAAGGCAACAATGAGCCGTAATCGTGCCACTGCACTCCAGCCTAGGTGTGTACGTGACTAATCCAGAAACAGAGAGACTGATCATACTACCTTTATTGTCACTTAAAATAAAGCATGCTATATGGAGAGAATACATGTGTTAGGAAAGAAGGTGGTATTTAATAACAATTGCACTAAGTTGTTATAGTACAGATATGAAAAATTTATTCTCAGGATCATAATCCTGAACAACAGTTCCTGCTGAAATAGGCAATAACATACAGGTCAGAGGCTCCAGTCAAGATTTCATAAGATGTATTAAAGTTATCTAGTAGATCTCCAAGTTGATAGCTGACATCACTCTCAAGTTCCCTAATACACATATCACACTCTCAAACTTACAGATTTGGTTCGCCAAAATGTCCAGTGGGAAGGGTTTAATTCAGCAGATAATAGAACCTTGCCCTGTCCTACCTAGGATCTTTGCTGCCATTCCTTCATTTATAGGTGTGAGTGGAATAAAAGTAGCTCCTCCACAAAGGAGGCAGTGAAAATCTCTAGTGAAGGCACTGAGCCTGGGACATAACCTATGTTTCATTTTCCACAGCTTCTTTACCTCAAGCCACACAATCGTTCTTAGCTGTTTAACTTTTGTCAACACCCACATCAAATCAACAAACTTGCTTATTTTTCTTCTTTCCTTACTATCTATCACCCAGAATAGTGGTTCTGAAACTTGAGTGTGCATCAGAATCATCTGGAACAGTTGTTAAAAGATCTATTGCTGGACCCTCTCCCAGGGTTTCTGATTTAGTAGGTCCGTGATGGGGCTTAAGTGATACTGAAGCAGCTGGTTCGAGGAACACACTTTCAGAACCATTTCTGGAAAGAATTTTGCAGTAGATTCCCATTTGATCTCTCTGCAAGCAGTCTCTTTCCTAGTAAGTTCATATTCCACACTTCTGCCAGGGTTAGCTGCCCAAAAGCAATGTAATATTCCTCCCCTGTATCAGATTTTTGTTGGCTCTCCATTTATTATAGTATAAAATCCAAATCAGCCTGGGTGTGGTGGCTCACACCTGTAATCCCAGCATTTTGGGAAGCTGAGATGGGTGGATCGCTTGAACTCAGGAGTTTGTGACCAGCCTGGGCAACATGGGGAAGCCCCATCTCTACCAAGAATACAAAAAATTAGCCAGGCATGGTGGCACACACCTGTGGTCCGAGCTACTCAGGAGGCTGAGGTGGGAGGATTGCTTGAGCCTGGAAGGCAGAGGTTGCAGTGAGCTGAGATCATGCCACTATTCTCCAACCTGGGTGATAGAATAAGACCCCATATCAAAAAAAGTCCATATCACATCATAGAAGATCCTTGACAATATGTCCCCATTTTGTCTTTCCCGGTGTGTCCCCAACTCGGCTGACCTTTGACTATATTGCAAAATAAACTTTGTCCTGTCAACAGCACGGCTTTTTTTTTTTCTCCTTATAATGTCTATCTCTGCAAAATGTTATTCCTTCAACACCCAGCTCATGTCACCTTCTCCAAGATGCGTTTGTAAATGTCCCCAAATTGAGGTGTTATGTTATTTTTAAAGTGCATATGTGGCTTTCTCTCCTAAAGCTATAAAACCCTCAAGGACAAACACTGTGTTTTATCCATCTTTGACTCCTCTGGTGCACCCAAAGCCCAGTACCTAGACATTCAATAGCTGTTGGTTGATGGAATGAGTCCAGGTACTTCTGATAGATTCCAGGTTTTTACTTTCTTTTGTTTCTTATAATAAAAACGTATTATAGAAGCAGTCATGGCATGAGTCTAGTAAATTGAGGATTCAGATTAGTCAAAGTTATAATTTGTATCTTATTCCCTTTCCTAAATCAGCTAGAGATAATGAAAATAAAACCTTTAAAAAGAATGTAGCACCTTTAAGTTGACTGCCTCGTGTATAATGTGGCAGCATATATCTGGTAATCACTGGTATAGGAAGTAAGTCGAACAGGCCAGCTTAAGACAACATATAAATCATCACTAAAGGACAGATAGCTAAGAAAGATGGAAAATAAACAAAGAATTGAAAAACCAGATTGACCCAGAAATGACTAAGAACAAAGTTTGTGCAGGGAGAATTGAGTTTAGTACTGTTAGTTGCTATAAAATATATCAGGTTTGCTTTAGTTACACGGTAATGCTTCTAAAAACAAAGGTAATTACATGATAACTTATGTTACTACTCCCATATTATCTCTTAATAACTATATAATTAGCTTGTCACTACTATACAGTGTGAAGTTTGATATTATTCATGGATAAAGAGCATTGGTAATTTAAGTGAATGAGCGAGGGTGGGGTGAGGGATGGAGGCAGCAGGGAAATCATAGGATTATTGCAATCAGGAATGCAAATGGTTAATTAGATCATTGCACCCAGTCCTTGGGGATCTGAGCCAAAGCCATGGAGAATACCAAACAAGTCTAAGGTGAATTCTCCATGGCTTGTCACAGTGCCTTCTGAAGACCATAAACACACAACAAAGTGAGTAAGTTGATAAAGCACTGGAATAGATCAATGAGTTTGGGATATAATGCATGTAATTTTAAACAGTTTCTGTTATTTGGGGAGGTTTTTCTTTTAAGTAAATATTAAGAAATTTTAATTGAAAAATATTTCACTCATCTTATTTTCCAACATCCTGAGGTTATCTGTGCAACCAGTGCAACCTATGTGGTGAGGATGTGTAGCACCGGGAACTCTCATTCATTGCTGGTAAAAAAAAAAAAAAAAAAAAAAAAAAAAAAAAAAAAGCAAAATGGTAAACAACCACTTTGAAAGACAATTTGACAATCTCTTACAAAACTAAACATACTCTTACCATATGATCTAGGAATCAGGCTCCTTGGTTGCCCAAATGATTTAAAAACTTATGTCTTCAAAAAAAACCTGCACACATATGTTGATAGCAGTTTTATTCATAATTGACAAAACTTGGAAGCAGCTAGATATCTTTCACTAGGTGAATGGATAAACATTATCCATACAATGAAATATGATTCAGCCAACAAAAAGTAATGAGCTATCAGCTGGGTATGGTGGCTCACACCTGTATTCACCAGCACTTTAGGAAGCCAAGGCAGGCAGATCACTTGAGGCCAGGAGTTCAAGACCAGGCTGGCCAACATGGTGAAACCCTGTCTCTATTAAATAAAGTACAAAAATTAGCTGGGCGTGGTGGCAGGCGCCTATAGTCCCAGCTATTCAGGATAGTCCCAGCTACTCAGGAGGCTGAGGCAGGAGAATTGCTTGAACCCAGGAGGCGGAGGTTGCAGTGAGCTGAGATTGTGCCATTGTACTCCAGCCTAGGCAACAAGAGCAAAACTGTGTCTCAAAAAAAAAAAAGAAAGAAAGAAAGAAATGAGCTATTAAGCCAAGAAAAGACATGAAGGAACCTTAAATGCATGTTGCTAAATGAAAGAAGGCAGTAGGCAGTCTGAAAGGCTACATACTGTGTGATTCTAACTACAGTCATGCACCACATAACATTTTGGTCATTGACCACATATATGGCAGTGCTCTCATAAGATTATAATACCTTATTTTTACTGTACCTTTTCTATGTTTAGATATGTATAGATATGCAAGTACTTAACATTTTGTTATAATTACCTATAGTATTCAGTAGAGTAACAGGCTATACAGGATTGTAACCTAGGAACAATAGGCTATACCGTCTAGGTTTGTGTAAGTACACTCTGATGTTTGCACAATGACAGAATCACCTAGTGATCCATTTCTCAGAACATATACCCATTGTTAAGCAACTCATGACTGTATATCACATTCTGGAAAAGGCAAAACTATGGAGACTGTAAAAAAGTAAGTAGCTACCATGGACTGGAGCTGTGGTGCAAGGAGAGAGGGAAGAATAGGTAGAGAGCACTGAGGATTTTTAGAGCAGCAAAACTGTTTTGTGTGATACTCTAATGGTGTATATTATTATGTTTGTCAAATCCCACAGAATATACAACACAAAGAGTAAGCCCTAATGTAAACTATAGACATTATTTAATGATAATATGTCAATAATGGCTCATCAGTTGTAACAAATATACCCACTGCCTAATGCAAAATTGTAATCATAGGGGGAACTGGGGAGTAAGGGGATGAGGGAAGATTTGGGAACTCTCTGTATTTTCTGCTTAATTGTTTTGTAAACCTAAAACTGCCCAAAAATATAAAGTCTATTATTTTTTTTAAAAAAAACCCAGGTGGAAAAACCTTTCTTCCATCCATCTTATTCTACCAACATCTTGGGTGTGTATGTATGGTCTGTGTTTCCCAGTGTCATCAATTTCACTGCCTTAAGGTGCTATGGCTTAGACATGTGTCCGATGGCCAGTGACCTCACAGTTTTTACCAAAATACTTGTTTTCATTACTATCACGTGATAGCCATTCTAAGTGTGATTATCCTTCTTAATTCTGTTAGAAATCCCCCCGGCATTCCCTGTGAGGGAAGTATTAGTCATTGAATTTCCGTTTCAAAAGATGCATACTGATTTACTTCTGTATACTGTATACTGTATGCGTACTGATATAGCTTCTGTAAGAGGAAGTTTCATTTGGGAAAGAAAGATTGTGCTAAGGTTCCCTCAGAAACTTTCTAAATTGCCTTCTCTAAAATTGCTTGTGTTTCCCTAAGCCTAAGGGTAAAATACAGGAAATAGTGATGATTTTTATGTGCTTGAGGAATCTCCTAAGAAGAGTGACCAATTTCATTCTACTTATACTGATACTTGTACTGATTTACCTTGTGGAAAACTCATCCAGTGGCTGCAATTACTAACTAAATCCAAAGGCATGAGTGGGAAACTATTAAAATAAAACATCACTTAGCTGCAACTCTTGAATGGTTGCTCTTAATAACCATTTTTCTGAATAAAGTTCCCATGTTTTTTTTTTAAAGGTGTATTACTTAGATCTGATTTTAAAAGTGTAATGTAGCTTATTATATAATTATATAAGGAAAACAAACAAGAAAAAAGTCATCCCAACTCTAGAAAACAACTTTTTTCAACACACCTTTTTTTGTTTTGTTTTGTTTACTATTTTGACTAAACATGTTTCTAAATGTACTGCATGAATCTGACTAAAGACTAAAAACGGAAGGAAACACAAGTAGAAACTATAAAATCAGGATCAGGCCAGTGTGGTATCTCATGCCTGTAATTCGAAAACCTTGGGAGACTGAGGTGGGAGAATCACTTGAGACCAGGAGTTGGAGACCAGCCTGGGCAACCTAGTAAGGCCCCATCTGTACCAAAAAAAAAAAAAGAAAGAAACTTATTTGTTTAAATTTCCTCCCTTTAAAGGTATCATATGCAAAACAGAAGGTTTGGGGGTTTTGGGGTTTTTTGTTTGTTTTTTTGAGACAGGATCTCACTCTGTAGTCCAGGCTAGAGTACAGTGGCACAGTCATAGCTCATTGCAGCCTCAAACTCCTGGGCTCAAGCAGTCCCTGCTACCTTAGCCTCCCAAGTAGCTAGGACTAAAGCTGTGCACCACCATGCCCAGCTAATTTTCCTATTTTTTGTAGAGACAGGGTCTTGCTATGTTGCCAGGGTTGGTCTCAAACGCCTGGGCTCAGGCAATTCTCCTGCCTCAGCCTCACAAAGTGCTAGGATTACAGGCATGAGCTGCTGTGCCTGGCCAGAAGTTTTCATTTTAGCACAGTTTAATCAATCTTTCACTTTCTGCTTTCTGCTTTTTTTGTGACTTATTTAAGAAATGTTTTCTACCTCTAGGACATAAAGATAGTTTTTATTTTCTTCTAAAACTCTTACTATTTTGCCATTTACATTTAACTTATTGATACATCTGGAATTCTTTTTTTTAGAGTAAGGTAATGTTATTTTTCCAAATTGAAAACTAGTTGCCTAAACACTACTTTTCTAAGAAGCCATCTTTTCCCCATGAATTTGCAGTGGCATCTCTGTTGTAGCTCAAACTTCCACCTTTTCCCTATTTATTTATAGCTATGCCAACAAACATTGCATTTATCATTATAGATTTTTAGAAGTGTTTAATCTGGTAAGGCTAGTCTCTCCTAACTTTTTTATCTTCAGTAAGTATATATGCCTGTTCTTGATCCTTTGCTTTTTCATATAAATTTTAGAATCAACTTCTCAGGTTCCCCAAAACATTGTTGAGACTGTGATTGAATTTGTATTGAATGTTATCTTCTTCTCCAATAACTCAACTTATCTCTCCATTTAGGTCCTTTGTAATATCTTTCCATAAATATCTATAGTTTTCTTTATTAGAGGCTGGCATAACTTGCATCACATTTGTATTTTTACCAAATTACATTTTTAAAACTGTTGTTCTCATATATATGTGTGTGTGTGTGTGTGTGTGTGTGTGTGTAGTCTATATACAAAGCTGCTCTCAATGAAAATATTTACAAATTTATTTCTTCCTTTACAGTTCCTGTGTATGTGGTGTGTGCGTGTGTGTGTTTGTGTGTGTGTGTCAAGATCTCGCACTGTTGCCCAGGATAGAATGAGTGCATTGGCATGTTCACAGCTCACTACAGCCTCGACCTTCTGGGCTCAAGCAATCCTCCCACCTCAGCCTCCCAAGTAACTGGGACTACAGTCACGTGCCACCACGCCCAGATAATTTCTGTATTTTTTCTAGAGCCGAGGTTTCACCTTCTTACCCAGGCTGGTCTTGAACTCTTGGGCTCAAGCGATCTGCCCACCTCAGCCTCCCAAAGTGCTGGAATTACAGGCACAAACTACTGCACCCAGCCTCCCTTTACAATTCTTAAATTATTTTAGTCTTATTACTCTTGTTAGGACTTCCCCAATACTATGTTAAATAGTATTGATTTTTTATTTTATTTTATTTTATTTTTTGAGACAGAGTCTCACTCTGTCACCCAGGCTGGACTACAGTGGCACAATCTCAGCTCAACACAACCTCCACCTCCCAGGTTCAAGCAATTCTCATCCCTCAGCCAACCGAATAGCTAGGATTATGGGCGCACACCACCATACCTGGCTAATTTTTGTACTTTTAATAGAAATGGGGTTTCACCATGTTGGCCAGGCTGGTCTCGAACTCCTGACCTCAAGTGATCCACCTATCTCGGCCTCCCAAAGTGCTGGGATTACAGGTGCAAGCCATCACGCCTGGCCTGATTATTATTATTATTATTTTATGTTTTGTTTATTATGTTTTTTTTTTTTTTTTTTGAAACAGAGTCTCTGTCGCCCAGGCTGGAGTGCAGTGGCCCAATCTCGGCTCACTGCAAGCTCCACTTCCCAGGTTCATGCCATTCTCCTGCCTCAGCCTCCCGAGTAGTTAGGACTACAGGCGCCCGCCACCATACCAGACTAATTTTGGTTTTGTATTTTTGGTAGAGACGGGGTTTCACCGTGTTAGCCAGGATGGTCTCAATCTCCTGACCTTGTGATCTGCCTGCTTTTTTGTGACTGGGGTCCAAAGTGCTGGGATTACAGACGTGAGCCACTGCGCCTGGCCCTGATTATTATTTTTAATGGGACTGTGTATGTTTTCTATTTATTCCTAATTTTACTGTTTCACTTTTTCCACATTTTCTACAGTTATTGGGTATGACTTTTATAATCAGAAAACAATTTTTTACTTGCTTTCTTAAAATAAATAATATCTTAGTGAAGGCCTGAGGGGTCCTTGTAGGTGTAATATGGATGGCCATGGAACTGCTATGGCTTCAGGCTTTATATATATGAGGTATTGCTATCTATTCACGGTATTCTCTGACCTTTAAATTTATGTGGCTTAAAATATATTTTCAACACATAAACATTTGTATATTTTTCCAGGTGAACAGTGTACTACCTAGATGTATAATAACTTAAATTTAGTGTAAAATGAGTTTTTTTAGAACGAATTATATATATGTGTGTGTGTGTATATATATATATTTCCAAAAACTTTAAAATGTTTAAACTCTACATAGGCATATGGTGGTCTACTATATATAAAAGGTTTCTGGGAACTATTTAAGAAGATAAAGATAGAGCCACTGACATGTATTTGTACTGTATCTTTGGGAAAACAATTTCAGCATAATATATACTTGTAAAAAGTGAATTAGTAAAACTGTATTCTGAATGGGCACAGAGGCTCACACCTATAATCCCAGCACTTTGGGAGGCTGAAGTAGAAGGATTGCTTGAGCCCAGGAGTTCAGACCAGCCTGGGCCACATAGTGAGACTCCTCCATTTCTACAAAAAATAGAAAAGTTAGCCAGGCATAATGGCACACACCTGTAGTTCTAGCTACTCAGGAAGCTGAAGTGGGAGGATTGCTTGAGCCCAGGAGTACAAACAAAAACAAAAACAAAAAAAAAACTTTATTCTTCCAAGTTTATTAAGTGCAGCTTGCTTACTTGTTGACAAGCTGCTGAATGTAGAATGAACAGTACACAGTCTACTGGGTTTTAAGTTCCAGCTACCATGAAAAACTGTTAAGGAATTATAAATGGAAAAGAGAAAATGGACTCATAAAGACTTTGTTCATTTCCTTCTAAAATATCCCTAGCTCTTATTAAGTGTCTCCATTAAGGCTTCCATACCCACTGACAATATTTCTCAGTTCTCTATAAATGACACTAAGAAAATTCTCCATGTTATATCTCTTCTACAGTAACTACATGGAATAGACAGCTTAAGTTACATTGCGTTTTGACCACACCAGCAATCCCACCTCTGTGTGCTTTGAGGAAACTAGTGTAGCACCTCCTCTTTTTGTACAACTTAAACATATGTTTCAGGTCTCATGTCAAATACTAGATATAATTTGTCAATTTATTGATCACACTTCGTAACATCAGTAAAAGTCTAAATAAAATCAACCAGAAGATAATACCAATTGTTAATGAACAGAGGTTCATTTGGAAAGATTGTTCCAAGATTCAGAGCCGGCTAACAATAACCCTAGGAACTCAATTTATTGTCAATGAGAGATTCTCACCTTATGCCTCGACAGCTAGAGGACCTAAAGTCTATAACGTCTCCTAAAGCTGGGAAAAGCCTGAGAGGTCCAGCTTGATACACCTATCTGTAAAAGGATAGAGAGAAGGAACCAAATTAAAAAGTCAACAACAACGGCCTCAGCATATGAGTTGTTGATTTGGCAAAACCCACATTGATGGTTTTTGTTCTCCGGTGTAATGCCTCCTATGTCTGCTCTCTTGGCTATGTTGAAAAGCATACATACAGAGCTGTGCTCTTCATTTTCAAGATGATGTACTGATGAGGACCACAAGCCAGTGGCACTGGGAAAAAGGGATCCTAAGAGACTTTTTCATATTGAACACACATTCAAAGTCAGTTTTTTAAGATTTTGCTTTTGGACTCTTGGTAAGCCCAAATCTTGTTCTAAAAGAGCAGATATTTTGTTTTGTTTTGTTTTGTTTTGTTTTAGATAGTGTCTCACTCTGTCTCCCATGCTGGAGTGCAGTGGTGCAATACGGCTCACTGCAGCCCCAACCTCCCAGGCTTGGGTGATCCTCCCACCTCAGCCTCCTGAGTAAGTAGCTGAGACTACAGGTATGCACCACCATGCCTGGCTAAATTTTTGAATTTTTCTGTAGAGACAGAATTCTGCCACATTGCCCAGGCTGGTCTCAAACTCCTGGCCTCAAATGATCTGCGTGCCTCAGCCCCACTAAGTACCATGCCTGACCTGTTTTTGTTTTTGTTGTTGTTGTTGTTGCCCAAACTAGAGTACAGTAGGCTCAATCACAGCTCACTGCAGCCTCAACCTCCCAGCTCAAGCTCAGGTAGCTGGGATTGCAGGTGCATGCCACCACACCCAACTAATTTTTTTTTTTTCTATAGAGATGAGTCTCCCTATGTTGCCCAGGCTGGTTTCCTGAGCTCAGATGATTCTCCCATCTCAGCCTCCCAAAGTGCTCAGATTAGAGGTGAGGCATGAGCCACCCCACCTAGCCTTTTTTTTTTTTTTTTTTTTTTTTTTTTTTAAAACCCCCACAACCCCTTTTTTTTTTTTTTTTTTTTTCCAAATACCTGCAAGCCACATTTATCTGCTATTGTGTTTACCAACAACACTCTGGGGCCTGAGGCTGTGTTTCAGTGAATGAAATATGAAAAAGGACTTTCTTTACTTGCTGACACAGTACAGTATTTGTATCTATTAATAGTATATTGTTATTGTTGGGTTTTTTTTTTTTTGAAAACACTTTATTTGAATAATATACCTAAAATGCAGGGAGCTTTTAAAAATAGAGAGTGAGGCCAAGCATGGTGGCTCACACCTGTAATCCCAGCACTTTGGGAGGCCGAGGCAGGCGGATCACCTGCAGTCAGGAGTTCAAGACCAGCCTTGCCAACATGGTGAAACCCGTCTCTACTGAAAATACAAAAACTAGCTGGGTATGGTGGCGCACATCTGTGATCCCAGCTACTCAGGAGGCTGAAGCAGGAGAATCACTTGAATGCTGGAGGCGGAGGTTGCAGTGAGCCAAGATCACACCACTGTACTCCAGCCTGGGTGACAGAGGAGACTCTGTCTCAAAAATAATAATAATAAAATAGAGTGTGAAGGACCAAACATCCTATAGAAAAATAAACAAAAGATAAAAATTAATTCACAGAGAGATTTGTTCTTTAAAGATATATAACGATGTTCAGCTTCACTTAATAAGAGAAATCCAGATTAAAATTATACTGAAATATTTCTAACCCATCAGACTGGCAAAAATTCAAAAGCTGGACAGTATACTATATTGGTGAAGTTGTGGGGAAACGGGCACTCTTACATTACTAGTAGAAATATAAAATCCTTAAACCTCTATGAAGGAGAATCACTAATAAAACTATATATCCATATAGTTACTCATTAACCTAGCAGTTCTACTTCTAAAATTTATCCTGAAGATACGCCCCTAACAACACAAAAATACATATGTAAAAGGTTATTCATTGCAGCATTGTTTATATTTTTAAAGCATTGGAAACCATGTAAATGTCCACACATAGGAGATAGATTAAACTACAGTGTATTTATACATGGAGGTACTATGTAGCTGTAAAAAAGAATGAAGAAAATCTCTACTAATTGATGTAGAATGATTTCCAGGAGATTTTGTTTTTGTTTTGCTTTGTTTGTTTATTTGAGATGGAGTCTCGCTCTGTCGCCCGGGCTGGAGTGCAGTGGCACAATCTCAGCTCACTACAACCTCTGCTTCCTGGGCTCAGGCGATTCTTCTGCCTCAGCCTCCCAAGTGACTGGGATTACAGGCACCTGCCACCACGCCCGGCTAATTTTTGTATTTTTAGTAGAGATGGGGTTTCACCATGTTGGCCAGGCAGGTCTCAAACTCCCAGCCTCAGGTGATCTGCCTGCCTCAGCCTCCCAAAGTGCTGGGATTACAGGTGTGATCCATGGCACCCAGCCTCCAAGAGATAGTTTTAAGTGAAAAAAAAAGAGCAAAGGGTAAGAGAGCATATATACTGTATTACCTCCTTCTGTGTTTAAAAAAAAAAAAAGAAAAGAAAAGAAAAAAAGGAAGAAAACATACATACATCTGCTTATCTTTACTAAAAGAATACAGGAAGATAAACCAGAAAACAATGAAAGTGGTTACTTACAAAGGATGGGGAGGAGGACATGGTAAAGAAAGTGACACTTCTTGGAGCATATCTTTTATAGAATTTTTACTTTTACTTTTAGAAACATGTTAATGTTCTACATATTTTTTAAATATTAAATCAGTAAGGATAGAATGTAAGAAATGGGACTAAAACTGAAAGCAAACTGAAAACATGAACCCAACTTTTCCAATCTTTTCTTAAGTAAAAGAGCTCCCCAAAGGGGTAAAAGGAGAACCAATCTGAGTAACATGCTGAACACAGTATTTGACTACATCAGAGAACAGAAAATTAACCCTAAACTCTTTTTAGTAGATTTGGATTTTTTTTCTTTTAAAGTTAGGGATGAAGTGGCTTTGAAACTATTTGAGATGTATTACAAAAGTAAGTAAATAAATAAATTTGTTGATATTGTTGGGAAATAGATTCTCACTATAGAAGAAGGAACATACAAATAATGGGATGAGGAAAGGCAAGAAAGAACCCTGTGGAGATGGACTAGAATTGGGAGTACTGGTGTCAGCTCAATTTCTAAAATAGGTCTCTATACACATATATACATACAGTTAGGGATATAAGTGTGTGTGTGCGTGACTATGTATACATGCATACTTCCTAGCTCTGTTCATTTACAGAGTCTGGAAGCAAAGAGCACACCTGCCTCCCAGATCTTAGTCCCTAATACCATTCTATGCTAAAAAGAACCAGTTATCCTCAGCTAAATGACTAATTCCAGGGCATAGTGGAGCCCAGAACATTATGGCAGAACATAAAGAAGTGATCAAAAATAATGTGATGGCATATTCAAGGACACAGGAGCCACCAGCCTGAATGGCTCCCACTGGCAAAAACTGGAATATTTTAAGGATCAAATTAATTAAGGGCTGTAAGGGATTATAAACCATTGATTTAAAAGAATTGAACCATTGATTTAAAAGAATCTCAAACCACCTTAGGTCGGGGGTTTGAGACCAGCCTGTCCAACATGGTGAAACCCCATCTCTACTCAAAATACAAAAATTAGCCAGACATGGTGGCTCATGTAGTCCCAGCTGCTACTTGGGAAACTGAGGCAGGAGAGTCACTTGATCCTGGGAGGTGGAGGTTGAATGAACCGAGATCATACCACTGCACTCCAGCCTTGGTGACGGAGCTCCAGACTCCACCAAACAAATAAAATAAAAATAATTGTGCATTCTTATTGATAATAAATAGATTTAAAATAATAAATGGGAGAAGAGGTAAGCTCTTGTTTATGGTAGAATGGCGAGGGCTGACTGGTAAATGTGAAAATCATTTCACACCTGGAGTGGGAGGAGGTTGGAACTTCTGATAAAGAACAGAATATTTATGTGACTTTTTTTTTTTTGAGACGGAGTCTTACTCTGTCGCCCAGGCTGGAGTGCAGTGGCGTGATACTTGGCTCACTGTAACCTCTGCCTCCCAGGTTCAAGCGATTCTCCTGCCTCAGCCTCCCAAGTAGCTGAGACTACAGGCGCCTGCCACCATGCCCGGCTAACTTTTGTATTTTTAGTAGAGACGAGGTTTCACCATATTGGCCAGGCTGGTCTCGAATTCCTGACCTTGTGATCCACCACACTTGGCCTCCCAAAGTGCTGAGATTACAGGCATGAGCCACCATGCCTAGCCAAATTTGATTTGAGGATTTGCTCAGTCTTTCTTTCTTTCTTCCTTTGTCTCTCTCTCTGGTTCCTTCCTTCCTTCCTTCCTTCCTTCCTTCCTTCCTTCCTTCCTTCCTTCCTCCCTTCCTCCCTTCCTCCCTTCCTCCCTTCCTCCCTTTCTTTTTTTTTGAGATGGAGTTTCACATTTGTTGCCCAGGCTGGTGTGCAGTGACATGATCTTGGCTCACTGCGACCTCTATCTCCTGGGTTCAAGCAATTCTCCTGCCTCAGCCTCCCAAGTAGCTGGGATTGCAGGCACGTGACATCACACCTGGCTAATTTTTATACTTCTAGTAGAGACGGGATTTCACCATGTTGGCCAGGCTGGTCTCAAATTCCTGACCTCATGATCTGCCTGCCTCAGCCTCCCAAAGTGTTGGGATTACACGTGTGAGCCACCACGCCTGGCCTATGTGATCTTAAATTCTCTGTTCACAAACTACTTGTTAGATGCAAGGGAAAAAATAGGTACTATACAATGGAGAAGTAGGACAACACCTTGATCGGGTGATCAAAATTCCTATCACCAGTGAACAGCAGATGGACATGATGTGCCTCTAAATGGGACACTTTGAGAAGGATCCATCATAATATGTGTAGTAGTCTGCCTGGGAATGCATAATCATGAGAAAATGTTAGACAAACCCAAAATCAGAATCAGTCTATTAAAAATGGGAAAATAAATAAATAAATAAGGGGACGCAGTGGCTCACACCTGTAATCCCAGCACTTTAGGAGACTGAGGCGGGTGGATTGCTTGAGTCCAGGAGTTCGAGACCAGGCTGGGCAACATGGCAAAACCCCATCTACTAAAAGTACAAAAAAAATTAGCCAGGCATTGTGGTGTGCACCTGTGGTCCCAGCTACTCGGGAGGCAGAGGTGGGAGAATCACCTGAGCCTAGGGAGGTTGAGGCTGCAGTGAGCCAAAAAAAAATTACACCACTGCACTCCAGCCTGGGCAATTGGAGTAAGACCCTGTCTCAAATAAATGAACAAATAAATTAAAAATGAGGTAGGGGATGACTATATTCTTCAAAAGTGTCCATATCTCAAAAGTCAAAATCTGAGGAAATGTTTCAGTTTTTTAAAAACTATAAAGGTACATCAGTTAAATCCTAAACTAGATTCTGTTCTAGAGGAGAAAATTTCTATATAGGACATTATTGGGTAATTGACTAAATTGCAATATGGACAGTAGATTAGATAACAGTGTTACTGAAGTTGATGTTGATGTCCACACTGTAGCTATGTAAGAGAATATCCTTATTCTCAGAAAAGATACACTGAAGTTTTTAGAAGTAAAAAGATATGATAAATGTAACTTGCTCTCAAATAGTTCAGGGAAATAAAATTGTATAAAGAGAAAGAGTACATGCAAATGGTGCAAAATGTTAACAATATTGTGCACCTGGGTAAAGGATATACAGATGCTTTTTGTACTATTTTATTCCTGCAAACTTTTCTGAATTTGGAATTCTTTTCAAATAAAATACACTTTAAGCAGGCTAATAATTAAAAATCTAAACTAAAATTATATTGGGAAACATTATGCTAAGTGAAATAAGCTAGACACAAAAAGACAAATATTGTTAGAATAGGCAAATTTATAGAGACAAAAAGTAGAGTAGCAGTTACCAGGGGCTGGAGGTAAAGAGGAGTGGGGAGTTATTGTTTAATGGGTACAGAGTTTCTTTTGGGGTGATGAAAAGTTCTAAAATGCATAAAGGTAATAGTTGCACATTGTGAATGTACTTACTGTCACTGAATTGTGCATTCAAAATTTGTTAAAATAGTAAATTTTATGTTATGTCTCTTTTCCACAATAAAAGTATCTTGGGGATGTTTACTTACATTATAAAAGGATTCCCTACAATTCTTTAAATATAAGCTCCCTTTGTTTATTTAAACAATTTTATACAACTTTCAAGATTCACATCAGCTCCTTTTTGAAGACTCCACTTATAACTGATTATGTAGTATCTGTATTTCATTTTAGTTGGTTTTTTAAAACAGATTATTGAAAAACTGACATTCACCTTGGGCAAAGATCTTAGCTTTTTTCAGCATCCAGGTTCTCCACTTGTCAAAGCAAAACACTCTTCAGAATAATTACTTCATTCATCATCTAGTTTTCTTAGAAAAAGGATGCTGGTGGTTTTGCTTCACAAAATATTTCATAAACATAAGCTTTTCTTTTCTCACAATGATCATACCAGGGGGAATGAAGAAAACAGATGTTGCTTATAAGGCGTCTAATAGACATGTTTGCATTGTAAGCTGATCTGACTCTGAGTTTGGCATCTGCTCCATTCACTGTGTGGACTGAGCATTTTAGCCTCACAGTTTGGCAGAAAAGTTAATATTGACTTTTGACTGTTACCTGAAAACTCAGTGATAAAATACTCTTACTAAACCTCTCGAGAGAGTGATTTTTACAGTCTCAGCAAATGTCTTTAAAATACATCATTCCATTAACCATATTAATTTTATTCTTTGGTTGGGAATACTTATTTATTTCATCTAATACAGAGCATTCCCTAAATCTGACTGGGAAAAGTCTGTGTGGTCAGAATGGTAGAAGAAGGAGGACATAAATCACTTATAACGTTCTCTACAGGTCATTATACCACAGCTTCTCAATTAACCTTCATTCCCCTCAGGCTGCCCAGGGCTTCAGGGAAGGCCCAGAAGCCTAGCTGCAGCACAGTTGCTCATTATCATCTGCTCTTCTGAGTATTTGAGAGTTACTGCAGCAGCTCAGGTTTCCCCTAAGGGGAAGGTAGCCCAGATTCTTCTGCTCTTGACCTGCCTTATTTGCAATTATCCTTTTTTTCTTCTTTCACAGTTTTATTGTGGCATAATAGACATACAATAAACTGTACATATCTAAAGTGTACAATTGTATAACTTTGGACATATGTGTACACCCATGAAACCATCACTATGGACATATCCACTGCTCCCATGGCCTTTTCTAATCATGCCTTCCTGCTCCTTCTCATCCCCTTTTGGATTGTTTCCAGTTTGGGGCTATTACAAATAAAGCTGCTGTGAACATTCATTTACAAGTCTTTGTGTGGATGTGTACTTTCATCTACCTTGGGTAAATACCTAGAAATAGAATGGGTCATATGATATGCGTATGTTTAGCTTTTTAAGACTGACAAGTGGTTTTGCAAAGTGGTCTCACCATTTTACATTCCCACAATTAGTGTATGAGAGTTGATCGCACCCTTGCTAACACTTGTTATAGTCAGTCTTTTCAGTTTTAGCCATTCTGTGGGTGTGCAGTGGTATCTAATTGTGATTTTAATTTGCATTTTTTAATGGATAATGATATTGAACATTTTTTCATGTGCTTATTTGGCATCTATCTTCTTTGCTAAAATGTTAAATAATTTTGCCTACTTTGTATTGAGTTGTTTCTTGTTATTGAGGTACCAAGTATTTAATTGTGACAAAGTTCAAATTATTTTTTCTTCTATAAAAGTTATATTCTTAGCCAGGTGTGGTAGCTCACACCTGTAATCCCAGAGCTTTAGGAGGCCAAGGCAGGCAGATTACTTGAGCTCAGAAGTTCAAGGCCAGCCTGAGCAACTAGGCAAAACCCCATCTCTACAAAAAATGCAAGAATTAGCCAGGCATGGTGGCACACGCCTGTAGTCCCAGCTACTAGGAAAGCTGAGGTGGGAGAAGAGCTTTCAGTCCAGAAGGTTGAGGCTACGGTGAGCCATGACTGTGCCACTGTACTCCAGCCTGAATGATAGTGAGACACTGTCTCAAAAATAAATAAATTTTAAAAAAGAAAATTTGTACTTTTACATCTTACTAAGTGATCTTTAGCAAACTCAAGATCACTAAGATTTTTTCCTATGTTTTCTCCTCAAGAGTTTTAGAATGTTATTTCTTACATTTATGTATGTGATTCATTTCAGGTGAATTTTTGTAGATAGTGTAAGGTAAAGGTTGAAATGCTTTTTTTTCACACATTGTTCTAATACAATTTGTTAGAATATCCTTTCTCCATGGGATTGTTTGGGCACCTGTGTCAAAAATCAGTTGGCTATACAGAAGTAGGTTTATTTCTGGACTCTGTTCAGTTCCATTGATCTATTTGTCTATATGTTAATACCATAGTGTCTTCGTTATTATCATTCTATAATAAATTTTGAAATCAGATAGTATAAATCCTCTGGCCTGATTCTTCTTTTTCAGAGTTGAGTTTTCACTAACCTAGGTCCTTTGAATTTTCATATAAATTTTAGAAGCAGCTGGTCAGTTTCTATAAGAAAAACCTGCTAGAATTGTTATTGGTATTCCAATGAATTAATAGAAAAAATCCTGCAGAACTGATAATATTGAATCTTCTGACCTTTGAATACTTTATGTCTTTCTATTTATTTAGGCTCCTTTTATATTTCTCAGCATTGTTTTGTCATTTTCAATGTGCAGGCCCTATACAACTTCTGTCAGATTTATTCTAAGGTACTTCAAATATTTGAAGTATGTGAAGTACCTTAGAATAAATATGGATAAATATTCTTAATATTAATTTTAGTTAATTTTTTTTGTTGTTGAGACAGGGTCCTACTCTGTTGCCCAAGTTGGGGTGCAGTGATGTGATCATAGCTGACCGCAGCCTCAACCTTCCAGGCTTAAGCAATCCCCTCACCTCAGCCTCCTGAGTAGCTAGGTTTACAGGCATGCACCACAACACCTGGCTAATTTTTGTATTTTTTGTAGAGACAGGATTTCGCCATGTTGCCCATGTTGGTCTCAAACTCCTGAGCTCAAGCAACTCACCCGTCTTGGCCTCTCAAAGTGCTGGGATTATAGGCATGAGCCACGATGCCTGGCTTATTCTTAGTAACTTCTAATTGTTCATTGCTCGTATGTATAATTATATATACACATTACCAGTATAGATAATTTATTTTTGTATTTTTAGTGGAGACGGGGTTTCACCATGTTGATTTTGAGACACTATCAACACATGCTTCCCTGTCCAGGTGCAGTGGTTCACGCCTGTAATCCCAGCACTTTGGGAGGCCAAGGCAGGTGGATCACCTGAGGTCAGGAGTTTGAGACTAGCCTGACCAACATGGTGAAACCCCCCATCTCTACTAAAAATACAAAAATTAGCCGGGTGTGGTGGCAGGCACCTGTAATCTCAGCTACTCGGGAGGCTGAGGCAGAAGAATCGCTTGAACCTGGGAGGCAGAGATTGCAGTGAGCCAAGGTCATGCCATTGCACTTTAGCCTGGGCAACAAGAGTGAAACTCCATCTCAAAAAAAAAAAAGACCAGATTGACTTGATGGCAAGTTGTTGTGTCTCAACTTGAGCTCTTTAGAATAAATATTAGGGGAAGCTCATGATGTTTGGGAAGAGGCCTCCCGGCCAGGCACAGTGGCTCACGCCTGTAATCCCGGGCCGAGGCAGGCAGATGACGAGGTCAGAAGTTTAAGACAAGCCTGGCCAGCATGGTGAAACCCCATCTCTACTAAAACTACAAAAATTAGCCGGGCATGGTGGTATGTGCCTGTAGTCCCAGCTACTCAGGAGGCTGAGGCAGGAGAATTGCTTGAACCTGGGAGGCGGAGGTTGCAGTGGCCAAGATGATACCACTGCACTCCAGCCTGGGTGACAGAGCAAGATTCCATCTCGGAGGGGAAAAAAAAAAAAAAAAGACCTCCCTAACAGCAACACTCAAGACTTTCTCTTACTGTCAAGGCTAAAGAATGAGATAGATGCTTAGATCATATATTGGTCTGACCCAGTATGACATTTCTGCTGCTGTCACACAACACTCACGTTCTTTTTTGCCTTTGTTCTAGGTTTTCTGTCTCAACTGGTCTCTGACAAGCCTCTGACTGAATGTATCCGTGCTGGCCACTATGCAGCAAGCGTCATAATTAGACGGACTGGCTGCACCTTTCCTGAGAAGCCAGATTTCCACTGATGGAAGAGCCAAAAGCTCAAGCCCAGGAGTGCAG
Source organism: Rhinopithecus bieti (assembly GCF_001698545.2). NCBI lineage: Eukaryota > Metazoa > Chordata > Mammalia > Primates > Cercopithecidae > Rhinopithecus > Rhinopithecus bieti. Next base: position 2,245,713 of record NW_016805265.1, on the reverse strand, counting down.
ACACTGCCCTGATTGCTTCCTGAGAATTCCCATATTAATAAAGAAGAAAATTATCTGCCATTTTTTCCTACTATAATAATGCTGAATCTTAATTTAGAGGGTACAAGGGTACGGTAATGCTTGTAGAATCTTTATTATCTCAACAATCTAAAAAATGATGTTTATTTCCATAGTTTGATAGTGCCACTTAAATGCCAATTAAACAAAACTATAACATTTCAATATAAATTTTTATTTCATTTTCAATTACTTTATAAATTCATGTGTATTTAGTACACTGATTCTTTTTTTACATTTCTGCTTTGAATGCAGATGCAATTTAATATAATAGATTTTTTAATGAATTAATCTTAACATAGTAATCTTTAGCTTTTTATACAAATATATTTAATTTAGGAGTATATGTGTGTATACACATACATACATAAATATACCACATATATACCTGATAGTCAAATAAGGTACAGAAATTTTATCTTGTCAAATTATGCCAAATAATCTCTTTAATGTGCACTCAAACATGTAATAAACTTTGGATAATTAAATAATGTGCCAAATTTAAGTTGTATTACAATATTCAAGTCATAGTCTTATGGAACTCTGTAATTTGATACAAACAAAAACTTGTCATATAGGAATTTTTTTCTGTCTTTTCCCTGTGTACAGCAAACTGAGGCTTTTGCCTACTTTGTATTGGGCCATTATTTAATACTGGGCCCTGAAATGTTATCCAATTTGTTAATGGAATTATGAAGAACAGCAACATAATACACTGAAGAATAACTTAGTATCAGAGACCAATAAATCATTTTTTTAAGGAAGACAAAATGGTATAATTGGACATCTGGAGTCAGACTTAGTTACCTTTATGTGACCTCAGTTTCCTTTTCATAAAATGGCATAATAACCCTTACATAGAAGGTCATTGAGATGATTTGAGAGAGATTACCAAGTATAAGATATTTGTTTTAATGCCTTGTAAATGCTTAATAAGTAGCTGCTCTTATTATCATTATGATTATTTTCCTTTTTAAGAAAAAAAGATAATGTTTATAAAACTGAATTCAAATCATAGGAAAGAATTTGGCCAGGCGCTGTGGCTCACGCCTGTAATCCCAACACTTTGGGAGGCCAAGGTGGGAGGATCACTTGAGCCCAGGAGTTCAAGACCAGCCTGGGTAACAAAGTGAGGCCCCACCTCTACAAAAAGTTTTTTAAATTATCCAGCCACAGGCTGGGCACAGTGGCTTACACCTGTAATTCCACCACTTTGGGATGAGGCAGGTATCACTTGAGGTCAAGAGTTCAAGACCAGCCCGGCCACCATGTTGGTAAAACTCCATCTCTATTAAAAACACAAAAATTAGCCAGGCATGGTGGTGGGTGCCTGTAATTCCAACTACTTGGGAGGCTGACACAGGAGAATTGCTTGAACCCAGGAGGCGGAGGTTGCAGTGAGCCAAGATCGCACCACTGCACTCCAGCCTGGGCAACAGAGTGAGACTCCATCTCAAAAAAAAAAAAAAATTAGCTGTGGTGGTTTGCACCTGTAGGCTCAGCTACTCAGGAGGCTGAGTTGGGAGGATCGCTTGAGCCCAGGAGTCTGAGGCTATAGTGAGCCATGATCACACCACTGTACTCCAGCCTGGGCAACAGAGCAAGACTTTGTCTCAAATAAATAAATTATTATAAAGTCAAAAACTTGTATGTTGAACTATAGAAAGTTGAGGACTATCTGTAGTGCAATTAATTTAAACGTAAAGTAGTTTGATATTTTACAGTGGTGCCAAAGCGATCCAGTGGGGAAAGGAAAATCTTTTCAATAGATGATGCTATAAAAACTTGATATGCATAAGAAAAAAAATGAATCTTTGACCCTGACCTCATACCATACAAAAAATTAGAGATAAATCATGGTCACAACAGAAAAGCTAAAACTATTAGACTTATAGAAGAAAACAGGAGAATATTTTCACAAGTTGGGGTAAGCAAAAGTTCTTGGAAGGAACCATGAGAGCACTAACCATATAACAAAAATATTGATAAATTAGATTTCAAAAAATAAAAACTTTATGTTCATCAAAAGACACTCTTAAGACACCCCACAGGCCAGGATACAATAATCACAACACATATATCTGAATTTATATGCAGAATATATCTTAATACTCTTATACTCAAAAATACAGGTACTTTACAAAAGAAGATATATGAGTCACTAATAAGTACATGATAAAGTATTCAACATTGTTATCATGGGAGAAATGAATTTTAAGACCTCATTGAGGCAGGGCGCAGTGGCTCAACCCTGTAATCCCAGTACTTTGGGAGGCCGAGACGGGCAGATCACAAGGTCAGGAGATCGAACCCTCCTGGCTAACACTGTGAAACCCCGTCTCTACTAAAAAATACAAAAAACTAGCCGGGTGAGGTGGCGGGCGCCTGTAGTCCCAGCTACTCGGGAGGCTGAGGCAGGAGAATGGCCTAAACCCGGGAGGCGGAGCTTGCAGTGAGCTGAGATCCGGCCACTGCACTCCAGCCTGGGTGACGGAGCGAGACTCCATCTCAAAAAACAAACAAACAAAAAAGACCTCATTGAGAGTACTACTATACTAGAATGACTAAAATTAAAATGACAACACCAAATGTTGGAGAGGACATCCAGCAACATTGCTGATGGACTGAACAACCACTGAACATTGCCGATGTAAACTTGAACAACCACTTTGGGAAAAGGCCCTTAAGTTTTTTATAAAAAAGTAAACATACACCTATTCTTTCATCCAGTTGTTTCACTTCTGGGTATTTACCTACAGAAGTGAAAGTATATGTCCACCAAAGGACTTGTAGCAGTTTTATTCATCATTGCCAAAAACTGGAAAGGGATAGTTGTCCATCAGCAGGAGAGCAGATAAACTGATATATTCAAACAGTGGAATAATACTTAGCAAAAGAGGACTGAGTGTGGTGGCCCATGCCTATAATCCCAGCAATTTGGGAGGCTGATGTGGGAGGATCACCTGAACCCAGGAGTTAAGACCAGCCTGGACAATATAGTGAGGCCCCCATCTCTACAGAGAAAAGCAAAATTAGCTGGATATGGTGGTGCACACCTGTATTTGCTACCCAGGAGGCTGAGGTAGGAGTTGCTTGAGCCCAGAAGGTCAAGACTGCAGTGAGCCATGTTTGGGTCACTGCACTCTAACCTGGGTGACAGAGGGAGACCCTGTCTCAAAAAGAAAAAATAGCAAAAGGAAGAAATTAACTGCTGATAAAACAACATGAATCAGTTCAACAATAAAAAAAATAAAAAAATAAAAAACCTTACTGAGGAAACCAGATACAAAAGCATACAAACTGAGATTCCATGTATTTGAAAGTCTATAACAAGCAAAACCAACCTATAGTGAAAAAGAGCAGTGGTTGCTTTTGCAGGGGAGAAGGAAAGTGGAAACTGACTAGAAAGGGTCATGAGGGGACTTTCTGAACTGCTGATGATGTGCTGCATCATAATAGGATTACACAGGTATATACATTTGTCAATGCTCAGGAAATAGCCCACTTAAGTTGTGATTTCACTATATTTAGGTTTTACCTCACACACACAAAAAGAATTATAGGCTGGCCGTGGTGACTCACACCTGTTACCCCATCACTTTGGGAGGCCAAGGTGGGTGGATCACTTCAGCCCAGGAGTTCGAGACCAGCCGGGCAACATGGCGGAACCCCATCTCTACCAAAAAAAAAAAAATACAAAAATTAACTGGGCATGGTTGTGCATGCCTATGATCCCAGCTACTCAGGAGGCTGAGATAGGAGGATCACTTGATCCCTGGAGGTTGAGGATGCCGTGAGCCTTGATTGCACAACTGTATTCCAGCCTGAGGGAAAGCGTGCCTCAAAAAAAAAAAAAAAAAAAAAAGAATTATATGCAAATAATGAATTCTAGTTAAATAAAATACATACTGATAGAGATAAAGTGTACTGAGGTTTTCAACCTATGGTAAAGTGCATCAAGAAATAAGAAACATAAAGAGGGAGATGAGTAGATGAAAGATAAGGTAAATATAACAAAATTTTTTTTGAGATGGGGTCTTACTCTGTTGCCCAGGCTGGAGTGCAATGGCACCATCTCAGCTCACTACACAACTTCCACCTCCTGGGCTCAAGCAATTCTCATGCCTCAGCCACCCTAGTAGCTGGCATTATAGGCATGTGTCACCATGCCTGGCTAATTTTTCTATTTTTAGTAGAGATGGGGTTTTGCCATGCTGGCCAGGCTGGTCTCACTCCTGGCCTCAAGCGATCCTCCTGCCTCAGCCTCCCAAAGTGCCGGGATTAAAGATAAGAGCCACTGCACCCAGCCAATTTCCTATTTTTAAAGGGCTGACTAGTATTCAATTGTGTATATAGATCACATTCTAAAAATTCATTTATCCATTGATGGGCACTTTAGTTGTTTCCATATCTTGGCTATTGTGAATAATGTTGCTGGGAGCATGAGAGAACAGACATATCTGTGACATACCAATTCCATTTCCTTTGGGTATATGCCCAAGAAGTGGGATTGTTGGATCATGTGGTAATTATATTTTTAGTTTTTTGAGGAACCGCCATGCTGTTTTCCAAAATGACTGTACTAATTTACAGTATCACCAACAGTATGCAAGGGTTTCCTTTTCTCCAAATCCTCACCAGCATTTCTTATCTTTCGTGTTTTTGATAATAGCCAATCCAACAGGTGAGAGGTGATACCTCATTGTGGTTTTAATTTGCACTTCTCTGATGACTAGAGATCTTGAACATTTTTTCACATATTTGTTGGCCATTCATATGTTTTCTTTTGTGAAATGTCTATTCATGTCTTTTTCACATTTTAAATAGGGTTATTTGTTTTCTTATTATCGAGTAGTTTGAGCTCCTTATATATTTTGAATATTAGCCCCTCATGCAATGTATGATTTACAAATATTTTCTTCCAATCCGTGGGGGTATTTTCACTTTATTAATTCTTTACTATGCAGAAGCTTTTTAGTTCGATGTAATCCTATTTTTGTTTTCATTGCCTGTGCTTTTGGAGTCATATTCAGGAAACTGTTGTCCAGATCAATGTCATGAAGTTTTTCTCCTGTTTTCTTCTAGTAGTTTTATAGTTTCAGATGTTACATTTAACTCTTTACACTCTGTTGCCTAGGTTGAAGGGCAATAGTGCAATCACGGCTCACTGCAACCCCAACCTCCCAAGCTCAAACAATCCTCCCACCTTAGCCTCCCAAGTAGCTGAGACCACAGGCATGCACTACCACACCCAGCTAATTTACTTTTTTTTTTTTTTGTATAGATGGGGTCGCCCTATGTTTCCCAGGCTGGTCTCAAACTCCTAGGCTCAAGTGATCCTCCCACCTCAGCCCCCCAAAGTGCTGGCATTACACAGCACCTGGCAAAGTTGTTTATTGTATGAGGTGAGATAAGGAGCTACTTTCATCCTTCCATTTATGGATATCCACTTATGGAAGAATGGAAGTTTTTTCAGCACCATTTATTGGAAAGACTGTCCTTTCCCCTTTGTGTGTTCTTGGCACCTTTGTCATAAATCAATTGACCATAGATATATAGATTTATTTCTGGAATCTCTATCCTATTCCATTGGTCAATATGTCCGTTTTTAATGCCAGCACCATACAGTTTGGTTACTATGGCTTTCTAATAGATTTTGAAATCCAGTAGTGTGATGCCTCCTCCTTTGTTCTTGGTAGTCAAGATTGCTTTGGTTATTCAGGTCTTAGGTGCTTCTATATAAATTTTAGGACTTTTTTTCTCTTTCTGTGAAGAACGGTATTGGAGGCCAGGTGTAGTGATTCACACCTGTAATCTCGGCACTTTGGGAAGCTGAGGCAGGCAGATTGCTTGAGCTCAGGAGCTTGAGACCAGCCTGGGCAACAAAGTAAGACCCCCGTGTCTATAAAACATACAAAAATTAGCCAGATGTAGTGGCATGTACCTATATTCCCAGCTACTCAGGAGGTGGAGGTGGGAGAATGGTTTGAGCTTGAGAGGCAGAAATTGCAGTGAGCACTCCTGCCTGGGCAACAGAGCCAGACCCTGTCTCAAAAAAAAAAAAAAAAAAAGAATGCCACTGGACTTTTGGACTTTTGATAGGGATTGCATCACTTTGGGTAGTTGGACATTTTTAAAATATTAATTCTTCAATGCATGAACAAAGGATATCTTTCCACTTATTTATGTCCTCTTTAGTTTCTTTTTTAATATATTTGATGTATCCAACTGATTCTTAAATTTCTTTCATCAATGTTTATAGTTTTTAGTATACAGATCTTTTACTTCCTTGGTTAAATTTACTCCTAAGTAATTTGTTCTTTTGCTGCTATTGTAAATGGGATTGTTTTCTTTCTTTTTTTTTTTTTTCAGATAGATCACTGTTAGTGTATGAAAGCACTACTCTTTTGTATGTTGATTTTGTATCCTGCAACCTTAGTTCATTCGTTTATCAGTTCTAATATTTTTTTGGTGGAATCTTTTGGATTTTGTGTATATAAAATTCTATCATCCACACAGACAATTTCACTTTTTCCTTTCCTATTTGGATGCCCTTTATTTTCTTTTTTTGCCTAATTACTCTGGCTGACACTTCTAGTAATATTTTGAGCCAAAGTGGTGGGAATGGGCATCTTTGTCTTATTCTTGATCTTAGAGAAAAATCCTTCAACTTTTCGTCACTGAGTATATTAGCTGTGGCCCTGTCATATATGGCCTTAATTGTATTGAGAAACATTCTTTCTATACCTAACTTGCTGAGAGTTTTTATCATAAATAGATCTTGAATTTTGTCAAATTTTTTTCTGCATCTATTGAGATGATCACATGGTTTTTATCTTTCATTCTGTTAATATGATGAATCACATTTATTGATTTGAATATGTTTAATCAGCCTTACATCCCAGGGATAAATCCCATTTGATCATGGTAAATAATCCTTGAATATACTATTGAATAGGCTTTGCTAGTATTTTGTTGAGGATTTTTTACATTTATGTTCATCATTGATATTGGCTGGTAGTTTTATTTACTTGTAGTGTCTTTGACTGGCATTGGTATTAGGTTAATAATGACCTTGTTTAGAAATATTCCCTCTTCTTCAATTTGGTGGAAGAATTTGAGGATTGGTATTAGTTCTTCTGTAAATGGTAGAATTCAGCCACGAAGTCTTCTGATCCTGGGCTTTTTTTATGGGAGACTTTTAATTACAGACTCGATCTACTTACTCATTATGGTCTGTTCAGATTTCCAATTTCTTCATGATTCGGTCTTGGTAGGTTATATGTTTCCAGGAATGTACCATTTCTTCCAGGTTGTTCAGTTTTTTTGGTTTTGTAGTATTTTTTTATGATCTTTCATATTTCTGTGTGTGTTATCAGTTGTAATGTCTCCTCTTCCACTTTTATTTTCCTTTTTGTCACCCAGACTGGAGTGGAGTGATGTGACACAACTCACTGTAACCTCAAACTCCTAGGCTCAAGTGATCCTCTGCCCTTCATTAGCTTCCCAGTCAGCTAGGACTACAGGTGCTCACTACCACACCCAGCTAACTTTTTTTTTTCCTTTTTTTTTTTTTTTTTTTTTTTAGAGGCAGGGTCCTGCTATGTTTCCCAGGCTGAGCTCAAACTCATCTTCCCACCTTGACCTCCCAAAGTGCTGTAGTAACAGGCATGAGCCACCATGCCTGGCTCACGCCTGTAATCCCAGCACTCTGGGAGGCCAAGATGGGTGGATCAACTGACGTCAGGAGTTTGAGACCAGCCTGGCCAACATGGTGAAACCCCATCTCTACTAAAAATACAAAAATTAGCCAGGCATGGTGGCAGACACTGTAATCCCAGCTACTTGGGCTGAGGAAGGAGAATGACTTGAGCCTGGGAGGCAGAGGTTGCAGTGAGCTGAGATCGTGCCATTGCACTCCAGCCTGGGTGACAGAGTGAGAATCCATCTCAAAAGAAAAAAAAAAAGAGTCCATTTCATTTAGCTTTTCAAAAACCAATTTTGTTGATCTTTTCTATTGATTGTCTAGTCTCTAATCATTTATTTCTTCCTTCCTTCTGCTAACTTTGGGCTTAGTTTGTTCTTCTTCTAGTTCCTTGAGGTGTTACATTTGTTTATTTGATAACTTTTCTCATTTTGAAGGTAGGCATTTTTTCCTATAAACTTTACTCTTAGAACTGTATTGCACAAATTTTGGTATGTTTTGTTTTCATTTTGTCTCAAGACTTTTAAAATTTCCCCTGTAATTTATTATTTGACTTAAATAATAGGTAGAATGTTCTTTTTGTGTCAGTTAGGTTTATTTGGTCTGAAGTATAGTTCAAGTAGAATGCTTCCTTATTGATTATCTGTCTGAATGATCTGTCTGTTGTTGGAATTGAGATATTAAAATCCCCTACTATTATGGCGTTCCTCCAGTCTATGTGTTCCTTCAGATCTCTTAATGTTTGCTTTATATATTTAGGTGCTATGATGTTGGGTGTATATGTATTTACAATTGTAATATTCTCTTGATTAATTGACCCCTTATTACCATATAATGACCTTCTTTGTCTCTATTTACAGTTTTTTATCTAAAGTCTGTTTTATCAGGGCTGAGCATGGTGGCTCACATCTATAATCCCAGCACTTTGGGAGGCCAAGGCAGGCGAATCATCTGAGTCAGGAATTCGAGATCAACCTGGCCAACATAGTAAAACCCCAGCTCTACTAAAATACAAAAATTAGCCAGGCATGGTGGTGTATGCCTGTAGGTCCCAGCTACTCAGGAGGCTGAGGTGGGAGAATTGCCTGAACCTGGGAGGTAGAGGTTGTAGTGAGCCAAGATCATGCCAGTACACTCCAGCCTGAATGACAGAGCAAGACTCCATCTCAAAAAAAAAAAAAAAAGCATATTTTATCTGAAATAAGTGTAGCTACCCCTGCTTTCTTTTGGTTTCCCTTTGCATAGAATATTTTTCCCATGTCTTCACTTTTCATCTGTGAGTGTCCATTAAGGTGATATGAATCTCTCATAGGCTGCATATAGTTGGGTCTTGGTTTTTTGTTTTTTAAAATCCATTCAGCCACTCTGTGCCTTTTGATTGGATAAATTAATCCATTTATATTACTTTAATCCATTTATATATAACTATTACTAGGTAGGAATTTACCAGCACCTTCTTGATCATTGTTTTCTTATTGCTTTGTAGATGCTTTGTTCCTTTCTTCCTCTGTTGCTTTCTTCCTTTTTGGTTTGATGGCTTTCTGTAGTGGTATGCTGAGTCTTTTCTTTTTATCTCTTTTGTATCTACTATAAGTTTTTGCTTTGTAGTTGCCCTGAAGCTTACATAAAACATCTTATAACTGGCTACTTTAAGCTACTGACTATTTAACTTTGATTATTTATACAAACTCTATACTTGTACTCCCCCTCCTCCCACGTTGTATGTTTTTGTCAAAATTTACATCTTTTATTATTTGAATCTTAACAAATTATTGTAACTCTAGTTGTTCATACTTTTGCTTCTTAACTTTTATACTACAGATATAGTTGATTTACTCACTGCCCTTACCATATTAGAGTGTTTTGGATTTCACAACATACTTATTTTTACCAATGACTTTTATGCTTTTACATGTTTTAATGTTACTAAATACATCCTTTTCCTTCAGCTTGAAGAAGTTCCTTTAGCATTTCTTGTAAGCCAGGTCTAGTGGTGATAAACTCTCTCAGCTTTTGTCTGAGAACATGTTTATCACTCCTTCTTTATTGAAAGACAAGATTGCTGGGTATAGTATCATGGGTTGACGGTTTTTTTTTTCTTTGAGATTTTTGAATGTATCATACTGCTTCCTTCTAGCCTGCCTTTGCTGCTTCCCAAACTCTCTCTTTGTTTTAACTTTTACCAGTTTGATTATGATGTGTCTCAACATGGCTCTCTTTTGATTCATCCTATTTGGTTTCTTTTGGGCTTCCTGAATCTGGATTTCTATGTTCTTTACCCAGGCTTAGGAAGTTTTCTGCCATTATTACTTTGCAAATGTTTTCTGGCCAGATGCGGTGGCTCACGCCTATAATCCCAGCACTTTGGGAGGCCAAGGTGGGCGGATCACAGGGTCAGGAGATCGAGACCAACCTGACCAACATGGTGAAACCCCGTCTCTACAAAATTACAAAATTAGCTGGGTGTGATGGTGGCGCCTGTAGTCCCAGCTACTCAGGAGGCTGAGGCAGGAGAATGGCGGGAACCCAGGAGGCAGAGCTTGCAGTGAGCCGAGATTGGGCCACTGCACTCCAGCCTAGGTGACAGAACCAGACTCCGTCTCAAAAAAAAAAAAAAAGAAAATGTTTTCTGTCCTTTTTTCTCTCCCTTCTCCTTCCGGTATACCAATAATGTTTATGTTGTTACATTTGGTGGTGTTCCGTAAGTCTTTTAAGCTATCATTACTCTTTTAAGTTCTTTTTGTTTTTGTTCCTCAGATTGGATGATTTCTAATGATCCGTCTTTAAGTTAAATGATCCTTTCTTCTGCTTGATCTAGTTGGCTGTTGAATCCCTCTATTTAATTTTTCAGTTCAGTCATAGTATTATTCAGCTCTATGATTTCTGTTTGGTACTTTGTTTTCTTTTGGTTTTTGTTTTGTTTTGTTTTTGAGATAGGCTCTTGCTCTTTTGCCCAGGCTGAAGTGCAGTGGCACAATCATGGCTCACTGAAGCCATGACCTCTTAAGTTCAAGCAATCTTCCCACCTCAGCCCCTTGAGTAGCTGGAAACAAAGGCATGCACCACCACACCTAGCTAATTTTTTAATAAAAGTTTTTATGGAGATACATCTCCCTGTGTTGCCCAGGCTGGTCTCAAACTCCTGGGCTCAAGCAATCCTCTCACCTTAGCCTCCAAAAGTGCTGGGATTACAGGCATGAGCCACTGCTCCCACACCCTGATTGGTACTTTTTAATACTCTCTCTTTGTTGAAATTCTGAGTTCTTACGTTGCTCTCCTGACCTCAGTGAGCATCTTTATGACCATTATGTTCTATTCCCTGTTGGGTAAAGTGCATCTCCACTTCACATCAATTCTAGAGATTTATCTTGTTCTTTTTTTGGAAATATACTCTCCTATTTTTTCCATTTACCTTGCCTTTTTTTCTGTACATTAGATAGGAACCACCTTTCCTAGTCTTGTCAGACTGGCCTCATATAGAGAATCTCACCAATCCATCTGGCCAGAGACTTTAAATTTTCTCTTAAACCTTTATGTTCATCCAAATGGCTCTTTCTGGTTTTGGTGGCCCCTTGGAGATTAGAATGTGCCATGTCCTGGCCAGGCACAGTAGCTTACACCTGTAATCCCAGTACTTTGGGAGGCCAAGACAGGAGGATCACTTGAGCCCAAGAGTTTGAGACCAGCCTGGACAACATAATAAGGCTCTATCTCTATATTAATATATTACATAAAAATAAAGAGAGAAAAAAAGAATATGCTATGTCCTCTCCATACCCCAAGATTGGTAAGGTAGAAGCAGACTCTCTTGATATAGCTGGAAAGGTTGAGGTGTTGCATATGTGTTCCAGTTCCTTCTATCTTCACAGTGAAGCTTAGTGCAAGCATTTTCTCCCACCTTCTCTGCACAAAACTGGGGAGAGAATCTGTGGTAAAGGTCTGTCTTCACATTCAGGCAGCACCCTTCTGTTCCTGGGGAAATAGCTGCTGGAAGTGGGCCCGTTGTATATCTGCCTCTTTGTTTTTTGTGATCTAGGCCACCCAGGAATGCAAAGTCCCATCAATTCCTAGAGTAAGGATTTGTTGTCGTTGTTGTTGTTGTTTTGTTTTGTTTTGTTTTTTCGGAGACAGAGTTTTGCTCTTGCTGCCCAGGCTGAAGTGCAATGGTGCCATCTCAGCTCATTGCAACCTCCACCTCCCAGGTTCAAGCGATTCTCCTGCCTCAGCCTCCTGAGTAGCTGGGATTACAGGCACCTGCCACCATACCTGGCTACTTTTTGGATTTTTAGTAGAGACAGGTTTTCACCATATTGGCCAGGTCTTGAATTCATGACCTCAGGTGATCCACCCACCTCAACCTCCCAAAGTGCTGGGATTACAGCCACGAGCCACTGTGTCCAGCCTAGAGTGAGGTTCTTAAGGAGATAGTCCCTTTGGCAGGAGACATAGAATTTTTGACACTCAGTGCATGTAAAAACTCCTTCCCAAGAAGACTGGATAGGCGTGGATTTATCACTGGGGTGAGCCAAAAGAAAGACTCAGGAAGTGCCAAGCTCTGGCTCAGGTTGCTGTAGAGCTACTGTTTGTCTGCCCCGTTAACTCTCTAGTCGAGTTCATTAGAAGACAGGCCATCAATTAGCCACAGGAAGTGTGTGCCATAAACCTCCTCTGGAAAGAAAATGGAAACTGTACATTCCAACCCATTTTGTGCACTACCGAAAGCAGGTCTAACCCCTGGAAGTGTTTGTGCACCTGTTTAAAACCATCTCTTTGTTCTGTGATCTACAGAGACTCACATATGCCTAGTCCCTTCTGCTCCCAGGTCTAAGAGGTTTAGGATGGAATCCTTTGGGAGATAACTGTAAAAAACTGGAGCACTTGATGCTTGGCATAAGCCTCTTCTGGGGAGAAACAGGGAGCTGTATTTCTATAGCCCCTTCTCTGCACGGCTTCCAGGGGATAAAGCCCCTGGTAATGCCTGTATATTAAACCACTACTTTTTTCTGTGGACTAGAGAGACTCAAATATGCTTAGATCCCCTCTGTTACTAGAGCTAGAAGATTTAGCTCTAGTAAATTAGGATGCAATTCCTCATATGGAAACTGTAAACGCTGGGGTGCTTGTGTGGACAGTCTCCTTCCAGAAGGGATTAATAGACCTGGAGTTATTGCTGGAGTAAACCAGGAAAGAAGGCTTGGGAAGTGCCAATCTGCTTATCAGGCTGCCGGCAGGCTTCTATTTTGTCTGCCTCTTTAACTCCCTGATGCAAGTTAGTTAAAAGTAAGGCTGTCAAGTAGCCACTGAAAGACTATGTCATAAACCCCTTCTGGGGAGAAAGAGGGATGCACTTTTTAAGCCCCTTCTCTGTGTTCTTCCCGGAACATGCAGCCTCTAGAAGTGCTTGTGCATCTATAAAACTGCCACTTTTCTCCTGTGGTCTAGAGAGACTTATGTATGCCTGATTCCCTCTACTCTCAGAGTTCGTGGATTAAGAAACCAACCATGGAGAAGATACATGTTGGAGATTCCTTTCCCAGTTTTATAGCACAGTGCCCAGAATGGTATCCGTGCCTGAGTGTGGCTTGGCTTCTCCTACCCACTCAATATGGATGTTTTCTCAGTTGCCCAGTGGGTGTCTCTCAACTGGTCCCTGACTTTCTCTCAAAGGGAATTGATCTGTAAATAGATGTTGATTTCGTGTATCTGTGAGTGGAGGAGAGTCTGGAAATTCCTATTCCACCATGTTGCTGACATCATTCATTCCTATATATCTAATTGATCACCAAGTTCGGTCAGCAATACCTCTCTTAAATCTCTTCCTCATGTCTCCATCTCCTTTGGTGTAATTTAGAGCATTATCATATATATTTCCCCAACGCTCGTTCCTCCCCATCACCAGTAAGTCCTCCCTCACCATGGGGACGCCTTGTTAAAGAGGAAACTCAGTCACATTCACTGGTCTGTTGAAATCCCTTGACCATCCACCCCTTAACCACTTTAACAGCTTTCCTACAGCCATCCCTCCTTCAACCTAAACATACCTTATAACTACACTCATGCTTCTAACTGGATTACCATTTTTCCTCTACAACTACTCATATTTAAAGATGCTGTTCAAAAGTCAGGTCGTCTGTAATGTTTTATTCTATAATACCCAGGCAGTTAGTTGCTGCTTCATCTGTTTTTCTCTCATAGTACATTGCATATTTCCTTATCATAGTTTATGCAATTGTATTGTATCATATAATTTTTGTTAATGTATATGTCTTCTTCTAAGGCAGAACTGTCCGCTGTCACATAGTAGATGCTAAATAAATGTTTGCTCAATGAAGACCTTTCTCACTTCTCCAGATTTCTGTAGTGAGTTAGAGACTTAGGAAAGGCAGAGTCACCAGGGATTTTGGCTGTCAGAAAAACTAGCTCTTTGTATTATCTGGCTTTACTTCTGCTCACATCCTCTGTACTGAAACTCTTCCTTCTTCTCAATTTAGCTTCATTCTTAGAAGTCTGTCCCTTAGCCAGGTGCAGTGGCATTGTGGCATTTTAACCTGCCCTAGTTCCATGCCTCACTTTCCAAGAAATGCAAGAAACAAGTATGGCCTATATGTGGGGGGAAAAAATCAACAAAAAATTGTCACTGGGGTAGCTCAGACATTAGACTTACTAGACAAAGATGTTAAATCAGCTATTTTAAGTATGTTTAAACAGCTAAATAAAACACGTCTAAAGAATATCAACTAAAAGGCTGGGTGTGGTGGCTCATGCCTGTAATCCCAGCACTTTGAGAGGCTGAGGTGGGCAGATCACCTGAGGTCAGGAGGTCAAGACCAGCCTGACCAACATGGTGAAACCCCATCTCTACTAAATATGCAAAAATTAGCCAGGCATGGTGGTGCACACCTGTAGTACCAGCTGCTTGGGAGGCTGAGGCAGGAGAATGGCTTAAACCCGGGAGGTGGAGCTTGCAGTGAGCTGAGATCCGGCCACTGCACTCCAGCTTGGGCAACAGAGCCAGACTCCGTCTCAAAAAAAAAAAAAAATTGTAAAACTGCTCTAAAAAATCAAGTCTATTTTAAAAGAAGGCTGTGGGGTGTCATATTTAAAGCTCTGACAGGAAAAAAAATTAACCAAGATTCCAACTAAAATATCCTTCAGAAATGAAGAAATTGAGATATTCCCAGATAAATAAAAGCCGAAGGAGTTTATTGAAGAAACTTCCCTAAAACATATGCTAAGTGGCATCCTCTGGGCTGGAAGGAAAGGACGTTAGACACTAATTCAAATCCACACAGAGAAATAAAGAACACTAGTCAGGTGGGGCGCGATGGCTCACACCTGTAATCCTAGCACTTTGGGAGGCCGAGGCAGGCAGATACCTGAGGCCACGAGTTTGAGACGAGCCTGGCCAACACGGCGAAACCCATCTCTACTAAAAATACAAAAATCAGTCGGGCGTGGTGGTGCAGGCCTGTAATCCCAGCCACTCAGGAGGCGGAGGCAGGAGAATCGCTTGAACCCGCGGGGCGGAGGTTGCGGGAGGGGGCGAGATTGCAGCGAGCTGAGATCCGAGGTTGCCGGGCCGAGGTTGCAGCGAGCTGAGATCACACCACTGCACTCCAGCCTGGGCGAAAGAGTAAAACCCTGTCTCAAAAAAAAAAAAAATAGAAAAGATCACTAGTCAGGGTAACCACATAAGTAAATATAGAAGACAATGTTAACATATTATTATTGTAATTCTTCTTATCTGGTTTAAAAGACAACTGCATAAAGCAATAATTATAAATATTTGCATATAACCTACAAATATATAATTTGTGACAATAAAAGCATAAAGAGGGAGGTGAAGCAATATAGGAGCAAATATTTTATATACTACCGGAACTACATTGGTATTAATCTGAATCACAGAGAAAGTGCAGATGAGTGATTACCAGGAACTGGGAGAATGGGAGAAATGAGGACTATTAATGGTTATGGAATTTCTTCTTGGTGAGTTGATAGTAGTGAAATATTCTGGAATTAGTGGTGGTGGTTGTACAACCTGAATATATTAAAAACAACTAAATTGTACACTTTAAAAGTTGAGTTTTATGGTATGCGAATTATATCTCAATAGCAATTACTTTGAAACAAATAAAAAGATGGCAGGAGTTGCCCTGTATGTATTAAAGAAACTGAATTTGTAAAGTTGAAAACATTCCTACAAAAACACCTTCAGGCCCATATGGCTTTAGTCATGAAGTCTACCAAACATTTAAAGAAGAAAGAATCCAATTCTACATACACTCTTCCAAAATAAATTAAAGAAAACATAAATCTTTCCAACTCATTATTTGAGGCTAGAACCAAAACCGGATTAAAACATTAGAAGAAAATACCCTGGAATTCCAGCACTTTGAGAGTCGAGGCGGGTGGATCACCTGAGGTCAGGAGTTCCAGACCAGCCTGGCCAACATGGCAAAACCCTGTCTCTACTAAAAATACAAAAATTAGCCAGGTATGGTGGCACCCACCTGTAATCCCAGCTACTCAGGAGGCTGAGGCAGGAGAATTGCTTGAACCCAGGAGACGGAGTTTGTAATGAGCTGAGATCTCACCACTGTACTCCAGCTTGGGTTACAGAGCAAGACTGTCTCAAAAAAAAAAAAAAAAATTTTAGAAGAAAATAAATCAATATCTCTCACAAACGTAATTAAAAATTCAAAATAATTCTCAGCAAACCAAATCCAACAATATATTAAAAAGTTGGCTGAGCACTGTGGCTCACACCTGTAATCCTAGCACTTTGGGAGGCCAAGGTAGGTGGATCATCTGAGGTCAGGAGTTTGAGAACAGCCTAGCCAACATGGTGAAATCCCATCTTTATTAAAAATACAAGAATTGGCCAGCTGTGATGGCAGGCGCCTGTAATCCCAGCTACTCGGGAGTCTGAGGCACAAGAATTGCTTGAGCCCAGGATGTGGAGGTTGCAGTGAGCAAAGATTGCTCCACTGCACTCCAGCCTGGGTGACAGAATGAGACTCCATCTCAAAAAAATGTTAAATTAAATATATATGAAAAATAACCGGGCATGGTAGTGCGTGCCTGTAGTCATGGCTACTTAGGAGGCTGAGATGGAAAGATCACTTGAGCCCAGGAGGTCAAGGTTGCAGTGATCCATGATCGTGCTACTGCACTCCAGCCTGAACAACAGAGCGAGACCCTGTCTCAAAAAAAATAAGTTAACATATCATGATCAAGTGGAGTTTATCCCAGGAATACAGGGCTAGTTTAATCTTCAAAATCAGGTCAGACGTGGCAGCTGTCACTTGTAATCCCAACACTGGGAGGCCGAGCTGGGAGGATCTCTTGAGGCTGAGAGTTTAAGATCAGCCTAAGCAATGTAGCAAGACCCCATTTCCAAATAAATAAAATATTCAAAATCAATAATTGAGCAAGTTGCAGTCATTTATGCCTGTAGTCCAAGCTACTCAGGAGGCTAAGGTGGGAGGATCATTTGAGCCCAGGAGTCTAAGGCCAGCCTGGGCAACAACACAAGATACCATCTCTAAAGGAAAAATCATTCATTATAATTCACCATATTTAAAAAGTAAAAAAAAGAAAACCATATGATTATCTTGATAAACACAGAAAAGCATTTGAAAAAATCCAATATTCATTCCTGATAAAAACTAAATAAATCTGGAATAGAAAGGGATATCCTCAACATAATAATGGACATCTACAAAAGTCCCACAGCTACCATCACACTTAGTGGTGAAAGACTGAATAGTTTCCCCTAAGATCAGGAATAAGACACCTTCTCTCCCCTTTTCTATTCAACATTGTGCTGGAAGTCCTGGCCACTCAATCAGGCAGAAAAAGAAAGGGGAAAAAAAAAAAAAAACAGCCAAATTGAAGAAGTAAAATTGTCTCAATTTTCAGACAACATGACTGTCTATGTAGAAATCTAATGGAACCCAGAAAAAAGCAACTAGAACTAATAGGCAAGTTTAGCAAGGTTGAAGGATACAAGATAATACACAAAAATTAATTGTATTTCTATATGCTAACAGTGAAAAGTCATAAATTTACTAACTTATCAAATTAGTAAAATGCCATTTGTAATAGCATCAAAAATATAAAATACTTAGGAATAAATCTGACAAAATACGTAAAGTCCTCTAACTGGAAACCATAAAATATTGCTAAAAGAAATTAAATAATATCTAAAGAAATAAATAGTCTGGGCACAGTGGCTCATGCCTGTAATCCCACACCTTAGGAGGCTGAGGTGGGCAGATCTCTTGAGCTCAGGAGTTCAAGACCAGCCTGGGCAACATGGCAAACCCTGTCTCTACAGAAAAAAATTTTTTTTAATTAGCCAGGTATGGTGACTGTCATGTGCGTCCGTGTGAAAAGACCACCAAACAGGCTTTGTGTGAGCAACATGGCTGTTTATTTCACCTGGGTGCAGGCGGGCTGAGTCCGAAAAGAGAGTCAGCGAAGGGAGATAAGGGTGGGACCGTTTTATAGGATTTGGGTAGGTAAAGGAAAATTACAGTCAAAGGGGGAGTTGTTCTCTGGCAGGCAGGAGTGGAGGTCACAAGGTGATCAGTGGGGGAGCTTTTTGAGCCAGGATAAGCCAGGCAGAAGATAATGTCATCGCTTAAGGCAAGGACCAGCCATTTTCACTTCTTTTGTGGTGGAATGTCATCAGTTAAGGTGGGGCAGGACATTTGCACTTCTTTTGTGATTCTTCAGTTACTTCAGGCCATCTGGGCCTATACGTGCAAGTCACAGGGGATGTGATGGCTTGGCTTGGGCTCAAAGGCCTGACAGTGACACACGCCTGTAGCCCCAGCTACTGAGATGGGAGGATCACCTGAGCCCATCTCAGCCTCCCAAGTATCTGGGACTACAGGCGTGTGGGATTCTGAGATTGCAGTGAGCCATGATCATGCCACTGCACTCCAGCTTGGGTGACAGAGTGAAACTCTGTATTTAAAAAAAAAAAAACAATAGATACGCCTTGTTCATGGGTCAGAAGACTCAGCAATGTTAAGATATCGATTGTCCCTGAATTGATCTATAGATGCTGATATGGTTTGGATATTTATTCCCTCTCAATCTCATGTTGAAATGTGATCCCCAATGTTGGAGGTGGGGCCTAGTGAAAGGTGTTTGGGTCACAGGGGTGGATCCCTCCTGAGTGGCTTGGCACCCTTCTGCAGTAATGAGTGAGTTTTTGCTGTATTAGGTCACACAAGAGCTGGTTGTTTAAAAGAGCTTGCCATCTCTCTCTTGCTCTCTCTGTCACTACGTGAGACACCTACTCCCTCTTTGCCTCCTGCCATGAGTAAAATCTTCCTGAGGCTGGCCAACCATGGTGGTTCACACCTTTAATCCCAGCACTTTGGGAGGCCACAGTGGGCAAATCACTTGAGGTCAGGAGTTTGAGACCAGCCTGGCCAACATGGTGAGACCCGTACGAAAATTAGCTAGGCATTGTGGCATGCATGGGTAGTCTCAGCTACTTGGGAAGCTGAGGCAGGAGAATTGCTTGAATCCAGGAGGCAGAGGTTGCAGTGAGCCAAGATTGTGCCACTGCACTCCAGCCTGGGTGACACAGTGAGACATCTCACAGTTCTGCACGATCTCAGCACCACTGCACTCAGTGGGTTCAAGCGATTCTCCTGCCTCTCAACCTCTTGAGTAGTTGGGGCTACAGGTGTGAGCCACCACGCCTGGCTAATTTTTGTATTTTTAATAGAGAAGGAGTTTCGCCATATTGGCCAGGGTGGCCTCAAACTCCTGACCTCAAGTGATCCACCCACCTCAGCCTCCCAAAGTGCTGGGATTACAGACGTGAGCCACCACACCTGGCCAAATTACCCAGTCTTTATAAATTTGTAATAAAGGGAGCCAGGTGCTAATATTCAAGACAACAGGGAAAAGACTCTGAAGGCATTTCCTCCCTAGCAATGCAAAACAGACTAACACAGAACATTGATACCAGCAGTGTGATGTTGCTATAAAGATACCTGAAGATGTGGAAGTGGCTTTAGAACTGGGTAATGAGCAGAAGTTGGAAGAGTTTGGAGGGCTCAGAAGAAGACAGAAAGACAAGGGAAAGTTTGGAACTTATTAGAGATTAGTGAAATGATTGTGTCTAAAATGCTGACAGAAATGCAGACTGTGAAGGCCAGGCTGAGGAGGTATCATACAGAAGTGAAGAACTTGTCTGGGAGCAGTGACTTACGCCTGTAATCTCAGCACTTTGGGAGGCCAAGATGGGCGGATCACCTGAGGTCAGGAGTTCAAGACCAGCCTGGCCAACATGATGAAACCCCACCTCTACTAAAAATACAAAAATTAGCCAGGCACGGTGGCGGGTGCCTGTAACCCCAGCTACTCGGAAGGCTGAGGCAGGAGAATTGCTTGAACCTGAGAGGCGGAGGTTGTAGTGAGCTGAGATGGCGCCACTGCACTCCAGCCTGGGCAACAGCGTGAGACTCCGTCTCAAAAAAAAAAAAAAAGAAAAAAAGAAAAGAAATGAAGAACTTAGTGGGAACTGGAGTAAAAGTCACCCTTGTTACACCTTAGCAAAGAACCTGGCTGCATTGTGTCCATGTCCTAGAGCTTTGTGGAGGGCTGAACTTGAGAGTGATGACTTAGGGTAACTGGCAGAAGAAATTTCTAAGCGTTCAAGAAGTGCCATGGCTGCTTTTAACAGCCTGTGATCAGATATGGGAGCAGAGGAATGACCTAAGGTTGCAACTTACAATTAAAAGGGAAGCAGAGCATAAAAGTTTGGATAATCCACAGCCTGGCCATGAGGTAGAGGAGGAAAGGGAGTTTCCAGGAGGGGAATCCAGGCAGGCTGCTTGCTAAAGCAATTAGCACGTCTAAAAGGGAGCCAGGTGCTAATATTCAAGAGACAATGGGAAAAAGGCTCAGAAGGCATTTCGGAAATCTTCCAGGACACTTCTCCCATCACAGCCCTGGTGGCCTAGACAGGCAAACTGGTTTTAGAGATCAGGCTAGGGCGCTGCTGCCCTGTACTGCCTCAAGACACTGCTCCCCCAATTCTAGCCACTCCAGCTCTAGCCTTGGTTCAGAGGGGTTGAGGGACAGCTGAGGCTGCAGCTCCAGAGGGCACAAGCTGTAAACCTTGGCAACTTCCACATGGTGTTAAGTCTGTAGGCACACAGAATGCAAGAGTGAAGTACGCTTGGCAGCTTCCACCCAGATTTCAGAAGATGTGTGGGAAAGCCTGGGTGCCCAGGCAGAAGCCTGCCACAGGGGCAGAGCCCCCACAGAGAGCCACAACTAGGGCAGTGCTGAGGGAAAATGTGGGGTTGGAACCCCCATGGAGAGTCCCCAGTGAGGCACTGCGCAGTAGAGCTGTGGGAATGGAACTACCACCCTCCAGGCCCAAGAATGGTAGAGTCACTGGCAGCTTGCACCCTCAGCCTGGAAAAGCTGCAGGCACTCAACTCCAGCCTGTGAAAGCAGCCACTTGGGCTGTGCCCAGCAAAGCCACAGGACCAGGGCCAGGGCTACCCGAGACCTTGGGAGTTCATGCTTTACACCAGTGTGCCCAGAATGTGGGACATGGAGCCAAAGGAGATTATTTTGGAGCTTTAAGATTTAACGTTTGCCCTGCTGGGTTTCAGACCCACATGAGGCCTGTTGCCCACTTCTTTTGGCCAATTTCTCCCTTTTGGAATGGGAATGTTTGCGAATGCCTATACCATCATTGTATCTTGGAAGTAAATAACGTGTTATTGGTCTTACAGGCTCATGGGTGGAAGGGACTTGTCTTGAGTCTCAGATAAGACTTTGGACTTTGGACTTTTGAGTTGATGTTAGAATGGCTTAAGACTTTGGGGGACTATTAAGGAGGAGTGACATGTTTTGCAGTATGAGAAGGACATGAGATCTGGGGGGCAGGGGTGGAATTATCTGGTTTGGATATCTGTCCCTCCATATCTCATGTTGAAATGTGATTTCCACTGTTGGAGGTGGGGCCTGGTGGGAGGTGTTTGGGTCATGGGGCAGACCCTGCATGAATGGCTTGGCATCCTCCTATGGTAATGAGTGAGTTCTCGTTCATGTGAGAGCTGGTTGTTTATAGGAGTCTGGCATCTCTCATTTGCTTCCTTTTTTTGCCATGTAACACACCTGCTCCGCCTTCACCTTCCACCATGAATGAAAGCTTCCTGAGGTCTCACCAGAAGCCAAGTGGATGCTGGTGCCATGCTTGGACAGCCTACAGAACCGTGAGCCAAATAAACCTCTTCTGTCTGTAAATTACCCAGCCTTGAATATTCCTTTGTAGCAACACAAAATGGACTAATACAGATGCTATGCAATCACAATCAAAATTCTAGCTGGCATTTTTGTGAAAACTGACAAGCTACTGATTCTCAAATTCATATGAAAATACATAGGACCTAGAATAACCAAAACAGCTTTGAAAAAGAAGAGCAAAGTCAGAGGATTTACATTACTTGATTCAAGACATATAAAGCCACAGTAATCAAAACAGTGTGGCATTAGCATAAAGTTAGAAACAGAGAAGTGGAACAGAATAGAGAGTTCAGAAATAGACCCACATAAATATGCACAAGTGACTCTTCAAGAGCTTTATGAGATATAATTTACAAACCAAACTATTCACCCATTTAAAATGTACACTTTTTACATTTTTAATTTTATTTAATTTATTTTTTTTCTTAGAGACAGGGTCTTTCTCTGTTGCCCAGAATGGAGTGCAGTGGCATGATCATAGTTTGCTGCAACCTCAAACTCCTGGGCTTAAGGGATCCTCTTGCTTCAGCCTCCCGTGTAGCTAGGACTACACATGTGCACCATCATGCCCAGCTAGTTTTTGATTTTTTCAATAGAGACATGGTCTCACTATGTTGGCCAGGCTAGTCTCCAACTCTTGACTTGTAGTGATCCTCCCTCCTCTGCCTCCCGTAGTGCTGGGATTACAGGTAGCATGAGCCACCTCGCCCAACCAAAGTCAAATTTTTTAAATAAGTTCCCTGAGTTGGACAAACATCACCACAATCTATAGAAAACTTTTGTCCACCCAGAAAGAAACCTTATACTTATTAACAATAACTCCTCATTTCCCCTACTATCTCCTCCTCAGCCCTAAGCAACAGCCAATCTTTCTGTCTTTACAGATTTTGTTCTTACGGATATTTTATAAAATGAAAGCATCCAATATTTAGTCTTCTATAACTGGCTTCTTACTCTTAGTATAATTTGTTCAAGGTGCATCTATGTTGTAGTGTGCATCAGTGCTTCATTCCTTTCACTTGCCAAATAATATTCCTTTGTAAGGATATATCACATTTTGTTTATTCATTCACTGGTCAATAAATACTGGGGTTATTTCCACTTTGGGTCTATTACAATAATGCTGCTAGGGACGTTTGTGTACAAGTTTTTGTGTGAGCATATGTTTTCATTTCTCTTGGGTTGATAAGTAGGAGTGGAATTGCTGGATTGTATGAAAATGACGTGTTTAACTTTTTTTTTTTTTTTTTTTTTTTGAGAAGGAGTCTCGCTCTGTCACCCAGGCTGGAGTGCAGTGGCCAGATCTCAGCTCACTGCAAACTCCGCCTCCCGGGTTTACGCCATTCTCCTGCCTCAGCCTCCCGAGTAGCTGGGACTACAGGCGCCCGCCACCTCGCCCGGCTAGTTTTTTGTATTTTTTTAGTAGAGACGGGGTTTCACCGTGTTAGCCAGGATGGTCTCGATCTCCTGCCCTCGTGATCCGCCCGCCTCGGCCTCCCAAAGTGCTGGGATTACAGGTTTGAGCCACCGCGCCCGGCTGTGTTTAACTTTTTAAGAAACTGCAAAACTGTTTTTCAAAACAGCTACAAAAGGCTACATTCCCGCCAGAAGTTCACTAAGCTTTCAATTTCTCCAAATCCTTGCCAACACTCATTATTGCCTGTCTTTTTTATTATAGCCATGCTAGTGAACATGAAATGGTATCTCATCATGCGTTTGTCAATTTGCTTATTGTGGTAAAATAAATGTTACATAAAATATATCATTTTAACCTCTTTTTTCTTTTTTTTTTTTTGAGATGGAATCTCGCTCTGTCGCCCAGGCTAGAGTGCAGTGGAGCAATCTTGGCTCACTGCAAGCTCCACTTCCTGGGTTCACGCCATTTTCCTGCCTCAGCTGCCCAGCTAAATTTTTGTATTTTTAGTACAGATGGGATTTCACCGTGTTAGTCAGGATGATCTCGATCTCCTGACCTCGTGATCTGCCCACCTCAGCTTCCCAAAGTGCTGGGATTACAGGCGTGAGCTACCGTGCCCGGCCATCATTTTAACCATTTTAAGAGCACAATTTAGTGGCACTAATTACATTCACAATGTTTTGCCATCATCATCACTATTTCCATTTCCAAGACTTTTCCAACACCCCAAACAGAAACTCTGTGCCTGTTAACTACACATCTCTCCTCACTCCCAACCCCTGATAACCTATTATTTACTTTCTGTTGCTATAAATTTGCCTATTATAGATATTATAAGTGGAATAATACAATATTGTCTAGCTTATTTCACTTAGCATAATGTTTTCAAGATTCACCCATGGTGTAGCATGTATCAGAATGCCATTCCTTTTTTATGGCTGAATACTATTCCACTGTATGCACGCACTACATTTTGTTTATTTATCAGCTGATGGACACTGGGTTGTTTCCACTGTTCGGCTGTTGTGAACAGTGCTACAATGACCATTAGCATATAAATATCTGCTTGAGTCTCTTTTCAGTTCTTTTGATTACATGTCTAGGAGTAGAGTTGAAGAGTCATCTTGTAATTTTATGTCTAACTTTTTGAGGAACTACCAAATGGTTTTCCACAATGGCTGCACCATTTTACATTCCCAGCAGTGTACAAGGTTTCCAGTTTCTCCACATCCTCATTAACAAACACTTGTAATTTTCTGTGTTTTAAAAATTATTATAGCCATCATAGTGGATATGAAGTAGTAACTCATTGTGGTTATGATTTGCATTTCCCTAATGACTAATGGCGTTGAGCGTCATTTCATGTGTTATTCACCATTTATATAACTTCTTCAGAGGTACTTTCAAATCCTTTGCTCATTTTTAAATTGGTTTTTTGTCTTTTAATTGTTGAATTGTATTTTTGTATGTTCTAGATGCAATTCCTTCATATGATCTGCAACTGTTTTCTCCAGTTCTGTAAGTTGCCTTTTCAGTTTTTTGATGGTGTCATTTGTAGCACAAACGTTTCTAACTTAGCTATAAACCCATTTTTTTCTTTCGTTATTTGTGCTTTTGTCATATCTAAGAAACCATTGCCTAGCCCGAGGTCACAAATATTCTGCATTTTCTTCTAAGTGTTTTATAGTTTTTGCTCTTAAATTTAGATCTATAAGTAATTTTGAGTTCGTTTTTGTGTATACTATGAGTTAGAGGTCCACAGTCCTTTCGTATGTGAATATCTAAGTTTTCCATCATTATTTGTTGAAAAGGTTATTTCCTGGCACCCTGTTTGAAAAACAATTGATCGTAAATATATGGGTTTATTTCTGAAATTTTAATTATGTGGCAATTGATTGTTAAAATCTAAAACTATAAAACTACAAAACAAAACAGGAGAAAATTTTGGTCATCCGTCAGGCAAAAAAAAAAAAAAAAATTTAGATATGACACCAAAATGCAATTCTAAAAGGATGAATTGACATTTTGGACTTCATAAAATTAAAATCTCTGCTATTCAAAAGAAACTGTTAAGAATATGAAAACAAAAGCCACAGAATAGGAGAACATTTTGCAAAGTACATATTTGATAAAAAAAAAAAAACTTGTATCAATACAAGGAACTTGTATCAGTACAAGGAAAATTTTGGAGTGATAGATGACTTTGAAGCGATTGTGATGATGGTTTTATGGGTGTATTCATAAGCCAAAACTTACCAAATCACATACTGAATATACGTATATTTTATTGTATGCTAATATCATAAGCTAATGAAGACATTTTTAAAATTACGTATGTGTTGATCATGTAAAATGGTGCAGCCACTTTGGCAAACAGTTGAGCGGTTCCTCAAAAAGCTAAATGTGGAGTTGCCATCTAACCCAGAAATTCCACCTTTCCATATTGGCTCAGAAGAAATAAAAACATATGTGCACACACAGAATAAACTCATGCATGAATCTCCATAACAACTTTTTTTTGAGACAGAGTCTCGCTCTGTCACCCAGGCTGGAGTACAGTGGTGCGATCTCAGCTCACTGCAACTTCCGTCTCCACCTCCGTCTCCCGGGTTCAAGCAATTCTCCTGCCTCAGCCTCCTGAGTAACTGAGATTACAGGCATGAGCCACCACACCAGGCTAATTTTGTATTCTTAGTAGAGACGGGGTTTCTCCATGTTGGTCAGGCTGGTCTCAAACTTCCGACCTCAGGTAATCTGCCCGCTTCGGCCTCCCAAAGTGCTGGGATTACAGGCGTGAGCCACTGCGTCCGGCCTGAATATTTGCTCATTTTAAACACAGGAGAAATGTTGTGGCTTGGCATGGTGGTTCACACCTGTAATCACAGCACTGTGGGAGGCTGAGACAGGTAAATTGCTTGAGCCCAGGAGTTCAAAACCAGCCCAGGCAACATGGTGAAACACTGTCTCTACAAAAAATACAATAATTAGCCAGATGTGGTGGTGTGTGCCTGTAGTCCCAGCTACTCAGGAGACTGAAGTGGGAGGATCACCTGAGCCCAAGAGGTTGAGGCTGCAGTGAAGTGTGATTGCACCAGTGCCCTCCAGACTGGGCAACAGATCAAGACTCTGTCTCAAAAAAAAAAAAAAAAAAAAAACACACACACACACACAAACACACACACATATATATGGTGATTTTTTTGATGNTCATTTTAAACACAGGAGAAATGTTGTGGCTTGGCATGGTGGTTCACACCTGTAATCACAGCACTGTGGGAGGCTGAGACAGGTAAATTGCTTGAGCCCAGGAGTTCAAAACCAGCCCAGGCAACATGGTGAAACACTGTCTCTACAAAAAATACAATAATTAGCCAGATGTGGTGGTGTGTGCCTGTAGTCCCAGCTACTCAGGAGACTGAAGTGGGAGGATCACCTGAGCCCAAGAGGTTGAGGCTGCAGTGAAGTGTGATTGCACCAGTGCCCTCCAGACTGGGCAACAGATCAAGACTCTGTCTCAAAAAAAAAAAAAAAAAAAAAAAAAATACACACACACACACACAAACACACACACATATATATGGTGATTTTTTTGATGCCATGCTTTTTTTTTTGAGACAGAGTTTCGCTCTTATTGCCCAGGCTGGAGATCTCGGCTCACTGCGACCCCTGCCTCCTGGGTTCAAGTGATTGTCCTGCCTCAGCCTCCCTAGTAGCTGGGATTACAGGTGCCCACCACCATGCCCAGCTAATTTTTTGTATTTTTAGTAGAGACAGAGTTTCACCATGTTGGCCAAGCTGGTCTCAAACTCCTGACCTTGGGAAATCGACCTGCTTCAGCCTCCCAAAGTGCTGGGATTACAGGTGTGAGCCACCACACCAGGCTGATGCCATGCTTTCTTAAACTATCATGTGTAAAAGCTTTTAAATGCTCTATTTACAGTTGCTAAGTAATATTTAAGTTCTCTAAAGTTAACTTGAAAGTACAAATTACTTTCAAGTCTTGGACAGTTTTTGCCTGTGAGGACTTCCCCATGATCACTAAGAACCCCAGCCCTACTCTGCCCCTTGACGTCACAGTTTCCTTGCCCTCTTGTTGGATTGCTGCCTTGAGAAAGTTCAGACAGCATCAAGCTTTCTAATCAAGTGCCACCTAATGGTGTGTCAAAATTTGGCTGCCTCAAGTCTTAAATGCACAAATGAATTTTACTGAGTTTGAGGCCAGAATCAATGACTTATGGTCGTAAGCTGAATGCATGACGGCTGTGTGAATTTGGGGCCTGATGGTGTCTGGCAGTTCATTTTTTCCAAAAGGATGGAGCTGTCTTCTACTTCCTCTTAAACGGAAAAAATTGGCCAGGCACGATGGCTCATGCCAGTAATCCCAACACTTTGGCTGGCAGATTCCTTGAGCCCAGGAGTTCAAGACTAGCCTGGGCAACATAGAGAGACCCCGTCTCTACAAAAAACACAATTAGCCAGGCGTGGTGTCATGTGCCTGTATTAGTCCTAGCTACTTGGGAGGCTGAGGTGGGAGGGTCTCTTGAGCCTGGAAGGAAGAGGTTACAGTGAGCCCTGATTGCAACACTACACTCCAGATGGGTGACAGAGGGAAATCCTGTTTCAAAAATAAAATAAAAACATAAAGGGAAAAAAATTATCCTAAAACATTCTATATGGAAAACAAAGAAATAAAAGGTCTGATAGGCATGATGGTCCCACAAAGATATCCATGTCCCAATCCCTGCAACCTGTAAGTACATTATGTAACATGCAAAAGGGCCATTGCAGATGTAATTAAGGTGACAGTTTTTAAAATATAGATATTGTTCTGGGTGATCTGGTGAGTCCAGTCTAATCACATGAGCCTTTAAAAGCAGAGAACTTTCTCCTGCAGGAGGCAGGAGAGATTCGATGCTTGAGAAGGAGTCAGTGAGCCATTGCTGGCTTTGAAGGTGAAGGGGCAATGTGGCGAGGCACACAGGAAACCTCAAGAGGCTCGAGGCCAACAGAAAGGAAACGGGACCTCAGCCCTAGCACCACAAGGAGCTGAATTTGACCAACAGCCTGAATAAGCTTCCTTCCCAGAGCCTCCAGGAAGTAACAAAGCCCTGCTGCCACCTTGATTTCAGCGTTTAGAGACCCTAAGGACAGTACCTTGCCAAGCCCACCCACCAGACTTCTGACTACAGAAATGTGAGAGGCCAGGCGCGGTGGCTCACGCCTGTAACCCCTGCATTTTGCATTTTCGGAGGACAAAGTAGGGGAATCACTTGAGGTCAGGACTTTGAAACCAGCTTGGACAACCTGTCTCTATTTATAAAAAGCATTTTTGCGTGTAGAACTGTGAGATAATAAATGGGTGCTGTTTTAAGCTACTAAGTTTGTGGCAATCTGTTACACAGCAGTAGAAAACTAATATATGAGCTGCTTACAAGTAGAGATCTAGGAACCCCATATACTTAAAAGGTTCTTAGAGAAGTAAGAGGCATGGTTCTTAAATTTTAAAATTAGGGCTGGGCACAGTAGCTCACATCTGTAATCCCAGCACTTTGGAAGGCTGAGGCAGACAGATCACTTGAGCCCAGGGGTTCAAAACCAGCCTGGCCAACATGGCTAAACCCCATCTCTGCAAAAAATACAAAAATTAGCCAGGAGTGGTGGTGTACACCTGTAACCTCAGCTACTCTGGGGGCTGAGACAAGAGGATTGCTTGAATCCCAGAGGCAGAGGTCTCAGTGAGCCGAGATTGCACCACTGCATTCCAGCCTGGGCGCCAGAGTAAGAACTGGTCTTGGAAAAAAAAAACATTGGAAGACACATTTAGGGACATAAATAAAAACATTATGGGAGGTATTATATTAGATCACAGAATCAGGACTTTGGGGCTCACACGTTGGCCCTGACGTTGCACTCTGCCGTGGACATGGAACTGGCCTGACAGATTCAGCTGTAGTTACAGAAATTCAGAAAGATACAAAGGCTGAAGACAAGCGGGAGGCATGGGGCTCTCATTCGTGCCAGCTCTCTGCAGGTTCTGTGAGACGGGAACAGTAATGGTGCTGTGCTTTGCCCTCAGCTTGCTGTCACTGGAGTTTCCTACCTACCTTGTGCAAAGCCAATCCGTTATCCCCTGCCTCACAGCATCAGTCCGACAGTCCTGCATTCGCCAGGAGTATTAAACAGCTGGAAGACAAGGGCACACTTTTCCTCCCTGGGAAAAAAGTCAGTCCTTTCAAGAAGTGAACATAGAAGGCCGCTGGTCCCCTTTGAGGGGACAGGACCAAAACAAGAAAGACATGTCTTGTCATCTGGTGTCTTGTTGTGTAAACCTCCATTCTATCCCATTTCCGTAAATTCTTTCAAAGGTTTGAGATGTAGAACAACTGGGGCCTTTTCTCAGTTTGAGTCTTCTAGTTTGAACATTATAATTTAATGTGATTGTTAAGGAGTAAGAATGAAACAATTCCAATGCTACATAAAATACAGAAATAACGGCAAGTTTCCAGTTTATTTCACAAGCTAACATAACCCTTCTACCAAAACCAGCCACATGCACGCACACACGCGCGCACACACACACACACACACTCAAGCTAGAGCATGTTAGTCTCACTTAGGCTATTTATATGGAATTTATAAACACACATCCTAAATGGAATACTAGCAAATTTAATTCATTAGTACAATATATTAAAATAATATTTCATACCCAAGCAGATCCTGTTCCAGAAATGCAAGGATGATCAATATTTTATAAATGATCAATACTATATATAGACCGTGTCTGTTTTGTACACTAGCATGGTCCTTGTGTCTGCCACAGTGCCTGGCACACAGTAGCATGTAAGTATTTGTTGAGTGACTGAATATTACTGTTAATAATCAGTTTGAAAATAAGAACAAGATCTGATGCAAGTAGAAATTATAGCTAATATACATATGTTTGTGTGCTATGTATGTATACACACATCATATATATTCCATACATATGCACATATGTATTCATGTGTAATCATATGCACGGCACATATAACATGAAATACATATTACAAATGTGTATCTTGCTATATATGTGTGTTAATACAACGACTGTGTGCATACATGGTGCCATATAAATGTTTATGTCATGCATATAGCAATACATGGGGTGCATATATGTACATATGCATGTGTGTGCACACATGTGTACATACATATATATATACACATGTATGCACACATATGTTTATGTGTGTGTGTATGCACGCACACACATATTTCACCCAGGAATAAACTTTTAAAAATGTATATAAAATCTGAATGAAGAATAGAGCAAAAGTTTGCCAAGGTACATAAAAGAAGATAAATAAATGGGAAACATGTCACATACCTGTGTGAGAAAAGGCAATAATAAAAGATGTCAGTTCTTTTCAAACTAATTAACAAATGAAGTGCAATGTCCATTAAAATCTCAAAGCGATTTTGGGAGAGTCAGTAAATTGTTGGGAAAGAAAAGAAATATGAGGGGATTTTGCCTAATTATTAAAATCTGTTATAAAACCACAGTAATTAAAACAGATTTGGCATAGAATAGACAGATCAGTAAAATAAAATTTAAAACCTGGAAGCAGACTCACATATACACCAGTATTTTGCATATGATAAAGTTAGAATTTAAAATCAGAGAGGGGAAATATTATGCAAGCAAATCGAGCTGGAATATTGGTCTCTGTTGGGGAAAATTAAGCTGGAGTCCCCACTGCATGCCAATCATCAACGTAAAGTTCCAAATAGATCAGTTTTTTTTGAAATACTGTAAACAAAATAACGAGAAAATATAGAAAGTGTTTCTATAATCTTGAGTGGTAAAGATTTTTCAAAGCATAATACCTAAAGGAAAATTATAAGAGATGCATAGATTTGCCTACATAAAGATTTAAAACTTAAATTTGATTTTTAAAAAAATAACAAGGCAAACCACAAACAGGGACAAGATGTTGGCAGTGTAAACTCCTGACAAAAGATTAATAGCCTTAATTTTATTTTTTATTTTTTTGAGATGGAGTCTTGTTCCTGTTGCCCAGGCTGGAGTGCAGTGGCATGATCTCAGCACACTGCAACTTCTGCCTCCTGAGTTCAAGCGATTCTCCTGCCTCGGCCTCCGAGAAGCTGGAATTACAGGCATGTACCATCACGCCTGGCTAATTTTTGTATTTTTAGAAGAGACTGGGTTTCACCATGTTGGCCAGGCTGGTTTTGAACCCCTGACCTCCGGTGATCCACCTGTCTTGGCCTCTCAAAGTGGTGGGATTATAGGTGTGAGCCACCACACCTGGCCTAATATCCTTAATTTAGAAAACACCCTTGCAAAGCAGAAGGAAAAAGGCATACATTCCATTTGGAAAATGGACAAAGGCAATTCACAAAAGAAGAATACGAATAAAAAAAGAAATGTTTCTTTTCTTTTCTTTTCTTTTTTGAGACAGGATCTCACTCTGTTGCCCGGGCTGGAGTATAGTGGCTCCATCTTGGCTCACTGCAAACTCTGCCTCCCAGGCTTAAGTGATTCTCCTGCCTCAGCCGCCCCAGTAGCTGTGATTACAGGTGTGCGCAACCACACCCAGCTAATTTTTGTATTTTTGGTGGAGACAGGGTTTCACCATGTTGGCTAGGCTGGTCTTGAACTCCTGACCCAAATGATCCACCCACCTCAGCCTCCCAAACTGCTCGGATTACAGGCATGAGCCACCACACCCGGCCGAAAGGTTTACTTTCAATAATAAACCTAGAAATGCAGATAAAATAAGAAAAAAATTAAATACCTTTTAATATCTCCTGGGTTACCAACAATTTACTTTTTTGTGTGTCTTTTTTTTTTTTTCCTTTTTGCGGAGAATGGGATCTCGCCATGTTGCCCAGGCAGGTCTCAAACTCCTGGACTCAAAGTAGCCTCCCACCTCTGCCTCCCTAAGTGCTGGGATTACAGGCGAGAGCCACTGTGCCTGGTCAGATTATCAACAATTTAAATAATGGTAACATAAACACTGTAAACAAGGACTTCATATATGTAGAGGACTGTCAAGGCTTTAAAAATATGACCTGGAAATACTGTGTCTAGAATTTTTTCTTTTTTTCTTTTGTCTTTTTTTTTTTCTTTTCAATAACTGGTTTTTGCTTTATTCTGTAGTTCACATAGGACAACCCCAAATTCCACGCTTGGTTTTCTCTTCTGTCTTCGTTATTCTTTCAGTATCTATGTCAACAGAGACCGTTTCTCCCAACAGCATATGCAGCCGCATCCAGGACACACAGGCCCCCAAAATCTTAGCCCTCTAGCACTGCCACCTGGGCCTCCCAGGTGACCACACCCATGCCTGTTTGTGCTGGGGCTCTGCCCTGGTCCTGTCACCCTGAGGTGTCCTTAGGGCAGGAATGCCAAACAGGCTCCATGTGATGTACCAACTCTGGGTAAATACAAGAGGCTGCCTGGAGCCCTGGGCTGAGGGTTGAGAGACAATCTGCGTCTGGCTTCCAATGCAAAGAATGCCGTGACCCATGAGTGATGCCTGCCTTGACAATACCCATTAGAGGTGCCTGGAAGGGTGTGGCGTTTGGGGGGAATGGGCTCAGAAAGGGACAAGGTGTGTGGCCCATCCTTGCCTTAGATGGTTGTTCTGCTACCCAGGCTGTGCTGTCCCACTGGCCAGGTGGCTGAGGAGGAAGTCAAGGCCACAAAGTTGCAAGTGGCTTCCCTGTGGCCTGCAGGGAACAGCATAAGCCCCAAGCTGGATGGAGCTTGGAAGGGTGCCCACGCTAGGTCCCGTGGGGGTCTGCACACTGCAGGCCAGGCTGGCATTAGCTCCAATCCTTTGGGGTCCGTCTCATCCAGGCAAAGACAGCTGGTTGGCCTCAGAGCATTATTATAGGTGCCACTAGCAGGTAAAATATTTTTACATGGCCCGGACGCAGAAATGGGCTGTACCTCTGGATAGACTTTTAGAAACTTCCAATCCAAACCAAAAGGATATATCTTCTAGGTGTTACCAAGGAACTTAAACAAAAAGGACAGGCTTACTTTAATCAAGTTCCAGAATGGGGTGCATGTCTTTGAAAAGCACTTTGTAGCAGAAGATGCAGGGGTGTGTGTAAAGCAAAGTTTCTAGAATACACCAGAGGAAACAGACACAACCCGACTTGGCCTTTGCGTCCCCTGGATGCTGCTCTGTCCCAGCGGTGGGTGGTTGCGGGGTCCAGCTGACTCTGGGGTGTTACGATGCTCCGTGTGTGCGTCCGGGTGTCTGCTGAAGCCTTCCTCTCTCTGCTGGTGGGTCTGGGATGCTTTCTTCAGGATCCTTTCCATTTGTCGCTTCTCCTGCACTTTCTCCTGGGCTGGGGTCAGCCTGTCCAGGTCGCACCACTTCTCCTCCTCATTCTTTTTGCTTGTTCCCGTCGCTTCCTGAGTTGTGCCTTGTCTTTGTGCTTCTTTTTCTTCTTCTGCTTGGTCACTCCGAGCTCTGCGATGCCTTTTGGCTTCAGGGGTCCCTTCTGGACCTGCTTGTAGGCCCCCAGGTCACTAGCCTGCAGTTCGGTAGGCAGCAGAATTTTTTTTCTGGAGAAAAGATCAAGCAACGTATGTGAAGATTTATGTCCAAGGATGTGCATCATAGAATTCCTGAAAAATATATATTTTTTTTCAGGAATTTTATATATATATATATATATATATATAGAGAGAGAGAGAGAGAGAGAGAGAGAGAGAGAGAGAGAGAGAGGCAGAATCCCACTATGTTGCCCAGGCTGGAGTGCAGGCCCAAACTCCTGGGCTCAAGCAATTCTCTTGCTTCAGCCTCCTAAGCAGCTGAGAGTATAGGTGTGTACTACCATCCCCTGCCAAGTTTTTAATTTTTTTTGTAGAGAGACGAGGCCTTACTATGTTAGCCAGGCTGATCTCAAACTCCTGGCCTCAAGCGATCATCCTGCTTTGACCTCCCAAAACTCTGGAATTACAGGCATGAGCCACAGCACCTGTCCCTTAAAATACATTTTTAAATTTTTATGTTTTTCATTACGTGTATCTGCTGATTGTTTTTTATTTTTTATTTTTTATGGAAATACTTAAATGTTCTCCAACATGGCGAAACCCCGTCTCTCCTAAAAATGCTAAAATTAGCGGGCACGGTGGCATATGCCTGTAATCCTAGCTACTTGGGAGGCTGAGGCACGAGAATCACTTTAACCCTGAAGGCAGAGGTTGCTGTGAGTCCAGATTGCACCACTGAGCTCCAGGCTGGGTGACAGAGCAAGACTCTGTCTCAAAGCAATGCATACATACATATAAATGTTTGGCAATGGAAGATCACTTTGGTAGGTTATAGTCCATATGTAATCCCAGCACTTTTGGAGGCAGAGGTTGGGAGGATCACTTGAGCCCAGGAGTTCAAGACCAGCCTGGGCAATATAATGAGATCCCATGTCTACGAAAAATGGAAAATTAGAAAATTAGCAAGGAATGATGGCATGCACTTGTAGTCCCACCTACTCGGGAGGCTGAGGTGGGAGGATCACTGGAGCCCACAAGGTTGAGGCCACAGTGAGCCATGATTGTGCCACTGAACTCCAGCCTGGGTAACATGCCAAGACCTTGTCTCTAAAGAAAAAAAAAAAGTGTGTTCTAACTTGGTAAATATTAGAATATTTAAGCTATTAGGCTATGAAGTCAGAGCTGGATTTAAACCCATCTCGTCTTAGCTGTGTATTGTGAAACAATCCGTTTAACCCTCTAAGCCTCAGTTTCCATACCTACCTATTTTATTTATTTATTTTTTTCAGAGACAAGGTTTGCTACATTGCCCTTGGTGGTTCTCCACCTCAGCCTTCTGAGTAGCTGGGACCACCAGCTCGCACCACCTTGCCCAGCTACCTTTTAAAGTTGTGGGATTAAATAAATCAGTTTCTATGGTGTGCTTATAAACACAGTGCCTGGCATTCAATAAATATTCACTGCATATATATATAATGATTGAATACTAAATCTTGAAGTCAGTGATGCTGGCACGCAAAAGACATTTAATAAACATCTTTGAATAAAAAAAATACAATGAATATGATAGGAGATTACACTGAGAAAATTGTGTTTAGGTCAAAAAGAAAATTTGACCATTAAGTAAAGAGACTGGTTTTCTATGACTGATTAATGAACTCAGGAGGGAATGCCAAAGGATATCTTTTACAAGTGTTTTGAACAGTAACAGCAAACTGAAATAAACATATATCGCCTCACAAGGTGAATTCTTTGGAAGACAAAATGCATATAGATGTAACTGTTCTATTAGTATGTATGTTGTTTTCTTTTTTTCTTTTTTTTTTTTTTTAGATGGAGTCTCGCTCTGTTGCCCAGGCTGGAGTGCAATGGCACAATCTTGTCTCACTGCAACCTCTGCCTCCTGAGTTCAAGTGATTCTCCTGCCTCAGCCTCCCAAGTAGCTGTGGTTACAAGCACCCGCCACCACGCCCAGCTATTTTTTTTATTTTTTTATTTTTAGTAGAGATGGGGTTTCACCAGGTTGGCCAGGCTGGTCTTGAAATCCTGACCTCAGGTGATCCACCCACCTCAGCCTCCCAAAGTGCTGGGATTATAGGTGTGAGCCACCGTGCCCAGCCAAAACGTATGTTGTTTTCTATGTGGTAACTTTACAGCCATTCTCCACGTGGCCCACTTCGAAACAGCCCTGGGAGCAGCCTTTCCTTTATTCAGCAAAGGCTCTCTGAGCCCCTAGGATGGGCTAAGCACTTCCACGGAGCTGCCGCTGTGGACAGTGCTGGGCTGTGATGGGGGACAGTGATGCAGCCTCACCTACTGTGGACGACTCAGGAGGTTCCTAATGGTCTGGAAACACCCAGGACAGCCCCGAGCTCAGCTCCCGGAAAAGGAGGCATCTTCGGGCTGTGCCTACTGCATACCCAATTGTGAAGCCTGGGCACCTACGCTGAGGTTCTGGGCCTCAACTCTTCATCTACGAAATGAGAGCATTACACAGATGACTTTAGGGTTTTGTTTTTTTTAATCCTGTGACCAGAAAGAAATTCACTGTGACCAAACACACACACACACATGAACACACGCACATGGACACAACTGGAAAACTTGCTCACGAATGCCAAGGCCACTCCCACTCTGAAACACATGGGAGATTTTGGTTGTTTTGTCTTTTTTTTTTTTTTTTTTTTTTAGACAAATTCTTGCTCTGTCACCCAGGCTGGAGTGCAGTGGCTCAATCACAGCTCACTGCAACCTTGATCTCCTAGGATCAAGAATTCTCCCACCTCAGCCTCCCAAATAGCTGGGACCACAGACACAGGATGCTATGCTCTCAGCTAACTTTTGATTTCTTTTAAGTAGAGACAAGGTCTTGCCATGTTGCCCAGGCTGCTCTCAAACTCCTGGGCTCAAGTGATGCTCCTGCCTTGGCCTCCCAAAGTGCTGGGATGACAGGGGTGAGCCACTGCGCCCGGCCTGAAACACCTGTTTTTCTAGTGGAAAAAGGTCTGATGAGGAAGCAAAGGCCCTGGTTGTTGGTGGCTGCCAGACTTACGGGATCTCAGGCAAATTGCATCACCTCTGTAGGCCCTTTGCTGTAATGTCAGGCTTCTGGCCTAACGATCTCTGAAGTCCCTCCATTGCTAAAATTCTGTTTTATAATCATTCCATTCCATTCAATGGTCCTATATTGAGCACGTGTGCCAGGCACTTTCTAGGCCCAGGGGCTGCAAAGGGGAATGACTCATAGACCCCACCATTGAAGGACCCACCATCTTACTGAGTGAGCCAGCACAGGAAGCACAGAGATGGAGATGGGGATGTGTGGGCTTGTTCCAGAGCTGGACATGCCTAAAGACCTTTTACTCAGGCCATGATCTCCACCTGGCTCTCATTTGGGCCTACGCCATTTTTGTAGACTTTAAATGGGCAATGAATATACTAGGTATCATCAAACACGTATTTCCACCATATTTCCACCCCTAACCCTAAGGGGTTCGTTTCAAGGGGGAGCGTCTGGTCATCCTATGTGCCCAGACTTTGCATAGGGCAAGCTCTGGCAATAGGGCCAAACAATGCATGTGACAAAGGACAAATGCAGAATACAAAATATAGCTAACTGCTGTGTTAATTATCTTACTCAAGTCTAAATGTTTTTCAGCCCTCGCTCTCCACCCCTGTGAGTTGTTTAATTTTATCAGTTAAGTTTTTAAAAATTGATGTCATGCAAAACATAATTATATTCCTAGTATTCCAATTCCTCATTTCAGATCCATGGCCATATCCATTTGGTCACTTTCCATCACAAGATACTGTTTGAATTGTCAGCCCGAAAATTCCCACTGCCCAACAAGGCCAAATGCCAACACGAAAAAACCCCACAAGCCAATGGAGTTTATTTCTAATGCCAGACACAGCTTTGAAATACAGGTTTAGACAGCATGAGAACTGGTCAGTGAATAATTGCTTCAACAGCATCGGCCCTTTAAGGGCCCAAGGAGTAAACATGATCTTCCATGTGAGTAAAATGCAATGGTTGTGCAGAGAGGAGACGTATGAAAGGTTTACCTTGGGCAGCACCAGTCAATAGCAGACTCTTTCCTTGCTCAAGTGTGAAAGCCCATCTATAAACAGCTTTCACAGCTCCGTGGTGCCAGACAATTGCACCATTGAAAGCCAGGACTGGTAAGTGCTCCCCACTTTCAGGGATTATTCTGTGTGTCTCAGTAGAAGTAGGGTGCTTTGTCCTGCTTCCCCTTTGTGTGAGTAAATGTCTTTTTATTCTAGGAGCCCCCGTTCCTGCTCTCAGTCTCTTGCTGTTATTGTTTAACCTTATTGGCAGGAGAGAAGCCAGAGGCAGAGGGAGTCAGCCACAAAACCTGCCCACCTCAGTGCCTGGTGGGGAGGCATTACCTCTCTAGAAGTTGTCCACTGGCCACAGACCCATTCCTCAGAATGAACTCAGGATGTTTGGGATGTAGTTTTCCTGGGAAGCAGTAGAGCCATCCAGGAAGGCATTGTGAACCACATGATCCAAAAAGGTTTATTGAGACCCACCACGCGCCGGCACATTCTAGGCCCTGAGGAAAGAGCTCTGCTTATAGCCAAGTCCCTGCTCTCCTGGAGCTCGCTGTCCACGAGGCATGATGATAACACGCAGATAAATACCTGGAATATGAGGTGGCAAGGAGGAAGAAGTGATCAGGGCAGGGAGAGATGCTGTTCTAGACGGGCCGCTCAGGACAGTTCCTCCCATGAGGCCATATTTGAATGAAGAAAGAGATTGAGTCCCACAAATACCTGAGGCAGGAGGGCTTCAGGCAGGAGAAACAGCAATGCAAAGGCCCTGGTTTGGGGTGTGCCTGGCATCTTGAAGGACCTCCAGGTGGCATTTTAAGGAGCTGGTGACAGCAATTCCTCCCAGGGAGCCTCTTCCAGGAGACACTGAGTGAGATGGCAAATGAGAGGATTTTCTAATAAAACTGCTAGTGAAGGCCACACATGGTGGCTCATGCCTGTAATCCCAGTACTTTGGGAGGCCAACCAGGAGGATCGCTTCAGCCCAGGAGTTCAAGATTGCAGTGAGCTGTGATCCTACCACCGCACTCCAGCCTGGACAACAGAATGAAACCTTGTCTCCAAAAACAAACAAATAAAACAAAACAAACCTGCCAGGGATGATCATTCCATGTGAACAACTTGTTGATCCTGCCTATAATTAGAGCTCATGTCTTCTAAGCCCTCCCCCGGGGTCTGCTCACATGTGTTTTCTTAGAGGCCAAAGCTGCTGAAATCCAAGCAGCCCCACAGGCAAAGCCACAACAGGATGAAAGGAAGAAATGGGCCCGGCGCGGCGGCTCACGCCTGTAATCCCAGCACTTTGGGAGGCTGAGGCTGGCAGATCACCTGAGGTCCGGAGTTCGAGACCAGCCTGACCAACACGGAGAAATCCCGTCTCTACTAAAATACAGAACTGGCTGGGCGTGGTGGCACATGCCTGTAATCCCAGCTAGTTGGGAGGCTGAGGCAGGAGAACCACTTGAACCTGGGAAGCGGAGGTTGCGGTGACCCGAGATCGTGCCATTGCACTGCAGCCTGGGCAGCAAGAGCGAAACTCCGTCTCAAAAAAAAGAAAGAAAGAAATGTCTGAGCCAGGCACAGCAGTGCCCACCTGTAGTCCCAGCTACTCAGGAAGCTGAGGAGGGAGGATCACTTGAGCCTGGAGTTCAAGGCCAGCCTGGGCAATGTAAAATTTTATATATATATAAAGGTCTGGTCTTTAAAATATTTGTGAAGAAAAATAGGTCTTTGATTGCTTTCTGTGTCGATCACCTACCATCATGAACACTTCATGTATATTAGCTTTTATGTAGATGTGATTATCCTCCTTTTACACAGGAGTCACCTGAGCCTCAAAGAGAGGAAGCAAATGGCTCTAGGCCACATGGTGCTAAGAAGCTGTGAATCGCCCCAGCTACTTCCGGAACTGAGGCAGGAGGATTGCTTGAGCCCAGGAGGTTGAGTCTGCAGTGAGCCGAGATCGTGCCACTGCACTCCAGCCTGGGTAACAAAGTGAGAGAGAACCTGTCTCAAAAAAATAAAAGGTGAATTGAGATTTGAACCTAGGCTGCCTGATTCTGGAGCTTGTATTCTTTCCATGGCAGAGCATCGCCCTTGTGCATCACGATGATGTGCATCCAGTACCGTGGAACCGTTGCTAACTCAGCTTACAGAACCCTGTCTGGGAGCCCTGTCTACCAGCCTTGGTTTGTGGCTGCATGGGGACTTCCAATAGCTGGCAATTTGTTTATACAGAGTGGCTGTCACTTAATTCGGTAAAGCCTACATTTCCATGTCTCTGTTACAAGTTTGGTGGAACCACAAACCTAGGGGGTGGCTCGCTGCCTCACCCTCAGCCCTCTTCATGTCTGAAATGCCACGGTGGGCACTCAGATGGTGAGACCGAGGTGGGGTTCCCCAGCTTTTGGAGATACCCCCCATGTGCTCTCACCATCAACCAATGCTTTCTCTCCAGAGGCTTCACTTCTGCACTAGCACTGGAGGTGTAGCTCTCACAGCTGAAACGACACACAGAGGTTATCACTTTCCTTTCCCCAAAAAGAATCCTAGTACATGGAATCATGGAACATGAGGGTCAAAATGGACATGAAATTCTTTGAGCCCAATTGTCTTCCAATGGTTCCCTCACTACTCCATCTTTCTGCCAAGGGCCATCCTGTTCGAGCCTAAACACTCCAGTTTCCAGGGAACACACCGGCTCCCACCAGCTATTCTTTCTGCTATTTCATCTGGGCAGCTCCGAGCAGCTTCTCTACCCTGTGCCAAAGTCTGTCTTCCCTTCATCTCTACTCGGTGAGAGTAGTGTGAGTACAGTGGGAGGCTGCATAGCACACCTCGAATACCTTCTATGTGGAAGCCAAACAATTGCTTTATAATTCTATTAATATAGCCTGCAGTCACACTTTTTTTTTTTTTTTTTTTTTTGATGGAGTCTTGCTCTGTTGCCCAGGCTGGAGTACAGTGGTGCCATCTTGGCTCACTGCAACCTCCACCTCCTGGATTCAAGTGATTCTCCTGCCTTGGCCTCCTGAGTAGCTGGGATTACAGGCACGTGCCACCACACCTGGCTAATTTTTGTATTTTTAGTAGAGACGGGGTTTCACCATGTTGGCCAGGCTGGCCTCAAACTCCTGACCTCATGTGTCTGCCCGCCTCAGCCTCCCAAAGTGCCAGTCACAGCTTTTTTTGATACTCATATAACACTGTTGATTCATATCGAGATTTTCATCAACCAAAACTTAAGAGTTTGTTTCCTTTTCTTTTCTTTTTTTTTTTTTTTTGGTGTCACATTAGTATTAAGCCATACCCCTGTGTCCACACTACTACAGTGTGGTGATTTCATGGACCATTACAAGATTTCGCATTATTCCTATTAAACTTTCACTAGATGCTCATCAGTTGACTGGATCTTCCTGGATCTTGTTACTGTGATCCATCTGCTTTATCCCTCCCACCTTCACTTTACCTGTGAGTAGTCAGGGAAGCATGTGTTTTACTTTATTTTTGTTTCGAGACAGAGTCTCGCTCTGTCACCCAGGTGGAGTGCAATGGTGCAATCTCAGCTCACTGCAACCTCCGTCTCCAGGCTCAAGCAATTCTCCCACCACAACCTCCCAAGTAGCTGGGATTACAGGCACCCACCACCACGCCCGGCTAATTTTTATAGTTTTAGTAGAGATTAGGGTTTCACCATGTTTGCCAGGCTGGTCTCGAACTTCTGACCTCAGGTGATCAGCCCACTTTGGCCTCCCAAAGTGCTGGGATTACAGGTGTGAGCCACCACACTCAGCCAGGGAAGCATGTGTTGATGGGATCTCAAAATCAAATACCTATAGAAACCATGGAAGTAACGTAAGTAGACCCCCAGGGCTGGGTGGACAAGCCCGAGGGCTTCTTCAGCACCCTCTGGACACAGTCCTCCAACCCCTTACTAAACCACCTCCCTGGGTTGACATCCACCCTCTCACTGCCCATCCTGCCCAGACACATTGGGGAGTGCTTTCTAGAGGAAGTGCTACATCTCAGAAAGGGCTATAGTGGAGGGAACAGAGCTCAGGCTCTGGAGTCAGTGCTGGGTTCTCTCTTTTCCACTCCCTGGCTGTGTGACATTGCACAAGTGCATTTACTTCTCTGTTCTCTGGTTTTTCTCATCTTTTTTTTTTTTTTTTTTTTTTTTTTTTTTTTTTTTTTTTTTTTTTTTTTTTTTTTTTTTTTTTTTTTTTTGAGAAAGCCAGCTGACTCTTTATTGCTTTAGGGGCAAGGGGCTCAGGAGCTCTTGGTGGGGCGTGTCCGCTTCCTCTTCACCATCACAAGCTTCTGGCTGCGCAGGATGGCGCTGGCCCTGCGGATGGCTGCCATGCGCAGGTCGGGGCGGTACTTGTTCTTGCGGATCATGTGTCTGATGCTGCTGAGCGTGGCGCGAGCGTTCTTGTTGATGGTGGTCCGCACGTAGGAGGTGGCAGGCTTCCGCTGGCCGGATCTCCGCTTAATGACCACCACGACACCTTTGCCGTCGGCTGCCGGTTCCACGCACACGGTCTTGCGGTGAATCAGCCCGTTGTAGCGGAAGGAATTGCGGGCCTTCAAGTTATTGGGCTCAGTACTGTAGGTCTGCTTATTCCTCTTGATCAGGAAACTGGAGCAGTTCCGCACGACCATCCATTGCAGATGCGCAGACATGGCGGCGGCTCCTCTCGCAGAGGCGACCTGAGACGGAAAGAGCGGTTTTTCTCATCTTTAAAATGGGGGAAATAATAATGTCTACTTCATAGGGTTGATGTAAGTATTTTACAGAATCATTCATGTAGTGTGTTTAGCTCAGGGCCTAGCACATAGGGATTACTTAATACAATTCACCTATACTGATGGTTTTTGTGGTTACTATTATCATTGCTACAGTGATTATTAGGAATCACACTGTTATCTCTGACATCTACAGATGGTGGCAGCAGGACAATGGAAACAGCCCAGTGAGTACAAAAGAGATGCTCCTGAACACACACCCCACCCTCTTCCTTCATTCACGCCCCCTGGCCTGGTATCGTCGGCACATCGCTACGATCTTCTTGGAGAACACTCCTCCCGCGCTGAGAGTGGAAACAACAGCTTGCCTTCGCGTGATATGGAGCGTGTCATGCCGCTCCTCTCCTCAAAAACATTCAGTGAGGTCCCTTGTATCTTACAGAACGAAGTCCAAACTCTCTGCTGTCATTGAAGAGTCCTCTCCCAGGTAGCCGTGCCACATCTCCAGCTTGTCTCTCAGGAGACCCTCTCCAGGGCCCTGCCTGTCCACACATAGGACTCACCACTCCCTGGGCCAGCCTGGGCCCTTCCCCACCCATCCCGTGCTTTGATTCCCCAGGGGAGGCGCCCTTGCCAGACTCTTCACTGACTAAATCCCACTCATCCTGCAAAACCTGGTGAAATTCAAGGCCACTAGAGGAGCTCTTCCTTTGAGACTCTCCAGCAGGACTTGCCGCCTCTGCGTGGGGCCTGTAGCAAGCCCTGCCTGCCATTGCCACTCCGTTGCTGCAGAATGAGTGGGACTTGGTCCCTTTCGTGACTTCCCCAACACACACCCACCCCACCCCCACCGCATAGCACAAGGCTGAGAGCACTGGGAATGCTCAATAAAGAAATATTTTTGGCCTGAATGAATGGCCTGAAGGACTGCTCCTTTCAACAATTATGGCCCAATAAATTATACCGACATTGCCTCCTGGAGGGAAAGGCCACACCAAGGCCCCCACAGATGGGGAAACTGCTCTGTCTGCCAAAACCCAGATGTAGGACAGCCTTGGCCCTGCTTGGCTGTCTACCTGAATCTGGGTTTAACAACTTGGCCTGCAGTTTTACAGCCTGAATCACCAGGCTCAGCACAACAGCGTGAGTTCTCTGTCCGCATGCTGCTGCCAGGTGTTGAAGGAACGGGCTGCAGTGACTTACCCAGCTCAAGGAGACCTGCAGGCGGGGGAGAGGGGTGCCTGCACCCCAGGCTGGGAGGCCAGGGGACTTGTCTGCAAAAGAAGCCCTTGTCTGGACCCTAAACAGAAAAAAAGAGGTGATGAAAGTTTACAGCATGAGGATCCGGCGCTGGGTGCTGCAGGGGGATGCGTGCTGGCTTGGAGGTTGGGGGTAGGGGCTGTGGAACATAGAGTGACCTTCAGGGTCATGATTCAACTGAACAAAGCTTAGAGGGCCTAGATTCAGACAGATTTTATTTCTATAGCTGTAAGAGTTGTGTGGTCCTAGGAAGCATGCAGGAAGCCATCAAATTTAAGCTTTTAGAGCTGGGGTTACATATCTTAAGAGCCAAAGAAATGCAGTATCCAAACAAGTGATATAAGGCGTGAAGACTCATGTGAGGAGAGGCTGGAAGGGTCTCTGGCTGTATGAGCGTTCCCTTCTTGGGTTACGAAGTTACTGGTGCAGCATCTATAATAGAGTTCACGGTAATGGCGTGCTGAAAGCTCTGTCTTTCGGCATGTGCACATTTCTGTGGTGTAAATACACCGACCATGGCCAATTTCAAACTACCCAGAAGGTAGGCCCAGAATGTAGAGCTGGGAAGAGATAGCACAGCCAGCTGTTGTGAGCCTGGGCAAGCCAGCTCCCGTACACGCTGATTTCCAGCAGCCTGTCAGCGTCACCAGCAAGAATCCTACCAGTAGCCCACTTCTTTGGTAGTTTTGCAACCTCAAGCAGTGCAAGTCTATGAGG
Source organism: Rhinopithecus bieti (assembly GCF_001698545.2). Taxonomy (NCBI): domain Eukaryota; kingdom Metazoa; phylum Chordata; class Mammalia; order Primates; family Cercopithecidae; genus Rhinopithecus; species Rhinopithecus bieti. Next base: position 2,200,923 of record NW_016805265.1, on the reverse strand, counting down.
TAACCTCAAAGATAATATGAGACAAAAACCCCCAAAATTGTGTGAGATAATATAATAATTCCCTTACTGGGTAAGCATTTTTCAAACTTGCTACTATTTATTTTATTTTTTATTTTTATGTTTTATAGAGAACAGGTCTCACTACGTTATCCAAGCTGGTCTCAGACTCCTGGGCTTAAACAATCCTCCTGCCTCAGCTTCCCACAGTGTTGGGATTACAGGCATAAGCCACCATGCCCTATTTATTTATTTATTTTAATTTTTTGAGACAGGGTCTTGCTCTGTCCCAGGCTGGAGTGCAGTGGTGCAGTCATAGCTCACTGCAGCCTCAAACTCCTGGGCTCAAGGGTTTCTACCTCATCAGCCTCCCGGGAAGCAGGGATTACAGGCTCATGCCAACATGCCCAACTAGCTTTTTATTTTTTGTAGAAATGTAAGCTTACTATGTTGACCAGGCTGGTCTTGAACTCCTGGCCTCAATCAATCCTCTCGCCTCAGCCTCTCCGAGTGCTGAGATTATAGGCATGAATCACTGCGCCCGACCCACACTGCTTTTGCGGATATTCACCAACATGCACAGAATGGCAAAAAATTTGAGTCAACCAACAAGCACATTTCCAGCAGAGGCTGAACAAGGCAACACTCTGACTTCCTGTTTCGACTGTCATTTGATGAAGAAATGTCCTTTTCACAGTCCATTTAGTGCCAGGTTTTCATATTTTGTCCTTTTCTTGGGGATCGTGCTGTTTAAAATGGTCCCCACGCACACAGCTGAAGTGCTGTCTAGTGATCTTAAGTGCAGAAAGACTGTGATGTACCTTCTGGAGAAAATTCATGTGTTAGATGAACTTTGTTCGGCAAGAGCTATAGTGCGGTTGACTTAATTCAATGTTAATGAATCCACAATGTTTATTCACAAGGCATCTTTAAACAGAAGTACACAGCTGGGAGCAATGGCTTATGCCGGTAATGCCAGCACTTCGGGAGGCCAAGGCAAGAGGATTATTTGAGACCAGGAGTTTGGGACCAGCCTGGGCAACATAAAGACTCCATCACTACAAAAAAATTTTAAAAATTAGCTGAGTATGGTGGTGCACACCTGTGGTCCCAGTGACTCGGGAGGCTGAGGTGGGAGAATCATTTGAGCCTGGGCGGTTGAGGCGGCAGTGGAACATAATTGTGCCACCACTGCATTCTAGCCTGAGCAGAGCAAGACCCCGCTTCTCCAAAAATAAAACACAAAGTAAAACAAAACCAAAAAAATCATAAATACACATAAAATAAAGTTATATATTAATCAGTTGACAAAACTCTTGTGACCAGAGGCTCTCAGGAAGCTAGCCCTGTATCTCCCCTAGGCGCAATGGTTCAGTATTCACTAATTCAGTGTCCATGGTGAGCTTATCAAATGCAGTTGCTATAAGTAATGGAAATCTATTGTATCTGCAGAAGGGGAGTGAGGAACTGCCACGGCCCAGCCCAGAGTGTCAGGTCCCAAGCAGGGTAAAGAGCGGAGGAGGGAATCCATGCAGCAGTGGTTCAGAGGACGGAGTCAGAGTGCACACAGGGAAAAGCCAGTGGCAGCCTAGGTGGGAGATTCATCACAGGCATAGGTGGTGATGAAATAAGTAGTAAACATGGCCTGGCACGGTGGCTCACGCCTGCAACTCCAGCACTTTGGGAAGTCAAGGCGGGCGGATCACCTGAGGTCAGGAGTTCGAGACTAGCCTGGCCAACATGGTGAAACCCCATCTCTACTAAAAATACAAAATTAGCTGAGCATGGTGGGGTGTGCCTGTAATCCCAGCTACTCAGGAGGCTGAGGCAGGAGAATCGCTTGAACCCAGGAGGCAGAGGTTGTGGTGAGCCGAGATCATGCCATTGCACTCCAGCCTGGGCAACAATGGCAAAACTCCATCCCCCCCCCCCAAAAAAAAAGAAAAAAGAAAAGGAAAGAAAAAAAGAAAGAAGTAAACATATTGAGAGCAATGGAAGCCAGGGTGCTGTCTGTTTCTGTCACTCCAACAACAATGGGCCCCTGCAGAGCGCAGGTCTTGGCTTTAAATACTATTTTCCACAGCTCCTTGGAGAAATTGATGCTTCCAGGGTTAAGGCAGGCAAAGTGCAATATAAACCTGAAATACCTTATTTTTCCAGAAAGCACACAATTACTAGAAAAGAAAGAATTATGGGGGCATGTCAAAAGGAACAATCCAAGCTGGGTTTGGTGGCTCACACCTGTAATCCATCCCAGCACTTTGAGAGGCTGAGGCGGGTAAATCACTTGAGGTCAGGAGTTGAAGACCAGCCTGGCCAACATGGTCTCTACTGAAAATACAAAAATTAGCCAGGCGTAGTGGCGTGCATCTGTAATCCCAGCTACTCAGGAGGCTGAGGCACAAGAATCGCTGGAACCGGGAGGCGGAGGTTGCAATGAGCCGAGATCATGTCAGCGCACTTCACCCTGGATGAGAGAGCAAGACTTTGTCTCAGAAAAAAAGGAACAAGCCAGCTTGATGAGAGACAATATGAGATTCAAAATAATGATAGTAGTAGATTATAACTCAAACATAGATTAATTCATTGAAAGTTTCATTCGAATTTTTAGTACAATGGGATATTTGCATGACTTCAAAATACATCTTTGCAAAATACTGATTAGTTACAAAGAGAATAAAAAGTTAAGTTTACAGCAGAAAGAACTGACAGACACCATCTTAAATCATCTAAGTCAACGTCATTTAATAATCAGAAAAACTGAAATCATGCACCAGTTGATAAGATGCAATAAAGAATACAGCATCATTTCTGTCATTTTTCTGCCCGATGAATAACCTGAATCTGATCATGAGGATCAGACATACCCAAAGCAAGAAATATTCTGCAAAATAATTGGCCTGTAACTTTCAAAAATATCAAGGACAAGAGGCTGAGGAACTATTCCAGACTGAAAGAGAAGGGAGAGACGTGACAGCTAAATGCTACATAGGATTCTGAGCTGGACCTGCCTGCTGTAGAGGGCATTGTTAGGACTACTGGTAAAACTTGGATGTGGTATTAGGATCTAATGATAGTAACGTATCATGTTAATCTCCTGATTTTAATGGTTGTGTTGTGGTTATACAGGAGAATGTCCTTGTTTCCAGGAAAACACACACTATATATTCACAGGTGATGGAGTATTAGGTAAGCAATCCTCTCAAATGGTTCAGATAAAAAGTTCTTTCTAAGTTGGGCGTGGTGGCTCACACCTGTAATCCCAGCATTTTGGGAGGCCGAGGTGGGAGGATCACTTGAGTCCAGGAGTTCGAGACCAGCCCAGGCAACATGGTGAAACCCCCATCTCTACTAAAAATACAAAAATGAGCTGGGTGTGATGGCGGGCACCTGTAATCCTAGCTACTCAGGAGGCTGAGGCAGGAGAATTGCTTGAACTCAGGAAGTGGAGGCTGCAATGAGCCAAGATGCACTGCCCAAAGCGAGATTCTGTCTCAAAAAAAAAGTTATTTGTATTGTACTTTCAACTTTTCTATGAGCTTGTGTTTGTATCAAAACATGTCACCAAGTAATTGATTTGTGGTTTTAAGTAAAACCTTACTAAATTTATATACAGTAGTGAAACATTTCAGGGAAATTAGGTTCACCACACTGCTATATGTTTAATTTATTGGATTTATAAAAATTAGGTACTTGGGAGCATTTGTCAGTTAGACAACTGAAGTTTGTCCTTTTATTTTATTTTTTTTAAGACAGAGTCTTGCTCTGTCGCCCAGGCTGGAGTGCAGTGGTGCAATCTCGGCTCACTGCAACCTCTGACTCACGGGTTCAAGTGATTCTCCTGCCTCAGCCTCCTGAGTAGCTGGGATTACAGACATGCGCCACCACACCCGGCTAATTTTTGTATTGAAGTATGTACTTTTAAAAGGAAATAGAATATATTACATTTATAAATGAAGTTTTACATGATTGAAGGCATTTAACTGAATGTATAAATGGGATAAAATTATTATTTTAAAAGTAATTGCTAAAATTACCTAGACTTATGAATAGAGTATGGTTTTCAACTGAACTTAAAAGTCTACTGAATATTAACATTTTAAAACCAGAGTAAGTGCAAATAGTTTTGTGGGGGTTTTTTTGTTTGTTTGGTTGGTTTGGTTTTTTTGTTTGTTTGTTTGTTTGTTTTTGAGACGGGGTTTTGCTCTTGTTGCCCAGACCAAGGTGCAGTGGCGCGATCTCGGCTCACTGCAACCCCAGCCTCCCAGGTTCAAGTGATTCTCCTGCCTCAGCCTCCTGAGTAGCTGGGATTACAGGCACATGCCACCATGCCCAGCTAATTTTTTGTATTTTTAGCAGAGACAGAGTTTCATAATTTTGGCCAGGATGGTCTCAAATTCCTGACCGCAGGTGATCCACCCACCTCGGCCTCCCAAAGTGCTGGAATTACAGGCATGAGCCACTGCGTCAGGCTGGAGTTTTTTTCTGGATAATGTAGATTCAATAATTCACCAGCACTGCTATAGCACTAACTTTGTGCTTAGAGCTTCTAAGATAAAGAACAAATATAGGCCAGGCGTGGTGGCTCATGCCTATAATCCCAGATCTTTGAGAGGCTGAGGCAGGAGGATTGCTTGAGGCCAGGGGCTAATGACCAGCCTGGGTAACATAGTGAGATCCCATCTCTAAAAAAAAAATTAGCCAAGTGTGGTGGCATGCCTCTGCGGTCTAGTCTTAGCTACTCTAAAGACTGAAGTGGGAGGATCCCTTGAGCCTGGGAGACAGAGATTGAAGTGAGCTAAGATCACACCACTGCACTCCAGACTGGGCGGCAGATGAGACTATGTCTCAATAAATAAATAAATAAATACAACAACAACAAAGAAATATAAAACACAGCCAGGAGCGGTGGCTGACACCTGTAATCCCAGCACTTTGGGAGGCTGAGGCAGGCGGATCACCTGAAGTCGGGAGTTCAAGACCAGCCTGACCAACATGGAGAAACCCCGTCTCTACTAAAAATACAAAATTAGCTGGGTGTGGTGGTGAATGCCTGTAATCCCAGCTACTCGGGAGGCTGAGGCAGGAGAATTGCTTGAACTCAGGAGGTGGAGGTTACAGAGAGCCGAGATCACACCATTGCACTCCAGTCTGGGCAACAAGAGCAAAACTCTATCAAGAAAGAAAGAATGAAAGAAAGAAAGAAAGAAAGAGAGAGAGAGAGAGAGAGGGAAGGAGGGAGGGAGGGAGGGAAAGGAAATATCTGACCAGCTAAGGAGATCATAACTAATCGATGCCACAAGACTAACACATGGGAGATAACAGCAAATAAAACAATCTGGCAAGTGTCTGACAGTAAGACAATGTGGCATATCCTTATGTATAGCCCTAGAGGGCAGAACTCCAATCCAGAGGAAAATAAATGAAGGCACTGTAGCCATAAAAAGGAGTGAGATCATGTCCTTTGCAGGATGGAGTTGGAAGTCATTGTCTGCAGCAAACTAACGCAGGAAGAAAAAAACCAAACACCGCATGTTCTCACTTATAAGTGGGAGCTGAATGATGAGAACACATGGACACATGGGGGCAACGACACACACTGGGCACCTATGGGGTTGGGAAGAGGGACAGCATCAAGAAGAACAGCTAATGGAGGCTGGGCTTAATACCTAGGTGATGGGTTGATCTGTGCAGCAAACCACCATGGCGCACATTTACCTAGGTAATAACCTTGCATATCCTGCACACGTACCCCTGAACTTAAAAGAAAAGTTGAAGAAAAAATAAATAAATAAAACTATATAAACATGAAAATAATAATAATAATAAATGGAAGCACTGATATTCAGCTTTCATAGGATGGGGTAGTCTACACCACAAGAACAAACAGAGCTTGAACATAAAAGTGTATATCTTGTTCATTCAAATTTCAATGCAGGCCAGGACACCTATTTGCCATATGGTGCATATGGTGACTCAGGGATTCAGGCACCTTTCATCTTTTTTTTTTTTTTTTTTTTGAGATGGAGTCTCGCTCTGTCACCCAGGCTGAAGTGCAATGGCGGGATCTCAGCTCACTGCAACCTCTGCTTCCTAGGTTCAAGTGATTCTCCTGCCTCAGCCTCCCAAGTAGCTGGGATTACAGGTGCCCACCACCACGCCCAACTAATTTTTTTGTATTTTTGGTAGAGACAGGGTTTCACCACATTGGCCAGGCTGGTCTTGAACTCCTGACCTCAGGTGATCAGCCCGCCTTGGCCTCCCAAAGTGCTGGGATTACAGGCGTGAGCCACCACACCCGACTCACCTTTCATCTTATAACTTCACCATCTCTGATCACTGCTTCCAAACTACTACAACAGGGAAAAAGAGAGAATAGAGAACTCATACTTGCTTTTAAATGCCTCAGCCTGGAAGTTCTACTCACAGCCCATTGGTTACAAATGGTAGCATAGTCCCAGAAATGGTAACATAGTCCCACAAGGGCAGTTCCTCCTTTGTGACCAGGGAAAAGAAGAGAACCAAATCTGGTTTTTTTGTTTTGTTTTGTTTTTTGTTTTGTTTTGTTTTGTTTTGAGTACGGAGTTTCACTCTTGTTGCCCAGGCTGGAGTGCAATGGTGCCATCTTGGCTCACCACAACCTCTGCCTGCCAGGTTCAAGCAATTCTCCTACCTCAGCCTCCCAAGTAGCTGGGATTACAGACATGTGCCACCACACCCGGCTAATTTTGTATTTAGTAGAGTTGGGGTTTTTCCATGTTGGTCAGGCTGGTCTCAAACTCCTGACTTCAGGTGATCTGCCAGCCTCGACCTCCCAAAGTGCTGGGATTACAGGCATGAGTCACTGCACCCGGCCCCAAATCTGTTCTCTATTGACAACAGCATCTCTGGAAAGTGTAGAGCAATTAGTAACACAGATTTTGAAGTCAGAAGACGTGGTTTGAACCTAGATCCCATGGTTAAAATAACTGTGTGAATTTCAGAAAATAACTTATCTGTGCTTCTCTGCGAAATGGAGTAACAATGACTCCCTCTGATAGTTGTTAAGAGTTAGGAGAAGATGATATATCTTACCACAATGTAAGGGCTCAAAATATAGTGGTTATTGTTGTTATTATTATTATTACCAAGCCATCCACTAATCAAATACATTACTTAGAAAGTAATGAGATTCAGCCTGGGCATGGTGGCTAACACCTGTAATCCCAGCTACTCAGGGAGGCTGAGGCACGAGAATTGCTTGAACCCAGGAGCCGGAGATTGCAGGTGATCTGAGATCACACCACTAAATTCCAGCCTGGGTGACAGAGCAAGACTCTGTACATATAAGAAGTAAAGAGAAATCACAGAAGTATTGTAGTTATAGAGTTCTATATCTATATTCTTTATAAGATATTTTATTCATTGTTTTAATCATACTTTATTTATATATATATATATATATATGTATGTATGTATGTATAAAACACTGTGACATAATCAGGCAAAAAATTATTAGCAAATGGTACTATTTATTTATTTATTTATTTAGAGACAGGGTCTCACTCTGTTATTCAGGCTGGAGTGCAGTGGTGCGATCTTGGCTCACTGCAACCTCTGCCTCCTGGGTTCAAGTAATTCTCCTGCCTCAGCCTCCCAGATAGCTGGGGTTACAGCTTCCACCAACACACCTGGCTAATTCTGTATTTTTAGTAGAGATGAGGTTTCACCATGTTGATCAGGCTGGTCTCGAACTCCTGACCTCAGGTGATCTGCTTGCCTCAGCCTCCCAAAGTACTGAGATTACAGGTATGAGCCACTGTGCCCTGCAGCAAATGGTACTCTTTAAATAAAAGAAATTTTAAAATAAAAATTTAGCAGAGTCTGTGTGCTTTCCAACAGTGATGTGTCTGTCCTCTCTTCCAAAGGACAAACTGTGTCATGACGCTGTGTCTCCCTGTTGCTACTCCAAGGTTCAGAACAAGACCAGGCATCCGATGCTGCCCTGACAACCATGGGCAGCCAGGGAGACCTCTACTCTGGAGATGCAATAATAGAGAAAAAATGTGTCCACAGCTGGGCACGGTGGCTCACACCTATAATCCCAGAACTTTGGGAAGCGAAGTGGGTAGATCACGATGTCAGGAGATTGAAACCAGACTGGCCAACATGGTGAAACCCCATCTCTACTAAAAATACAAAAATTAGCCGGGCGTGGTGGCACGTGCCTGTAGTCCCAGCTACTTGGGAGGCTGAGCCAGGAGAATCACTTGAACCCAGGAGGCTGAGGTTGCAGTGAGCCAAGATCGCACCACTGTACTCCAGCCTGGGCCACAGAGGAGACTCTGTCTCAAAAAAAAAAAAAGAAAGAAAAAAGAAAGAAAAGTGTCCTCCACTTTCAATGCCAAATTTAATAGTCACTAAAATTGTTTCGTATCACCACAATTTGTGTTTCTTTTTGGTGTATGTCCATTTAAAGTATGAGCACATAGACAGAAGCCCTCAGGGCCTCCCAAAGACTCCATCGTCTTGCTCTACTAAGGCTGTGGCAGGGATATTGTCCCTGCTTGGCAGGAATAAACCAGAAAATGCTTGGCCCCTTAGATCAGATCGAGAAAAGAGCAAGCACTCCGCACACTGCAGGTGATGGAGGGACTGTGGGGCAGTAGCTCTCCACCCTGCTCTGCCTGGAACCACCTGGGGAGCCCATCAAAATCACCAGTGCCTGGGCTCCACCCTATTTATTCATTCAACAAATATTTATTATGTATGTATGTATGTATGTATGTATGTATGTATGTATTTTTGGGATGGAGTTTCGCTCTTGTTACCCAGGTTGGAGTGCAATGGCGCGATCTTGGCTCACCACAACCTCTGCCTCCCAGGTTCACGCACTTTTTCTGCCTCAGCCTCCCAAGTAGCTGGGATTACAGGCACCTGCCACAATACCTGGTTAATTTTTGTATTTTTAGTAGAGATGGGGTTTCACCATGTTGGCCAAGCTGGTCTTGAACTCCTGACCTCAGGTGATCCACCTGCCTCAGTCTCCCAAAGTGCTGGGATTACAGGCATGAGCCACTGTGCCCGGCCTCAACAAATATTTGTTAAGTGTCTCTTTTGTGTCAGGCACTGTTTTGGACAACAGCCTGCACAGGCTGTTGGGATCCAAGACACAAAACCACAAAATTTCCTTTTGCTTTTGTAGTGCTTATATTCTAGGAGGGAGGGAAAGAAACAATAATCATAATAAATTAGGAAATGAGACAGTGTGTGCTCAGGAGACAGTGCTGTGTAGGAGACACAAGGCAGGGGATGCAAAGCCTTAAGCAGTGTGAGGGAGCAGTTGCAGTTTTAAATCTGGGGGTCAGGGGAGGCCTCGCTGGGAGAAAGGGCTGCATTTGAGCAAAGCCCCAAGGGTAGGGGAAGCCCAGGCAGCCGGGGCCACACTCCAGGCTGAGGGGATGAGGCCTGGTCCATGTTAGTATCTACAAAGACTCTCCTTGGCCAGATTCCAGGCATCTGTCCTCTGCCCCTAAATGATGGCCACACAAGTTTCCCTTCCTCTGTTCTGGGTATGTGACAGCAAGGGGCCCTTCTAACTGGAAACTCCAGTGGCACACTGGCACGGGGAAGAGAAAGATGAAAGATCAGAGAGGTGACATCAGTTGAAACAGGCTGCTGAATTATCAGAGTGAGTGACCATGGGACGATGGGGCTGGGGGCAGCCACCCCCCGCTGGCTCAGTAGGTCAAGTCAGTGCAGTGTCTCAGCAGAGGCAGCTTGAGCTTAAGGTGAACTGAACAATCAGTGTGGTCCCTTAAATAAACCTAACTTATTTACTCATTAAGTATGGAACACACATTGCTTTCACCCAGGTTAGGTTTGTGTAAAATATGCTATCGATGTGCATATATTTTCAACCATTGTTTGAAGAGAAACCTATTGCTTTCAGGCATTTCATTTACAATGTTTATGGAAATGGGTATGTCAGCTATTTACTTATAAAAACTCATGCCTACTTGAAATATAAAAGTTGCTAAATAGAGCTTCACTTCGCAGGAGTCAGGTGCGAACAGCCCCAGCCTCAGTGGTTTGTAACAACAAAGGTTTGTTTCTCACTCAAGCTCTGTGTGTATCCTGGTTGGCTGGGGCCACAGTGTCACGTCTCCTCATTCTGAGACCCAGGCTGGGGAAGCAGCTGTCATCTCAAACACTGCCAGTCGCCATGGAAAAGGGAGTCTTGGAAGGCTCTTGCATGCAAATTAAATGCCACAGCCCAGGGACACACAGTACTTCCTTCCACGCAGGACTCATTGGCCAGAACAAGTGATGCACTCCACCCAACCATAACAGGGTCGAAAATGCAATTCTCCCATGTCCCAGGAGATGCGGGGGCTGGAAGTACTTGGTGAATAATCTGAACAACTCTCCTAAACTGCCATAGGCAACTGGTGTCCAGACAACAGGGCTCAGCCACAGCACCCCCATGCAGTTGTCAGACCATCTCTGAGAAGTAGGTTACTTCTTGATATAACGTGATAGAAACCATTACCTAAGAACAGAGACAAATAGGCCAGGTGCGGTGGCTCAGCCTATAATCCCAGCACTTTGGGATGACGAGGCGGGAGGATTACCTGACACCAGGAGTTTGAGACCAGCCTGGGCAACATAGTTAGATTCTCACCTCCACAAAAAATTAAAATGTTAGCCAGGTGTAGTGGCATGCACCTGTGATCCCAGCTGCTCAGGAGGCTGAGATGGGAGAATGGCTTGAGCTCACGGGTTGGAGGATACAGTGAGCTACAATGGCGCCACTGTACTCCAGCCTGGGTGACAGAGCAAGACCCTGTCCCTAAAAACAAAACAAACAAACAAGAAAAACAGAGACAAATAATCAAACACTATGGTTATGTTTATTACCAAGGAATGTCTGTGAATAGAGAGAATATGGCTCAGGTAGACTTTGTACTGGGTTGTGTAAAAAGACAGAAGCCAGTGGCAGTGCCTTCTACCTGATTCCAGACCCAGGCTCCAGAACGTAACCACGGTTACCTGAATGTCTCAGGAGCAAGAACTCAGAAGAGAAATGCCACAGTCTGTTTCAGATGTGCTGAATTCTGAGGAAACAGCAGAACGTCTGGAGGCGGCTGGATCCAGGTAGAATATACCCCTGGCCCTTACAAGAGAAGCCTGGAGCTTAGAGACACAGCGAGAAGTCACCTGCATCGAGGTGAGAGTCCAGCTGGGGAGGAAGACAAGGTCCAGGACAAAACCTTGCCAATGTCATTGACACTGAAAAAGACCAAGAAGAGCAGGAGGGTGAGAGAGGAGAGCAGGAGGGCACAGGACCTCTCGGGGATCAGACTCTAGCTTCCAGGAGTCACAGCATGGACACTGCCTGCCCTGGAAAGCCTCCCGCCTTCTCCCAGTGGATCTGCAGCCCCTCCCACAGTGGGCCCTGTACTCCTGCCTGGCGCTCCCCTTGCACTGGGGTCTGGTTGGCACCTGGGAGTTTTGTTCACTGGAACCTCCCCAGTGCCTAGACCAGTGCCTGACCCTTGGAAAGCATTCAATACATGTTTCATGAATGAAGAAATGAATGAATAGAAAGTCCAGAGTGGTGACGATCAAAACGAAGGTTCAAATGGGGAAACAATAAGTAAGCAAAAGTGAATGCAATTTGGTTTAATTCACAAATGATAAACTCAGCTCCTTGCGGGGGATCCAGGACGGGATGATGTGTCCCTCTCACAAGGGCCCCTAAAATCCTTCTAGCCAAACTCTGCAGGAGTCGAGGACCAAAGATGTGGAAGTCTGGAGGGTGTGTGGCCAAGAGACCCAGGCCTGCTGACATTTCAGACCACCCCATGTTAGCGCGGAACGGCAGTGAGCTTGCCAGGGAGCAGGGAGGAGCCAGAGGCACATCTCGGCTTCAGCTCTCTCCAGGCAGAGTGCAGAATAGCAGGTTCCCAGTCACCTGGCAGCTCTGCTCTCAGCATCCCAGAGGATAGGCACCCTCCAGTTTTCAGCAGGGCTTACCCCTGGGAACCAGTTTCTCCTGATAAAATAGCTGTCTATAGTTATGGGAAGTGGCAGGACCAAAAAGCGTCTGTACTCTCTCCAAAAACTCATCAAAATCCCTCCTTGATCTAAATAAAGTGACTTAACAAGTTCTCACTTAATTTAGAGTGAGGATTTGCATCCAATTCTACTCGTACCTGCCAAAAAGACGCTTTATGGAAGCTAAAGCGGAGTTGTGAACCTCTCAGCAAACTTGTTTATAATGAAAATCACAAATCAGCAGCAATGATGTAATTATGCAGTATATTGTACGAAAAGTCTTTCTAGACTGTTTAGAGATACTTTGTGTTCTATAACATGCAACATGAATCCTGGACTAATTGGAAACAATTGCATGGTATATAATAACAAAATGTTTCAGTGTGTTTTTCTTTCACCGATGGGTCTGAGTATTCACCTGAGTCATTATCCTAGTATTCTGGGTAGTCAAATTTACAAATAATAAAAATTGAATGCTGGCCGGTTGCAATGGCTCACATCTGTAATCCCAGCACTTTGGGAGGCCGAGGCAGGCAAATCACTAGAGGTCAGGAGTTTGAGACCAGCCTGGCCAGCATGGTGAAACCCTGTCTCTACCAAAAAATACAAAAATTAGCCAGGCATGGTGGTGAACACCTGTAGTCCCAGCTACTCGGGAAGCTGAAGTGGGTGAATCACTTGAACCTGGGAGGCCGAGGTTGCAGTGAGCCAAGGTCAAGCCATTGCACTCCAGCCTGTGTGACAGAGCGAGACTCCATCTTAAAAGAAAAAAGAAAAAAATTGAATGCCTATGCTCAGAGGTAGGTTATGATGGACTCACACTGGGGTGGGCACCCAAGCAATGCAATGGAATAAGAACAATCACAGGCCCCACCCCAAGAGCAGCCCAGGGCACACCTGGGCACCCAAACCTGATGGGCTCTGCTGGAGCATTCTGAGCTGACCAAAGGTGAATTTTAACCAGGACTGTTAAAAGAAAACTTCAGCGGAATTAAAGGAGTTTAATTGAACAATGAACCACTGGTGTATTGGGCAGCCCCCAGAATCACAGCAGATTCAGAGTGACTCTAGGAGTGCCTCAGGTCAGAACAAATTTACAGATGGAAAAAGTAAAGCGACAGACAGAAATCGGAAGTGAGGTGCAGAAACAGCTGGATTGGTTACAGCTCAGCGTTTGCCTTATTTGAACACAGTTTGAGCAGTCATCAGTGTATGACTGGTTCAAGTATGGCCACTGGGACTGGACAAGATTCAGCGATTGTTACAGGGGCATACTCCTAAGTTAGGTTTTCAATCTTGTCTACCTATTAAATTAGGTTGCAGTTCATCCACACGGACTTACATATAGAAGTATGGAGTCCTTCTCAGGCCATATTTCGTTTGCTTTAACAGAACTGAAGGGGCCGGGCGCGGTGGCTCACACCTGTAATCCCAGCACTTTGGGAGGCCAAGGCGGTCGGATCACGAAGTCAGGAGATCGAGACCATCCTGCCTAACACGGTGAAACCCCGTCTCTACTAAAATACAAAAAAAAAAAAAAATAGCCAGGCGAGGTGGCGGGCGCCTGTGGTCCCAGCTCCTCGGTAGGCTGAGGCAGGAGAATGGCGTGAACCCAGGAGGCGGAGCTTGCAGTGAGCTGAGATCCTGCCACTGCACTCCAGCCTGGGCGACAGAGCAAGACTCCGTCTGAAAAAAAAAAAAAAAAAAAAAAAAAAACCAGAACTGAAGGAATTTCATTTTCCATAGGACACAGCATCTCAGCCCTTGAGAAAGGGAAGGAGGACAGGAAGAATCAGAAATTCTTGTATGCCAAGCAAATGGCCAGTGTATTAGGTGAAGAAAGTGCTGAATGAGAAGTAATGTTTCCCAAAATATGGTTCCCAAGATCATACTAAAGGATACACAAAACAATATTTTGTATTTGGAATATTAATATGCTTAGTTCAGTCAATAAAGGCAAGTGACAATGGTTTTTCCATTTATAATATGGATATAAAATTTCCCTTTTGGGCCAGGCATGGTGGCTCATGCCTGTAATCCCAGCACTTTGGGAGGCTGAGGCAGAAGGATCAACTGAGGTCAGGAGTTGGAGACCAGCTTGACCAACATGGAGAAACCCTGTCTCTACTAAAAATACAAAATCAACTGGGCATAGTGACACATGCCTGTAATCCCAGCTATGTGGGAGGCTGAGGCAGGAGAATTGCTTGAACCCGGGAGGTGGAGGTTGCGGTGAACTGAGATGGAGCCGTTGCACTCCAGCCTGGGCAACAAGAGTGAAATTCCATCTCAAAAGAGAAAGAACAGAAAAAGAAAGAAAGAAAGAAAGAAAGAAAGAAAGAAAGAAAGAAAGGAAAGGAAAGGAAAGGAAAGGAAAGGAAAGGAAAGGAAAGGAAAGGAAAGGAAAGGAAAAGAAAGGAAGGAAGGAAGGAAGGAAGGAAGGAGAAAGAAAGGGAAGGAAGGAAGGAAGGAAGTAAGGAGAAAGAAAGAAAGAAAGAAAGAGACAGAGAGAGAGAGAGAGAGAGAGAAAGAGAGAGAGAAGAAAGAAAATTTCCCCTTGCTTACAATTTAAGTAAAACAGTTCAAGTTTAATTTATTTTTTTTTTTTGAGACGAGTTTTCAGCTCATTCTTTGTTGTCCCAGGCAGAGTGAGCAAATGGCACAATCATCTTGGCTCACCGCAACCTCCTCCTACTGGGTTCAAGTGATTCTCCTGCCTCAGCCTCCCAAGTAGATGGAATTACAGTCATGCGCCGCCACCATGCCCAGCTAACTTTTTTTTTTTTTGTTTTTTTAGTAAAGACGGGGTTTCTCCATGTTGGTCAGACTGGTCTCGAACTCCCGACCTCAGGCAATCTGCTTGCCTCAGCCTTCCAAAGTGCTGGGATTACAGGGGTAAACCACCATGTCCAGCCTAAATAAAATTTTTAATTTTTTAAATTAAATTTATTTTAATTAAAACAAATTTTTTTAGAGATAGAGCCTTGCTCTGTCCTAGGCTAGAGTACAGTAGCATCATCATAACTCACTGCAGCCTAGAACTCCTGGGCCCACGTGATCCTCCCACCTTACCTTCCTGAGGACCTGGGACTATAGCCACATGCCACCAAACCCGGCTAATTTAAAAAAAAAAAATTTGTAGAGACTGTAACTGTCCATCGAGTTCTCCTTGCCTACTGCATAGACACAGCCCATTTATTAAGACAGGTTAATTGCAATAGAGAAAGAGTTTAATTTACGCAGAGCCAGCTGTATGAAAGACTGGAGTTTTATTATTATTCAAATAAGTGTCCCTGAGAATTCGGGGATTCGAATTTTTAATAATTTGGTGGGTAGGGGACCAGTGATTTGGGAGCACTGACTGGTTGGCTCACAGATGAAATCACAGGGAGTCAAAGCTGTCCTCTTACGCTGAGTCAGTTCCTGAGTGGGGATCACAGGACTGATTGGCAGGTCCAGGTGGGGCCATCAGGCTGTCAGAAATGCAAAAACCTAGAGACATTTTAAAAGGCCAATCCTAGGTTCTACCATGTCATCTTCAAGAGTAATTGGAGAAGTTGCAAATCTTATGACATCTGGAATAATGACCGGTAATTATTTAGAATTCAAGCCTTTCTCATCCTAATTTGGTGACCTTTCATTAGTTTTACCAGAACAGTTTAGTTTTAGGGAAGGGCTATTATTTAAACTATAAACTAAACTTCTCCCAAAGTGAGCTTGGCCCATGCCCAGGAATGAGCAGACAGCCAACCAGTGAGGCCAGAGACAAGGTGGAGTTGGTTAGGTCAGATCCCTTTCACTGTCATAACTTCCTCAGTTATAATTCTTTTGCAAAGGCAGTTTCAAGACAAGGCCTCGCTATTTTACCCAGGCTGGTCCTGAACTCCTGGGATCAAGTGATCCTCCCAAAATGTTGGGATTATAGGTGTGAACCACTGCATCCAGCCATTTTAAAACTATATATATATATATATAATTTATTTATTTTTTAAAAAATGAGACAGGGTCTTTCTCTGTTGCCTAGGCAGAATGCATTAGTGCAATTATGGCTCACTGAAGCCTCTACTGGCAGGCTCAAGAGATCCTCTCACCTCTGCTTCCTGAGTAGCTGGAACTATAGTCATGTTCCACCACAACCAGCTAATTTTCTTTTGTTGAGTGATGGGAGTCTTGCTATGTTGCCCAGGCTGGTCTTGAACTCCTGGATACAAGCAATCAAAAAATGCTGGGATTAAAAGCATGGGCCACTGCACCCAGCCTTTTTTTTTTTTTTTTTTTTTGAGAAGGGGGTCTCACTCTGTCACCCAGGCTAGAATGCAGTGATGTGATCGTGGTTCACTGTGGCCTTGACCTCCCCAGGCCCAGGTGATCTTCCCACCTCAGCCTGCTGAGTAGCTGGGACCACAGGTGCATGCCACCAGTCCTGGCTAATTTTTGTGTTTTCAGTAGAGATCTGACCTTGTTGGCTAGGTTGGTCTCAAACACCTGAGCTCAAGTGATCCACCTGCCCCAGCCTCCCAAGGCTGAAGTGATCCACCTGCCCCATGCCTTGGATTACAGACATGAGCCACCATGCCTGGCCATTTTTTGTTTTGTTTTTTTGAGACTGGGTCTGGCTTAGTTGTCCAGGCTGGATTGCAGTGGTTTGACTGTGGCTCACTACAGCCTCTGTCTCTGGGGCTCAAGCCATCTTCCCACTTCAGCCTCCTGAGTAACTGGGACTATAGGC
Organism: Rhinopithecus bieti; assembly: GCF_001698545.2. Lineage (NCBI taxonomy): Eukaryota > Metazoa > Chordata > Mammalia > Primates > Cercopithecidae > Rhinopithecus > Rhinopithecus bieti. The sequence continues at coordinate 2,184,158 of NW_016805265.1, read as the reverse complement.
ATGCACCGTCACCACATTCAGTTAATTTCTGTCTGTTTTATAGAGATGGGGTTTCACCATGTTTCCCAAGCTGGTCTCGAACTCCTGGCCTCATGTGATGCACCCACCTCAGCCTGCCAACCAAATGTGTTGGGATTACAGGCATGAGCCACCTTGCCAGGCCTTGAAATTTAGTTTCTAGTTTAATGATAATTAATAACCCTTCCCCAAAACTAGGCTGCCTTCATAAAACTAATGAAAGCCCACCAGGTTAGGAGAGTGAGAGGGGCCTGAATTCTGCTAAGATGTAGGCATAAATAATTTTTTTTTTTTGAGACAGAATCTTTCTGTGTCACACAGGCTGGAGTGCAGTGGCATGATCTCAGCTCACTGCAATCTCTGCCTCCTGGGCTCAAGCAATTCTCCTGCCTCAGCCTTCCAAGTAGCTGGGACTACAGGCGCCCACCACCACACCTGGCTATTTTTTGTATTTTTAGTAGAGATGTGGTTTCACTACGTTGGCCAGGCTGGTCTTGAACTCCTGACCTCATGATCCACCCACCTCGGCCTCCAAAAGTGCTGGGATTACAGGAGTGAGCCACCAAGCCCGGCTGATTTTTTTTTTTTTTTTTTTAAGTCAGGATCTCACTCTGCTGCCCAGGCTGGAGTGCAGTGGCTTAATCATGGCTCACTGCAGCCTTGAGCTCCCCAGGCCCAAGCAATTCTCCCACCACAGCCTCCTGAGAAGAGGGACTATAGACATACGCCACCACACCTGGCTAACCTTTGTACTTTTAGTAGAGATGGGGTCTTGTTATGTTGCCCAAGCTGGTCTTGAACTCCTGAGATAAGCCATCTGCCCACCCCCTCAGCTTCCCAAAGTGCTGGCATTACAGGTGTGAGACACTGAGCCAGGCCAAATGATTTTATTTTTTTTTGAGACAGAGTCTTGCTCTGTTGCCCAGGCTGGAGTGCAGTGGCACAATCTCAACTCACTGCAACCTCTGCCTCCCGAGCTCAAGCGATTCTCCTGCCTCAGCCTCCTGAGTAGCTGGGATTACAGGTACACCAACACACCCGGCTAGTTTTCATATTTTTAGGAGAAACAGGGTTTCGCCATGTTGGCCAGGCTGGTCTCGAACTCCTGACCTCAAGTGATCTGCGTTCCTCAGCCTTGCAAAGTGCTGGGATTACAAGCGTGATCCACTGCACCCGGCCAAATTATTTTTTATTGTTCCAGAGATCATAAGATTTACAACTTCCCCAATGACTCTTGTAATTAACATTGCTATTGTAGAATCTTTTGAGATGTCTTTTGCATTTCTGATGATTAGATGGCCCCACCAGACTGCATGACCAGGACCAGCGGCCTCTTTGGTGGCTCCCACTTAGAAGCAGGCTCAGCACAGAAGGAACATTTTCCACACACGTATGACTGCATCCCCAACCAGTCAGCATGCCCCTACTCCGTAGCCCCCTTATCTGCTATCCTTGAAAACCCTAGCCTTCAAATTTTGAAGAGATTGCCTTGAGTAATGTAGTGTGGCTGGCCTTGCTTCAATTAAACTCTTTCTTTACTGCAATGCCATGGTCTCAGTGTATTGATTTTTGTCTGTGCAGCAGGCAGGAAGAACTCATTGGGCAATTACATTTTGATATACATATACATAGTGAAATGGCTACTACAGTCAAAAAAGTTAACATATCCATCACTGTGATGCTGTGAAAAACATATATATTTTGTCTTGTGAACCCCAGAAATCTGAGACAGGTCACAGTTAATTTAGAAAGTTTATTTTGCCAAGATTGAGGACATGCACCCATAACACAGCCTCAGGAGGTTCTGATGACACGTGCCCAAGGTGGTTAGAGCAGTTTGGTTTTATACATTTTAGGGAGACATGAGACATCAATCAACATATGTAAAATGAACATTGGTTCAGTCTGGGAAAGGCGGCAAAACTCACAGCAAAGGTGAGAGAGGGGGCTTCCAGGTCATAGGTACGTAAGAAACAAATGGTTGCATTCTTTTGAGTTTCTGATTAGCCTCTCCAAGGTGGGCAATCAGATATGCATTTATCTCAGTGAGCAGAAGGGTGACTTTGTATAAAATGGGAGGCAGGTTGGCCCTAAGCAGTTCCTAGCTTGACTTTTCCCTTTAGCTTAGTGATTTAGAAGCCTCAATATTTATTTTCCTTTCACATTTCCCCCCTTTTCTTTTCAAAAATCTTTTGAAGCATTTTAGAAGAAAATGAGTCTCTGATCTCAGGTTTTGTCTGATTTCTCATGGCTAGGATGGTTTATTCCTAGATGGGTACGTCCCCAGTTAAATGGGTTAAGAAAGCTCATTTTTCAGCAGGTTGTGAAGTCTCATGTCCTGTGAAGAGAAAATAGGGGAGGAAGAGAGAAAACAACAGCAAACAAAATAATAATCCTGGAAAATCAATATAGGCCACATTACTCTGAAGTCCATACATCAGTAGGCAGGTATGAAAGTGGCTTATGTATATATATAAAATTTGTTGCTGTTATTTTCTTCTGAAGTTTAAGTTATCCGGCTTTGGTTCACAGGGCTTTACAAAAGCAGAGCTTAGTTTTTGGTGACTCCAAATTAGGAAAAATGGAAAAAAAGAAGGAAAAAAAATTGAAAGCATTATTTTGCAGACTTGTAGCCAAGAAAAAAAATTAGAATTTGGTCCAAACTGTAGAAAATAATAAAACTGAAAACATTAGGCAAGACCAGAATCTAACAACAAGTATACTATAGTTTTGAAACATAATTTTCTTTCTCCAGTTTCTCATTTTACTAAAGATAAATCATGCTAGGACTAATTTGCTTTATTGTACTCGGCCTGATTATTTGTATAACAGTGCAGCGAGAATAATTGTTTTCTTTTATGTAGGCTTTTAAATGGGCTTTAGTGGAACTTTGTTCCATAGAAAGAATCTTAGATAAGACTTTTAAAGCTGAGCCCAGTGATGGATTTGTATCATCAAATACCTATGAGTTGGGTGAATTCCTCTCCTCTAGAGGTTCCAAGACAAACTTGGGGCTCCTGGGCCTGTCAGAAAGACATTCTTTACTTAGCACAAGTCAGGAACCCTGTACAGGGACTGTGGAGACAAGGTATGAGGCCAGTTTTCTCAAGGGGCTTTTATTGGCTCCATAAGTCAAGTTTGGTTCCTTAAAGGCAAGCACACCATTCCGATCAAAGCTTTGGTAAAATAACTAGTTTCTTCAATTGTGTCCTGTTACAAATGAAAACAGATTCTTACGGCACTTACGCAAATAGCTGCATTGCTGTAAGTTAAGAATACTCACAAATAGTTTAGAAATTCTGTAGAAATCAGGTAGAGAGAAAAAAAAATATGCTCCAAATTTTGTTTATAGGAGTATACTAAATTGTTAAAGGCCATCAGTGGCTCCAAAGCAGTTTTCTTGACTCTGAAAAAATTAAGGATTAGCAACATTTTAAGCAAAAAGTCAAAAAATTACTTCAGTTTTCTATTACCTCAGTCCATACAGTAAATTCCTATTCTGCTTGATATTCATGAATATTTCAGCTCTCCATGAGTCCTACAGTTTTTCCTCTATTCTGGTGTCACAATCTCCAGAGTTATCAGAAACCTGCATTCAAGAGCACCTGTTAGAGTTTCATAGATGATTATAAAACCACCATCTAAAGAGGACCAAAACAATTGTCCATGGATGACAAAAGTTTTAAAGATAATAATATTGATTCTTGCAAAATACAGTAATTAAGAAAATTGGCTGGGCATAGTGGCTCACGCCTGTAATCCCAGCACTTTGGGAGGCCGAGGCGGGTGGATCACAAGGTGAGGAGTTCGAGACCAGTCTGACCGACATGGAGAAATCCCGTCTCTACTAAAAATACAAAAAAATTAGCCAGGCATGGTGACATATGCCTGTAATCTCAGCTACTCAGGAAGTTGAGGCAAGAGAACCACTTGAACCCAGGAGGCGGAGGTTGTAGTGAGCCAAGATCACGTCACTGCACTCAAACCTGGGTGACAGAGTGAGACTCCATCTCAAAAAAGAAAACAGAAAATTAATCTTTTATCACAAACCCTTGTAGCAGAGCACATCTCCCCATATATACCAGCATTGTACCTAGGGTGGGTGCATTCCTCCTCTTACTTTCAGGAATGTCCTCAAGTAACTATAGCTATGGAGTAGCTGTTCTTTCACCACTTCACTTGCTTAATAAACTTGCTTTTGCTTTGTACAGCAGGCTTGCCCTGAATTCTTTCTTGCATTCCAATAACCCTCTCTTGGGGTCTGGATTGGGACCCCTCTCCTGTAACATATTTCTGGCGACCACAGAAGGGACTATAGCGCAGAAACCCTGACCCAGTGGCTAACTTTGGGTAAGTGTTGGGGTCCTGTAACATCTTTCTGGTGAACCCTGAAGGGACGATACTGAAGAAACCCTCCAATCCAAAGGAATAGACTGCAGCACTGATTGGGGGACTTCGAGTGAGTGCTGGAGTACCTGGGTAAAGAATGGGATTGGGTTAGAGGCCCAACTTAGGGGAGTTAGAGTCTCTCCTAAGAGTGGGTTAGAAACCCTTCTCAATAAAAGGCAAGGACGCTTGACCAACCTCAGGTTAGAGGCCCGACTTAGGAGGGTTAGAGTCCCTTCTATGATTTGGGGGTTAGAGGCCCCACTCAATAAAGTCCCTCTTGGCTAAAAATGTGTTTGGCACCACAGGCTATGCTCTTTGTATCAATCTGCCTTGTCCTCTTTGCTGCATAAATCAATTCCTTCATTGCTGTCTCTGTTTCACTATCATTTTCAGCAGACTTTAAGTAGTCTTAGGGATTTTAACTTACTCTTTTCCTAAGCGCCTCCCAATTTCCATTCATCTGCTTGTGATTGAGAAGCACTAGGATGAAAATCAAGGGAATTTTATCCTTGCTGTTTCGTTTCACACTAAAAAATCTTCTTTCCTTTCTTGGATTTGGGCAAACTGGCTTTGCTTGTCCAATCCACACTGCTGCTATTGCCCAGAACCTGTTTGCTCTGGTCATTCCCATCTAAATCCTCTTCATTTCCTTTCCCTTATTTGACACTTTTGTCTAAGTCCATGTTGTGGTTTATCTAAGATTCATGGCTCAGCTCACATATGTTATTTGGAAAATGTGAATAAGAGAATTCAATTTTCGGCAAGGATCCCCTCATTAATGCAGCTGGCCTTAATAACCTCTTTTTAGTGGAACTCTGCCAGTGGCAATACAATCTCACAGGCTTGGAACTTTTCTTTCAACATCACCTGCCTCCTTCATGGGAACCATGGCATTGATTCCAAAGAACTCACCACTAGGATGTATTCTTGAACACTGGGACCAGTTTAAACTGAATGGGCTTAAGAAGAGAAAACTGGTGGTTTTTTTTGTTTGTTTGTTTGTTTGTTTTGAGACGGAGTTTTGTTCTTGTTGCCAAGGCTGGAGTACAATGGCGCAATCTCGGCTCACCGCAAACTCCAACTCCTGGATTCAAACAATTCTCCTGCCTCAGTCTCCTGAATAGCTGGGATTATAGGCATGCACCACCACACGCAGCTAATTTTTGTATTTTTAGTAGAGATGGGGTTTCACCATGTTAGTCAGGCTGGTCTCAAACTTCTGACCTCAGGTGGTCCGCCCGCCTTGGCCTCCCAAAGTGCTGGGATTACAGGCGTGAGCCACCACGCCTGGTGAAAACTGTTGTTTCTATGTAATACTGTTTAGCCTCAGCACTATTTGGAAAAACAAGAGAAGTTGCCTCCTACTGGAACTACGGCCTTTAATACTACACTTCAACTTATTTTTTTTGTAAACGGGAGGAAAATGGTATGAAATATCACAGGTTCAAGCATTTTTGCAGCTCAGTCAGGATAAAACCCTGCAGCAGGCATGTGCATGTTTGATGACAGGAAAAGAGGAAAAAGAGCTAGTCATACTAGATGATCCTTTAATGCAAGACCCCCCCCCCTCCCCGTCCCCCGGTTCAGCCAGGAGTTTTGGGTGAAGCAGAACCTCCTTCAATCAGCTCTGAAGGTTCAGATGTGTCAGTCCTTTCTCCCTTCACTCCACCTGAAAGTTCTAGTGAGAACCCTTCGTCCCCTCCTCCTTACCAGTCTAGTCCCATTCTATACCCACCACTCCCTGAGGAACTTAGCCCAGTGAGGACTACTCACAGTGGAGCTTCCCATCAACCTCCAAAGGGAAATCTTTGTCCTCTTAGAGAGGTGGCAAATGGGGAAGAAGGCACTGTGAGAGTACATGTCCCCTTTTCTATGTCTGATTTGGTTCTATGTAAAGAGAAGTTTGGTCATTTCTCTGAAGATCCAGGAAAATTCACAGATGAGTTTGAGAAGTTAACTCTGACCAACAGTTTAACTTGGCAGGATCTTCATGTTTTGTTGTCTCTGTGTTGTACAGTGGAAGAGAAACAACGCATTCTAGGGACAGCTAGGACCCATGGAGATGTGGTATTGGCTCACAACCGAAACCATAATATATATCAGGCAGGAGGTATAGCAGTTCCAGATCAAGATCCAGAGTGGAACTACTGTAAGGTACATGGGTGTGCTTTGGTCAGCAATAGGCTGAGGCAGACATCCGGGTCAAAGTAATTCAGCAAGTTTAGGGTGCAGGCACATACTCCACTTGTTATATAACCTGTTTGTGTAAATTCATACTTGCCTTGGAGCCACTATTGTCTGTGAAAGGTGTAACTGCCCTGTTAACACTGTACAGGCACTCTTGGGCGCGACTTGATAGGCGTGCTGGCGCCCAGAGAGACAGAGAAAGAACCAGAGCTGTCCATCTGGAAGACAGAGGGGAGCCAGGGCACAGCTCGGCATGGCACAGCACGGCTCATGCTCATGCCCATGCCCAAAGAGAGAAAGAGTTAAGCTGCTGACCCTCAAGGCAAGGGAGGGCTGGCCACACAGCTGTTTGGGGGAGCGGCCAGCTAAAGCAGCCGAGACAGGGCGGACAGTGTAAGTAAGCTGCTGATGAGAGAACAGTGTGAGAGCTAGTCTGAGAAAGCTGCTCATGAGAGAGTTGCTGAATAAAACTACATTTCACCGGCTTGCGGCCCTTTGAATGTTCTTTCAGCTCCCTATCCCCTGTCCACTCACTCCCCTCAGACCTCAGATGGGTCTGGAACCTAGCCCTGGACATGACATTTGGCATAGTCATGAACCTAACAATGATCAAAGGGGTATTGAGGACTTGGGAAGGACAGATCATATGGTCACTTGTTTGTTGGAAGGGATGAAGAAATGTATGAAAAAGCCGGTTAACTATGAAAAGGTTAAGGAAGTTTCTCAGGGCAAAGAGATGAGAATCCAGCTTTTGTTGAGGCAATCAGGAAGTATACCAACACTGATCCTGCCTCAAGGGAAGGACGAACCCTTTTGGGAGTACATTTTGTAACCCAGTCTGCCCCTGATATCTGCAGCAAACTACAAATAGCAGCTATGGGTCCCCAGACTCCTAAGGAACAGCTTTTGGATATGACATTTTTAGGTTTTAATAACAGGGACAAAGCAGAGGAAGCAGAAAGAGCAAGAAGGACCTCCCAAAAGGTGCAGGTCTTGGCTGCAGCCTTAAGCTCACCTCCCATGTGGGCCTGCCCTCCTGGCTCTTGACCTGAACAAGGGAAGCTGAAAGGTGGGAAGCCCAAAGCTGGGCATCTGAGTCAAAGTGCCTCGGGCATCAATCAGTGTGAACACTGTAAGAAAACTGGCCATTGGAAGAGGGATTGTCCAGTGTTCCAAAGGGGGCCATCAGCACCTGAACCAATGATGGCCAAAATAGCCAGGTAAGCCCAAGAGTGACAGGGCTCAAGACCTTCCACCACACTCCCATCAAACAACTAGTTGTATCTCCAGGGGAGCCTCGGGTAAACATGACGTGGCAGGTAAGAATATTAACTTCTGGGCTGGGTGCAATGGCTCACGCCTGTAATCCCAGCTCTTTGGGAGGTCGAGGCAGGCGGATCACAAGGTCAAGAGATTGAGATCATCCTGGCCAACATGGTGAAACCCCATCTCTACTAAAAATACAAAAAAATTAGCTGGGCAAGGTGGCACGTGCCTGTAATCCCAGCTACTCAGAAGGCTGAGGCAATAGAATCGTTTGAACCCTGGAGGCAGAGGAGATATATATATATACTTCTTTCTGGAATGCTTACTCTGTTTTGGCTCATTATAATGGGCTTCTGTCACCCCAAAAATGTATGATCAAAGGGACAGATGGACAAGCCCATAGACATTTTACCTATTCCTCTAAGAGCTCTTTGGGGACTTTGGTTTTCTCCTGAATGCCCCACGCTTGTTGGGAAGGGATTTGTTAACTCAGCTGCAAACAGTAGTATCTTTTGGAAATCACAAGGCAGACAGAAATTGCTCCCTCTCCTGTGAATCACTATCAGGTTTTGTTGCTAAACATCCTGATATAATACTTAAAGTATGGCTGGGCACAGTGGCTCACGCCTATAATCCCAGTACTTTGGGAGGCCGAGGCAGGTGGATCACCTGAGATCGGGAGTTCAAGCCAGCCTGGCCAACATGGTGAAACCCCATCTCTACTAAAAATACAATAATTAGCTGGATGTGGTAGTGGGCACCTGTAATCCCAGCTGCTTGGGAGGCTGAGGCAGAAGAATTACTTGAACCCAGGAGGCAGAGGTTGCAGTGAGCCGAGATCATGCCATTGCACTGCAGCCTGGGATACAAGAGTGAAACTCAGTCTCAATTAATTAATTAATTAATTAAAATAAAAAATACTTAAAGTATGCCAAACTTTGAATCCAGCAACCCATTTGCCTGAACCCACAGGCAACCCAGATTATTCTTGTATCCAAGTTATGGAGCGAGTTTACTCCAACCTTCTAGATTTAAAGGATGAGCCTCTAGATAATCCTGAGGTCTATGAATTACAGATGGAAGTAGCTTTGTGCACCAGGGAAGCAGGACAACAAACTGTTACTACCAGGTGCTAATCAGTGGGAAATAGTTAATCATTTGCATGACTCTACTCACTGGGGAAGAGATTCCCTGTTTCAATTAGTCTTGGCTTTTTTATTGGAAACGGCTTACTTAAAACAGTAAAGCAGGTAACTCGAGCCTGTGAACTATGTGCCCGGAATAACCCAAATAACCAATCTTTACCTCCTCCTCTAGTAAGGCCTGTTCAGCATAGGGGAACGTACCCTGGTTAATAGATTATACTCAGATGCCCCCATGTAAAGGGTTTAAATATTTACTAGTATTCGTTGACACCTTTACGGGTTGGATTGAGGCTTTTCCTACCCAGTCTGAAAAGGCAATTGAAGTTTCTAAACTCCTACTAAAGGAAATAACTCCTAGATTGGGGTTGCCTAAGAGCTTACAGAGCAATAATGGCCCATCTTTCACAGCGACAATGACCAAACCAAAACACATCTTCAACCTAGGAATTCAGTACCGCTTAACTTGGCATGGAGGCCACAGTCTTCAGGGAAAACAGAAAGAGTTAATCAAATTCTAAAAGGGACCCTTGCTAAACTATACCAAGAGACATCAGAAACCTGGCTGCCTTTATTACCTGTAGCCTTATTACGGGTTCAAGTGGCCCCTGAGAGAAATTTGCAGTTCAGCCCTTTTGAAATAATGTACAGAAGGCCTTTCTTAACTACAGACCTCCTAATAGAGATAGATACTTTCAAGCTACAGAATTACGTAATCAGGCTGGACGCAGTGGTTCACACCTGTAATCCCAGCACTTTGGGAGGCTGAGGCAGGTGGATCGCCTAAGGTCAGGAGTTCGAGACCAGCCTGGCCAACATGGCAAAACCCCTTCTCTACTAAAAATACAAAAATTAGCCAGGCGTGGTGGTGGGCACCTGTAACCCCAGCTGCTCGGGAGGATGAGGCAGGAAAATCGCTTGAACCCAGGAGGTGGAGGTTGCAGTGAGCCGAGATTGCATCACTGCACTCCAGCCTGGACAATAAGAGTAACACTCCGTCTAAAAAAAAAAAAAGAATTATGTGATTAACTTAGGACAAATGCAAAACACACTCCTTGAATATGGAAATCTAAGACTCCCTTCCCCTTCTAAGGAAGAGAATCTTGTTACAACCCAGCAGGAGACTGGGTCCTATTAAAAACTTGGAAGGAAGGGTCCCCAGCAGATCAACTTCCCCCCAAATGGAAGGGACCCTATCAAGTTCTCCTTAGTACCCCAACTGCAGTTAAACTTCTGGGAATAAACAGCTGGGTCCACTTATCTCAAATTAAACAGGCTGATGGAACACAAGAGACTGATCCCGTTTATTCCTGTGAGCCAATCAGTGACCTCCGACTCCTGTTCAGAAGAAATGAAAGGGATAGATATCACCTTTTGTCAGAACTCGGAGTTATAAACAACCTTCACCATACCAATGTTCTCTGCCTGAGCTTCGCTCTACCCTGAATGCAAGAGATCCTAATAGTTAGGAGTGACATCACCCCATTCAACCTGAAGAAGTTACAGAAAATAGATCTTCATCCCTGTGCAATCCTTAGGATTAAGGGTCCTCTTGTAAAGGGAGGGGGAGATATGTCGGAGGCATTTGAACCAGAGTGACTCCATTTTGAGTGAGGGCTAAGAAAATAAGGCTGAGATTTGCTGGGCTGCATTCCCAGAAAATTAGGCCTTCCCAGCCTCTAGATGTTTATGGTTAAGGGAACAAATTAATAATGTTTACTAAACAGACCCAGACTTGGAGATGTCCAGATACCCCAATATATGGAAAACAAAGGCATTCCTAATTTTGATTTAAAGATCATAATATTGATTCTTGCAAAATCTAGTAATTAAGAAAAGTAATCCTTTATCACAAACCCTTGTAGCAGAGCACATCTCCCCACATATACAGGCTTTGCACCTGGGGTGGATGCGTTCCTTCTCTTACTTTCGGGAATGTCCTGCTCTGTCTATGGAGTAACTGTCTTTTCACCACTTCGCTTTCTTTTTTTTTTTTGAGACGGAGTCTCCCTCCGTGGCCCAGGCTGGAGTGCAGTGGTGCGATCTCGGCTCACTGCAAGCTCCACCTCTCAGGTTCACGCCATTCTCCTGCCTCAGCCTCCCGAGCAGCTGGGACTACAGGCGCCTGCCACCACGCCCAGCTAATTTTTTATATTTTAAGGAGAGACAGGGTTTCACCATGTTAGCCAGGATGGTCTTGATCTCCTGACCTCGTGATCCACCCGCCTGGGACTCCCAAAGTGCTGGGATTACAGGCCTGAGCCACCGCACCCAGCCCACTTTCTTAATAAACTTGCTTTTGCTTTGCATTACGGACTCACCCTGAATTCTTTCTTGCGCAAGATCCAAGAACCCCCTCTTGGGATCTGGATCGGGACCCACTTCCTGTAACAATAATTTGGAACTTTCCTTCAGATTTGATCAAGTTGGATAGAGTTGGTTAAACCCAGTGGGAAAAAGACCCAAACAGCCGGGCGAGGTGGCTCATGCCTGTAATCCCAGCACTTTGGGAGGCCGAGGCAGATGGATCGCCTGAGGTCAGGAGTTCAAGACCAGTCTGGCCAACACGGTGAAACCCCCGTCTCTACTAAAAATACAAAAATTAGCTGGGTCTGGTGGTGGGCGCCTATAATCCCAGCTACTTGGGAGGCTGAGGTAGGAAAACTGCTTGACTTCGGGAAGCAGAGGTTGCAGTGAGCCGAGATCGCACCATTGTAAGGGAGGAGACCACCCCTCATATCATCTTATGCCCAATTTCTGCCTCCAAAGAAAGAAGAAGTAAAAACTAAAAGGCAGAAATGAAATCCACAGGCAGACAGCCCGGCGCCGCACGCTGGGCCTGGTAGTTAAAGATCGACCCCGATCTAATCAGTTATCTTATCTATAGATTACAGACATTGTATAGAAATGCACCGTGAAAATCCCTATCTTGTTTTGTTCCGATCTAATTACCAGTGTATGCAGCCCCCAGTCACGTACCCTCTGCTTGCTCAATCAATCATGGCCCTCTCACACGCATCCCCTTAGCGTTGTGAGCCCTTAAAAAGGGACAGGAATTGCTCACTGGGGAGCTCGGCTCTTGAGACAGGAGTCTTGCCGATGCCCCCGGCCAAATTAACCCCTTCCTTCTTTAACTCGGTGTCTGAGGAGTTTTGTCTGCCGCTCGTCCTGCTACAATTGCACTCTAGCCTGGGAGACAGAACGAAACTCTGTCTCAAAAAAAGAGACAGAAACAACAACAAAAACAGAAACAACAACAAAAAAACAGTTAAGCAAAAGAAACTAATTGCGTAACTTATATGATTACTGAGCACTCTAATCTAAGGAGAAATTAAGATCAGCTGATTGTTAAACTTTAGCCATGACAAAACCTCAATTCACATATTTACTTAGGGATGGGTGTCAGGCTGAAGACTGCACTCTGCCATCCTAGAAGCAGGAAAAAAAAAAAAAAACAAAAAAAACCCGAACTCGTCTTCCCTGCTGGGAGCGAGCTCAAACTCCATAAAGAAGTTACCTGCCTTCCATTGTCATGGAAACAGGAAATCTTGCCTTTCTTGTTGGAAGCAAGTAAAACTTTAAAAAAAAGAAAAAAAAGAAAAAAAAAGAGGAGTTGTATAGCAAAATAAACTTTAGATCTTGACCAAATTTTGGGATATAAGGGAATTATCTGGAGGGAATGCTCCCACACCTCAGCAAATTGTCCTATTGGTTTGAGTCATAAAATTAGCTTGTGCTGGTATCAAGCACCGATAGGAGATTTGTCAAAAGTCAGGGATATCTCCACTCAGAATACCTTTCTGATTACCAAAATGTGAACCCTGAAAATCTGAGACAGGTCTCGGTTAATTTAGAGAGGTTATTTTCCTCTCTAAATTAAAACACCTTCAACAATGTTGAAGATGTGTGCCCATGACACAGCCTCAGGAGGTTCTGATGACATGTGCCCAAGGTGGTTAGAACACAGTTTGGTTTTACACATTTCAGGGAGACATGAGACATCAGTCAAATATATGTAAGATGAACATTGGTTTGGTTTGGAAAGGCAGGGCAACTAGAAGCAAAGGTGGGAAGATGTGAAGTAGGGAGGGGAGGGGCTTCCAAGCCTTGGTAGATAAGTGACAAATGGCTGCATTCTTTTGAGTTTCTGAATAGCCTCTCCAAACGAAGCAATGAGATACGCATTTCTCTCCGTGAGCAGAGGGGTGACTTTGAATAGAATGGGAGGCAGATTGGCCTTAAGCAGTTCCCAGTTTGACTTTTCCCTTTAGTTTAGTAATTTGGGGGCCCTAAGATTTATTTTCCTTTCACAGTCTTCATCCCCATTTCCTGGCATACAATCTTACAATCCTTGAAATCCCCAAAGTGAGTGGGCCGGGCGCAGTGGCTCACACCTGTAATCCCAGCACTTTGGGAGCCCGAGGAGGGCGAATCACATGAGGTCAGGAGTTTGAGACCAGCCTGACCAACATGCTGAAACCCCGTCTCTACTAAAAATACAAAATCAGCTGGGCATGGTGGTGCTTGTCTGTAATCCCAGCTACTTGGGAGGCTGAGGCAGGAGAGGCTGAGGCAGGAGAATTGCTTGAACCCAGGAGGTGGAGGTTGCAGTGAGCCGAGATCGCGCCATTGCACTCCAGCCTGGGCAACAAGAGTGAAACTCCGTCTCAGAAAAATAAATAAATAAATAAATCCCCAAAGTGCTGTCTTTTTTTTTTTTTTTTTAAGATGGACTCTTAGTCTGTTGCCCAGGCTAGAGTGCAGGGGTGTGATTATAGCTCACTGCAGCCTCCAATTCCTGGGCTCAAGGGATCCTCCTGCCTTAGCCTCCCTGATAGCTGGGACTGCAAGTGGGAGCCACCATGCTCAGCTATGAAGTGCTGTCTTTCTGTATGCTAATGTTGACTGATAGTTTCAGGATGGAAGACCAAAGCATAATTAGAGAGGTGGGACTTTCAGCTCTACCCTCAACCTCCAGGAAGAAGAGAGGGGCTGAAGCTCAAGTTAATCATCAATGGCCAAGGGTTTAATCAGTCATGCCTGTGTAATGAAGCCTCCATAAAACCCCAAGAGGACAGGTTTCAGAGAGCTTCTGGATAGCTGAACACATGGAGGCTCCTGGAGAGGGCATGGAGGCTCCAAGCTCCTTCCCTCACACCTCAATGTACACATCTCTTCATCTGCATTATTTGTAATATACTATATAATAAACCAGTAAATGTGTTTCCCTGAGTTCTGTCAGCCACTCTAGCAAATTAATTGAACCCAAAGATGGGGTCATGGGAGCCCCAACTCGAAGCCAGTAAGTCAGAAATTGCAGAGGCCTGGACTTGCCACTAGTGTCTGAAGGGGGGCAATTTTGAAGACTGAGCCCCCAACCTGTGGGATCTGACACTATCTCCAGGTACATGATGTCAGAATCGAATTGGAGGACACTCCACTGGTATTCCCTGCAGAACTAATTGCTCACTTGGTGGTGGGGAGACCCCCCCATACACATTTGGTCACAAAAGTCTTCTTCCATGTTGATGTTTGTTATTCTCATGGTCGTGTGAGAGCAGAGGGAAAGCACAGCTCGAGTTTTTCCAAACAATCACCTTCTGTAGTTACTTTTTGTGTATATGTGTGCATGTGATAACAGCATTTAAATCTCCTATCTTTGCAAATATTTCATATTCAACATTATTAACTATAGTCCTCAAGCTATACTTTACATCTCTACACTTATTCATCCTAACTAACCGCATATTTTTAAAAAATAATAGCACAGGCCAGGTGCAGTGGCTCACTCCTGCAATCCCAGGACTTTTGGAGACCGAGGCAGGCAGATCACCTGAGGTCGAGAGTTTGTGACCAGCCGGGCCAACGTGGTGAAACCCCGTCTCTACTAAAAATACAAAAAAATTAGCCGGGTGTAGTGACGCACGCCTGTAATCCCAGCTACTCAGGAAGCTGAGGCGGGAGAATCGCTTGAACCCAGGAGGCGGAGGTTGCGGTGTGCTGAGATAGCGCCACTGCACTTCAGCCTAAGTGACAGAGTGAGATGCCATCTCAAAATACTACTACTACTACTACTACTACTACTACTACTACTACTACTACTACTACTACTAGCACTGTTGAACCTCAGCTAATGCTAACATAGTGAAGCTGATGCTTTGCCGTGAAGTTGAGGAAACAATAAACAGTGGTGGGTGTTCTAAGCCTGCTGGGCACTTCCTTCTGTCCCAGGATGTGAAGAAGTTCATTCTGTTAGTGGAAAAACCTTAGACGAATTGAATTTAAAGAGTTTAGTTAACCAAAGAGCAATTCACAAATTGGACAGCCCCTGAAACAAGAATAGGTTCAGAGAGACTCTGGTGCTGCCACGTGGCCGAAGATTTAGGAACAGAAAAAGCCAAGTGATGTATAGAAAATGGAAGGAAGAAAGGTGCAGAAATAGCTGGATTGGTTACAGCTGAGTGTTTGCCTTATTTAAACACAGTTTGAACAGTGGCTACCTTTGATTGGCTGGAACTGAATGCTTGGTAGAAGAGTAAGTTACAGCCTGTTTACACATCCAGTTAGGTTACAGATCACTATGTATGAAGAAACCTTTAGGCTGAACTTAAAATATCTAAGGAGGCATCTTTAAGCTAAACTTAATTTAACCATTCATTTAACCATTCATTAACCAACCATTCATTTGATTTTTAGCCACTGTTTAATTGGGTCTCTGTCTCATGCAAGACACTGTCCAAGGCCCTAGGGATACAGACAATTCAAGAAACAAGGCAATATACCATGGTAAACAAAGAAAGGTGTACCATGGTAAACGAAGACATGAAGCAACAGAAGAAATAGATGGCTAAAAACAATAGATGGGCTGGGTGCAGTGGCTCACGCATGTAATGCCAACACTTTGGGAGGCCGAGGCGGGCAGATCACATGAGGTCAGGAGTTCGAGACCAGCCTGGCCAACACAGTGAAACCCCATCTCTACTAAAAATACAAAAATTAGCCAGGCATGGTGGCACATGCATGTAGTTCCAGCTACACGGGAGGCTGATGTGAAAGGATGGCTTGAGCCCGGAAGGTGGAGGTTGCAGTGATCATGCCACTGCACTCCAGCCTGGGGGACAGAGCGAGACTCTGTCTCAACAAACAAACAAACAAACAAAACACACCCCCTCCCCCACTGCCCCCCCACAGGATAGCAAATTATACACATATTTGTAAAACAAACAAAAACTAATAACATAGTCCGCAGAAATAATGTTGTATAATATCTTTATTAATAATAGTTTTCAATGATTGAGCATTTACCATGTGTTGATCTTTGCTTATGTTATTTCTTGTTTCTTTTCTTTTTCTTTCTTTTTTTTTTTTTTTGAGGCGGAGTCTTGCTCTGCCACCCAGGCTGGAGTACAGTGGCATGATCTCGGCTCGTTGCACCCTCCATCTCCCGGGTTCCAGCAATTCTCCTGCCTCAGCCTCCTGAGTACCTTGGACTACAGGCGGGTGCCACCATGCCCGTTTGAGCAGCAGATGATCTGGGTTCTGTTTGAGCAGCAGATGATCTGGGTTTGGTGATTAGGATAAATCTATTCCTTAGAAACCCTTAAATTGAAAACATGGGGTTGGGCATGATGGCTCACACCTGTAATCCCAGCACTTTCGAAAGCTATGGTGGAAGGATCACTTGAGGCCAGGAGTTCCAGACCAGCCTGGGCAACATAGTGCAATCCCATTTCTGTTAAAAAAATGTAAATATTTATTTGGGCATGATGGTGTGCACCTGTAGTTCTGGCTACTCTGGAGGCTGAGGCAGGAGAATAACTTGAACCCAGGAGGCTGAGGCTGCAGTGAGCTATGATTGCACGACTACACTCCAGCCTGAGTGACAGAGCAAGACCCTGTCTAAAAAAAATAAAGAAAACATGGAGTGTTAACATTAGAAAAACATAGCAAGAAAGAGAATAGATTTGTGATTGTCCACAACTGGGGATTTATAAGTAAATGTGTAGTGACTGCTGATGGGTACAGGGTTTATTTTTCAGTGATGAAAATATTTTATAATCAAATATAAGTGTTCCACAACTTTGTGAATATACTAAAAACCACTGAATTGCATAATTGGAGTGGGTTAATTGTACATATGTGAATTATATCTTAATAAAGTTGCTAATTTAAAAACCAAGGGGATATTGTTTCCAACACAAAGAAATGATAAATTTTTCAGATGATGAATATGATAATTACCTAATTTGCTCACTATACATTCTATGTGTTATAACATCACTGTGTGCCCCATACATATTACAATCATTATGTGTCAATATAAATATTTATTTATTTATTTTTTGAGACAGAGTCTCACCATGTTACCCAGGCTGGAGTGCTACAGTTGGCTAATTGTTCTGTGTTTTTAGTAGAGACAAGGTTTTGCCATGTTGGCCAGGTTGGTCTTGAACTCTTGGCCTCAAGTGATCCACCTGCCCTGGCCTCCCAAAGTGCTGGGATTGCATGCCTGCAATCTATGTATGCCCAGACTAGTTGGGCAACATAGTGAAACACTATCTCTACAAAAAATTTAAAAATTAGCTGGGCATGGTGGCATGTGTCTATAGTCCCAGCCACTGCACCCAGCCAAAAAAAAAAAAATTTTTAATCACTGAATTTGAAGATAGGTCAATTGAGATTATCCAGTCTCTCTTTCCAGAACAAAAAGAAAAAAGGTGAAAATAAGGAACGGAATCTCAGAGATCTGTGGGAAATCTTCAAACATACCAACGATGCATAACAAGAAGGAGAGGAGAGAGAGAAAAATAGAGAAAGAAATTTGAATCCATAATGGCCAAAAATTTCCAAACTTTAGAAGAGAAACCAATCTACATATCCAGGAAGCTTAAAAACTAATAGTAAGGTAAATTCAAAAGGATCCAAAATGTAAACATATCATTATCAAACTGCTGGAAGTCAAAGACAAAAAGAAAATCTGGGCCGGGCGCGGTGGCTCACACCTGTAATCCCAGCACTTTGGGAGGCCAAGGCAGGCAGATCACCTGAGGTCAGGAGTTCGAGACCAGCCTGATCAACATGGAGAAACCCCCGTCTCTACTAAAAATACAAAATTAGCCAGGCATGGTGGTACATACCTATAATCCCAGCTACTCGGGAGGCTGAGGCAGGAGAATCGCTTGAACCCGGCAGACAGAGGTTGTGGTGATCCTGTCATTGCATTCCAGCCAGGGCAACAAGAGGGAAACTCTGTTTCAAAAAAAGAAAGAAAGAAAAAAAAAGAAAATCTGGAAAGCAGTAAGACAGAAGCAACTCATCAATACAAGAGATCCTCAATAAAATTAACAGCTAATTTATCAGAAATCATAGAGGCAGCCGGGCACAGTGCCTCATGCTGGTAATCCCAGCACTTTGGGAGGCGAAGGCAGGAGGATTGCCTGAGTCCAGGAGTTCAAGACCAGCCTGGGCAACATAGTGAGACCTTGTCTCTACAAAAAATAATTTTTAAAAATTAGCATGCACCTGTAGTCCCAGCTACTGAGGAGGCTGAGCTGGGAGGATTGCTTGAGCCCGGGAGGTCAAGGCTCCAGTGAACTGAGATTACACCACTGCACTCCAGCTTGGATGACACAGTGAGACCCTGTCTCAAAAGGAAAGCAAAACAAAAACAAAACAAAACAAAACAAAACACAGGCCAGCATGGTGGCTCATGCCTGTAATCCCAGCACTTTGGGAGGCTGAGACTTGCAGATCACCTGAGGTCAGGAGTTTGAGACCAGCCTGGCTAACATGGTGAAACCCCGTCTCTACTAAAAATACAAAGATTAGCCGGGCATGGTGGTGCATGCCTGCAATCCCAGCTACTTGGGAGGCTGAGGCAGGAGAATTGCTTGAACCTGGGAGGCAGGGGTTGCAGTGAGCCAAGATTGTGCCACTGCACTCCAGCCTAGGTGACAGAGGGAGACTCTGTCTCAAAAAAAAAAAAAGAAAAGGCCGGGCGGCGGTGGCTCAAGGCCTTGTAATCGCCAGCCACTTTGGGGAGGCCGAGACGGGGGATCCACGAGTCCAGGAGATCGAGGACCATCCTGGCTAACCCAACAGTGAAAAACCCCCCGTCTCTAGATAAAAATACAAAAAACTAGCCGGGCGAAGGGCGGCGGGCCTTAGTCCCAGGCTACTCGGGAGGCGAGGCAGGGTGAGAATGGCGTAAACCCGGGAAGCGGAGGCTTTGCAAGTCTGGAGCTGAAGGGATCCTGGGCCACTGCCCACTTCCAGCTTCCCGGCGACAGAGTGGAACTCGCTCAAAAATATAATATAAAAAAAAAAAAAAAGAAAGAAAGAAAGAAAGAAAAGAAATTATAGAGGTTCAAAAGCAGTGGGGCAAAACTGACGACCAAAATTTCTACATCCAGCAAAGCAATTCTTTAAAAATTAAGGGCAGGAGCCAGGCATGATGGCTCAGGCCTGTAAACCTAGCACTTTGGGAGGCTGAGATGGGCAGATTTCTTGAGCTCAGGAGTTTGAGACCAGCCTGGGCAACATGGGTGAAGCCCCATCTTATTTTATTTAAAAAAATAAATAAAAAGGGTTAGATGTGGTGGCTGACACCTGTAATCCCAGCACTTTGGAAGGCCAAGGCAGGAGGTTTGTTTAAGTCCAGGAGTTCAAGACTAGTCTGGTTAACATAGATGAGACCCTATCTCTATAAACAGCTTAAAAATTAGCTGGGCATGGTGGCATGCATCTGTAGTCCCAGCATCTTGGTAGGCTGAGGTGGGAAGATATTTGAACCCAAGAGGTTGGGGCTACAGTGAACCATGATCACGAGAACTAAACAGATATTTGTGCACCAATATTCATAGCAGCATTATTTACAATAGCCAAAAGGTGGAAGCAACCAGAGCGTCTATCAACAGACGAATGGACGAACAAAATGTGATATATTAATATACTGGAATATTATTCAGCTGTAAAAATGAATGAAATTCTGAGACATGCTACAACATGAATGAACCTTGAGAACATTATGCTAAGTGAAATAAGCCTGTCACAAAAAGACAAATACTGCCCACTTATATGGGGTACCTAGAGTAGTTAAATTCATAGAGATAGAAAGTAGAATGGGATTGCCAGGGCTCAGGGGAGAGAGAACTAGGAAGCTAATCTTTGATGGGTATGGGGTTTTTAATTAGAGAAGATGAAAAATTTCTAGGGATGGAAGGCAGTAATGGTAGCACAACAATGTGAATGTACCCAATGCCTGTACATTTGAAACTGGTTGAAATGAGTCATACAAATATACACTTAGAAGACACAAGACCTGCCCGGGCCTGGTGGCTCACGCCTGTTATCCCAGCACTTTGGGAGGCGGAGGCCAGCAGATCATGAAGTTCAAGATCAGCCTGGCCAATATGGTGAAACCCTGTCTCTACTAAAAACACACACACACACATGCACACACAAAGACACAAGACCACTGGGCATGATGACCTATGCCTGTAATTCCAGCACTTTAGGAGGTGGAGGCGGGTGGATCACTTGAAGGAGTTCGAGACCAGCCTGACCAACATGGAGAAACCCGGTCTCTACTAAAAATACATAACTAGCGGGCCATGGTGGTGCATGCCTATAATCCCATCTACTTGGGAGGCTGAGGCAGGAAAATCGCTTGAACTCGGGAGGCGGAAGTTGTGGTATGCCAAGATCAAACCATTGCGCTTCACCCTGGGCAATAAGAGCAAAACTCGGTCTCAAAAAAAAAAAAAAAAAAGGCCAGGCACGGTGGCTCACACCTGTAATCCCACCACTTTGGGAGGCCAAGGAGGGCAGATCATGAGGTCAGGAGTTCAAGACCAGCCTGGCCAACATAGTGAAACCCCATCTCTACTAAAAATACAAAAATTAGCCAGGCATAGTGGTGCATGCCTCTAGTCCCAGTTATTTTGGAGGTTGAGGCAGGACAATCGTTTGAAGCAGAGGTTGTGGTGAGCCAAGATCATGACACTGCACTCCAGCCTGGGAAACAGAGTGAGACTCCATCTCAAAAAATAATAGTATAATAAATAAATAAATATAATAAATAAATATAAATAAGTAGTTAATGCAATGGATATCTCAATTAAATGTATTAAATTATCACATATACCCCAAAAATATGTACATGTAATACGTATCAATAAAGAAGTAGATAGGCCAGGCACGGTGGCTCACGCTTGTAATCCCAGCACTTTGAGAAGCCAAGGCAGGTGAATCACTTGAGGCTAGTTCAATACCAGCCTAGCCAACATGGCGAAACCCCATCTCTACTAAAAATACAAAAAATTAACCAAGTATGGTGGCATGCACCTGTAGTCCCAGCTACTTAGGAGGCTAAGGCACAAGAATTGCTTGAACCTGGGAGGCAGAGGTTGCAGTGAGCCAAGATCATGTCACTGTACTCCAGCCTGAATGACAGAGTGAGACTCTGCTTAAAAAAAAAAAAAAGAAATTTTTAAAGGTTAAAATGGTAGATGTTCTGTTATGTATATTTTACCACAACAAGAAAAGATAAAATGTTAAATAAAAACAGCAACTGAAGATAATTTATCTCTAGTACATCCATCTTTCAGGCTGAAATGAAAGAACAGGTGACACTACCTCAAATCCACATGAAGTGAAGAGCGTTGGAAAAGGTAACTAAATAAAGGCAAATATAAAAAACGGTATACATGTATGTTTTGTTTGTGACTCTTTTCTCCTGTCTTACTTCAGACAACTGCATAAAGCACTAATATAAAACATGAAATATATATTGAGGGTCATATATTCTATAAACTTGCATTTGCTTGTCAATAATAGTACAAAGGAAGGTCGAGGGAATGATCCTTTATAGGAGCAAGTTTTGTACACTATTGAAACTAAATTGGCATGGTTCCAAACTATTGTTTTAAGTTAAGATGTTAATTGCAATCTCCAGGGAACCACTAAGAAAATAACTAAAAATATATAGTAAAAGAATGACAAGGCAATAACTATAGTATGCTAGAAAATATCTACTTAACAGAAAAGAAGGCAGTAATGGAGTATTAAATAAGACTTAAAATATATTTTAAAATAGCAAAATGGCAGATATATATCCTATGTTATCAGTAATTAAATGTAAATGGACTAAACACTTCAACCAATAGGCAGAGATTTTCAGAATGGAATTTTTTTTTTTTTTTTTTTTTTTTTTGAGACAGAGTCTTGCTGTGTCGCCCAGGCTGGAGTGCAGTGGCACGATCTCGGCTCACTGCAAGCTCCGCCTCCCGGGTTCATGCCATTCTCCTGCCTCAGCCTCCCGATTAGCTGGGACTACAGGTGCCCACCACGACGCCCGGCTAATTTTTTGTATTTTTTAGTAGAGACGGGGTTTCACTGTGTTAGCCAGGATGGTCTCGAACTCCTGAACTCGTGATCCGCCCGCCTCGGCCTCCCAGAATGCTGGGATTACAGGCATGAGCCACCGCGCCCGGCCAGAATGGATTTAAAAAATAAAACTACATGCTATTTACAAGAGACAAAATTCAGATTCAAAGACACAAATAGAGTTAAAAGACTAGAGATGGTCCAGGTGTGGTGGTTCATGCCTGTAATCCCAGCCCTTTGGGAGGCCAAGACAGGCAGATTGCTTGAGCCCAGGAGTTCAAGACCAGCCTGGGCAACATGATGAAACCCTGTCTCTACAAAAAATACAAACATTGGCCAGGCAAGATGGTGTGTGCCTGTAGTCTTAGCTACTCAAGAGGCTGAGGCAGGAGGATTCATTGAGCCCAGGAGTTGGAGGCTGCAGTGAGCTCTAATCACATCACTGCACTCCAGTCTGGGTGACAGAGGGAGATTCCATCTCTAAAAAAAAAAAGAATTGAAGACAATAGAATTGAACCTTTCAGCTTTGCCAAGTCTCATGATTTTTTCATTTGTCTCAGATCAGTTTTTTAAAACAAAACATGAAAACTTTATCGTCATCTATCCCACTCACTCCCAATAGCCAGAGATCATTTGGTGTTGGCCATTCCCTTATGTTTTTCTACTTTTACTATATATAATATATTTTTTTACTATATATAATAT
>NW_016805265.1:2133177-2160825 GCF_001698545.2 Rhinopithecus bieti | reverse complement strand
TACTAGATATTGTATTTGTAATTATACTTTATATTATATATTATATTATAAAATATATTATATTTGTGGGCCGGATACGGTGGCTCACGCCTGTAATCTCAGCACTTTGGGAGGCCAAGGCAGGTGTATCACGAGGTCAGGAGTTTAAGACCAGCCTAGCCAACATGGTGAAACCCTGTCTCTACTAAAAATATAAAAATTTAGCTGGACGTGGTGGCAGGTGCCTGTAGTTTCAGCTACTTGGGAGGCTGAGGCAGAGAATTGCTTGGACCTGGGAGGCAGAGGTTGCAGTGAGCCGAGATCGCGCCACTGTACTCCAGCCTGGAAGACAAAGTGAGACTCCATCTCAAGAAAAAAAAATATATATATGTTAAATATTTGTAATTATACTATATAAAATACTATATAGTATATATATTTTACATATAGTAAAAGTTTTTTATACTTTATATGTAGTAGAAGTATAAAAACATAAGGGGGCCGAGCATAATGGCTCACACCTGTAATCCCAGCACTTTGAAAGGCCAAGGCGGGTGGATTACCTGAGGTTAAGAGTTCAAGACCAGCCTGGTCAACATGGTGCAACCCTGTCTCTACTAAAATTACAAAAGTTAGCCAGGCGTAGTGGCATGTGCCTGTAGTCCCAGCTACTTGGGAGGCTGAGGCAGGAGAATAGCTTGAACCCAGGAGGCGGAGGTTGCAGTGAGCTGAGAAGGTACCACTGCACTCCAGCTTGGACAACAGACTAAGACTCCATCTCAAAAATAAATAAGGAAATAAATAAATTTAAAAAAATAAGGGAATGGTTATATATAAACATATATATGTTATTGTTTTACATCTTAAAACTTTACATAGATGATATCATACCATAAACATCCTTCTGCAACATGATTTATCTGGTTAACATTATGATTTGAGATTTAGTCATGTTTGTTCACTCTGAGCATTTGGAATGCAACAATAAACAAAGCTGAAAAAGATCCCTGCCTTCATTGAAAGGAGATCAGGCTAGAAAAAAAGGAAAACAGGACCGGGTAGGTGAGCTAGTGACCATCAAGAGAAGGAGCCTTTGCAACTGTAATCAAAGTGTGTGTCAGGAAATGTCAGAAAAATAATTGGGTAGGTGGGGGTGGGTTAGGGGATGTTGACCACAGAGAGGGTTGTAGGCCATTGTGAGGATTTTGCTTTCACTGAAATGAAATGCAGAGTTTTGAGCAGAGTAGAGATATGACCTGACTTACATTTTTGAAATGCTGATACATGTAGCTCTGGTTCACTAATTTTAACTTTTGCATAGTGTTCTATTGTAGGATCATACATTGAAGTATTGATTCATTCTCCTATTAGTGGTCAATTATTTCCATATTCATTATATATAACACTGCAGTGGACACTTTTGTATTTGTCCTTTAGGGCACTTGTGGGAGAATTTTCCTAAGAAGGGAATCTTTGGATTGGAGGGTATGTGCCTTTTTAATATTATTTGCAATAACTATTATTACTAATTATTAGTAATATTATTAGTAATAACTGATAATTGCCAAACCGCTCTAGAAAGAGGATGTCCCACTTTGCACTGGCACCAGCATTTACAGAAGTTTCATTTGCTGCCTAGCCTCACCAGCCCTTTTTTTTTGAGACAGGGTCTCGCTCTGTCACCCAGGCTGGAGTGCAGTGGCGTGATCTTGGCTCACTGCAACCTCCTACCTCCCAGGTTCAAGTAATTCTCCTGTCTCAACCTCCCAAGTAGCTGGAATTACAGGCTCGCACCACCATGCCCGGCTAATTTTTATATTTTTAGTAGAGACGGGGTTTTGCCATGTTGGCCAGGCTGGTCTCGAACTCATGACCTCAAGTGATTCCAATCCCAGCGCTTTGGGAGGCCAAGGTGGGCAGATCACTTGGGGTCAGGAGTTCAAGACCAGCCTGACCAATATGGTGAAACCCCGTCTCTACAGGTGCCTGTGGCAGGCACCTGTAATTCCAACTTCTCGGGAGGCTGAGGCAGGAGAATTGCTTGAACCAGGAGGCGGAGGTTGCAATGAGCCAAGATCGCGCCACTGCACTCCAGCCTAGGCGATAAAGCAGCGAGGCTCTTTTACAATAAAAAACAAAAATAAAACCAAAGTGCTGGGATTACAGGCTTGAGCCACTGGCCGGCCCCTCACCAGACCTTGAAATAGCTCTTTGTGGTTTTAATTTGCATTTCCCCATCCCTGGTAAAGTTGAGCACCTTTGTCTTGTGTATTTGTGGTTTGGCCTTTTCTTCTCTGATTGCCTCTTGATGTTCTTTATCATTATTCTATGGAGCTATTTCTCCACCATCCCCCTTTTTTTGGAGACAGAGTCCCCCTCTGTCTCACAGGCTAGAGTGCAGTGGTGTAATCTCTGCTTACGGCAACCTCCATCTCCCAGGTTCAAGCAGTTCTAATGTTTCATCCTCCCTAGTAGTTGGGCTTACAAGCCTGTGCTACCACGCCTGACTAAGCCTGGCTAATTTTTGTATTTCTAGTAGAGACAGGGTTTTGCCATGTTGGCCAAGCTGGTCTTGAACTATTTCTCACTTAAAAAAAAAAAAATTTTTTTTTTAAGATGGGAGCTCTGTTGCCCAGGCTGGAGTGCAATGGTACGATCTCAGCTCACTGCAACCTCCCCTTCCCTGGTTCAAGCGATCCTCCCACCTTAGCCTCTTGAGTAGCTGGGATTACAAGTGTGCACCACCACACCTGACTAATTTTTGTATTTTTAGTAGAGACAGGGTTTCACCAAGTTGGCCAGGCTAGTCTTGAACTGCTGGCCTCAAGTGATCCACTCCCCTTGGCCTCCCAAAGTGCTGGGATTTCAGGCATGAGCCACCTCACCCAGCCTAAAAGTTGATTTTTAGAAGTTCTGTGTATATTCTAGACACTGATATTTTGTTAATTATACACAATCCATTGTTGATTATATGTAATACAAACATCTCCCCTTCTCTGGCTTGTCTTTTTTTTTTTCTTTTTTGAGACGGAGTCTCACCCTATTGCCCAGGCTCAAGCGCAATGGCACGATCTTGGTTCACTGCATCCTCTGCTTCCCGGGTTCAAGCAATTCTGTCTCAGCCTCCCAAGTAGCTGGGACTACAGGCGTGCATCACCACGCCTGGCTAATTTTTGTATTTTTAACAGATATGGGGTTTCACCATGTTGGCCAGGCTGGTCTTGAACTCCTGGCCTCAAATGATCCACCTGCCTTGGTCTCCCAAAGCGCTGGGACTGCAAGCGTGAGCCACCGTGCCCGGCCGTCTTCATTTTTTAAAACTGACATATTTTATTGCACAGAACCCTTCCATTTTTTTATGCCGTTGAATATTTGAATCTTTTTCTTTCAAGGCTTGTGATTTTTGCGTTTTGTTTAAGAAATGTTCCTCTACATCAAGGTCATAACATTTTCTCATATTCATTCTTCCTTTAAATTTGTTAATACGATCAATCTGGATTATGTCGAGAGGGAAGGGGAAGTCTGATCTGTCCCTTTAGAGGTGGCTTTGCATATCTTACTGGGATTCTTTGGTGTTGACTTCATGGCTTAACTCTGTAGATAGTCCCATTCTCCTTATTTACAGGTTGCAAGGAAAGCTTTATTGAAATGTCCAAATCCTAGGCAGATTTTTATTTAATGGACCTGTGGTAGGACCCAAGCACTTGCAGCTTTATTTGAAACCCAGGTGAAAGAGGTTTCCTTTTAAATTATTGATAGTGCTGAAGCCATCTTCTCAGGTGTCCGGCAACTTGAAAATGAATCTACTCTTTGTTGGCTGGTGATTGAGCCTCGCTCTGCCTTGGTTCCTCTTTGGTAAAAGTGGATGGCCAAAGTCCCTCCTGGGAAATGGGGAGTCCCATGATGAGTGGGATGACTCTCACATATAAAAGTTTAGCCTGCCTTGCATGCGTCAGGCACTCAGTAAACGGTGGACCTTCCTTAACCCCTGAGGTCCCAAGCTCTGGGTTGAGCCAGCCCTGCCTCCCTCCTAGACCGTCTCTCACTGTGCCCTGAACTTGAGCAAGTCCCATAACCCCTCACAGCCTCAGTGTCATCATCTGTAAACTCATTAATTTGCTGGCTGGGCACAGTGGCTCACATCTATAATCCCAGCACTTTGGAAGGCTGAGGCTGGAGGATTGCTTGAGCCCAGGGGTTTGAGACCAGCCTGGGCAACATAGTGAGACGTTATCTCTACAAAAAACTTTAAAAAATTAGCAAAGTGTGGTGGTGCACATCTGTAGTCCCAGCCACCGCAGAGGGTGAAATGGAAGGATCACTTGAACCCAGGAGGTCAAGGCTGCAATGAGCCATGACTGCACCACTGCAGTCCAGCCTGGGTGACAGAGTGAGACCCTGTCGCAAAACAAACAAACAAACAGTCATTGCATTACAAGGTTGTTGTAAGGATTGAAGTGGCATATAAATGCCCAGGACAGTGCCAGAATGCAGTATCACTACAAGAGACTGTGGAAGCTGAGCAGTTGTGTTTTTAATTCTGGAGAATCTGAAAGATTCCTGGGGCATCTCCCATGTTTTTTCCCAATGCCTAGAACAGTATTGGACATTCTGTAAAGGTTTGGTAAATCCATGTTCTTTCCATTGCAGGACATAATTCTCACAATCCATCAGTGTCTCCAAAGAACCTACAAAACTGGAAAAATATTTTCGATCATTTTATTTAACAGGTGTTTATACAGGGCTTATAGTAGGTCAGGCCCTACTGTAAGTGCTTTATATTAACTCATTTAATCTTCATAACAACTCTACGAGGTAGATACTATTATTATTATCATTTTACAGATGAAGAACTGAGATGAGGAGCAGCCCTGGACTGAGTGAACTGAAGCCTCTGGGTGTGTTACATTCAGGATGGTGGAACAAGACCCCTGGGAAGAAGGTAATTCAAACCCTGGTTCTTCCGGATGCTTTCTGTTTCAGATGGGGGAAACTTTTGGAATTGAAAGTCAATTCAAACTGAGCAATATTAGTTGTAACTTTTGTATTTTAAAACGATCCTACCACAGCATCCCCATTTGGATGGTTACTATCAAAAAAATAAAAACAGGGCTGGGCATGGTGGCTCTCCTGCAGATGCAGGAGAATCGCTTGAGACCAAGAGTTCAAGACCAGCCTGGGCAACAGGGCCAGGCCCTGTCTCGATTTAAAAATCTATAAATATATATTTTTTTTTTTAAAAAAAGAAAAACTTGAAAAAAAAAGAATAAAAATTAGCTGGGTGTAGTGGCACGTGCCTGTGGTCTCACATACTTGGGAGGCTGAGGTGGGAGGATCACTTGAGGCAGGGAGGTTGAGGCTGCCGTAAGCTGTGATCATGCCACTGCACTCCAGCACTCCAGACCGAGTGATAAAGCGAAACCCTGCCTAAAAAAAAAAAAAAAAAAAAAAAAAAATTTTTTTTGGTAAAAATATAATACCTGGGCCGGGCGCAGTGATTCACATCTGTAATCCCAGCACTTTGGAAGGCCAAGGTGGGCAGATCACTTAAGGCCAGGAGTTTGAGACCAGCCTGGCCAACATGGTGAAACCCCCTCTGTACTAAAAATACAAAACTTAGCCGGGCGTGGTGGCGGGTGTCTGTAATCCCAGGTACTTGGGAGGCTGGGGTAGGAGAATCACTTGAACCCGGGTGGCAGAGGTTGCAGTAGGCAGAGGTTGCAGTGAGCCGAGATCACGCCACTGCTCTCCAGCCTGACTGACAGAGTGAGACTCTGTCTCAAAAAAATAAATAAAAAATGGCCAGGCGCAGTGGCTCATGCCTGTAATCCCAGCACTTTGGGAGGCAGAGGCGGAGGGATCACCTAAGGTCTGGAGTTCAAGATCAGCCTGACCAACATGGAGAAACCCCGTCTCTACTAAAAATACAAAATTTAGACAGGTGTGGTGGCATATCCCTGTAATCCCAGTTTACTCGGGAGGCTGAGACGGGAGAATCGCTTGAACCAGGGAGGTGGAGGTTGCGGTGAGCCAAGATTGCACTATTGCACTCCAGCCTGGGCAATGAACGCGAAACTCTGTCTCAAAAAATGAATGAATGAATGAATAAATAAATAAATAACGTGGCCTGGCGCAGAGGCTCACATCTGTAATCCCAGCACTTCGGGAGGCCGAGGCGGGCAGATCACGAGGTCAGCAGTTCGAGACCAGTCTGACAAACACGGTGAAACCCCGTCTCTACTAAAAATACAAAAATTAGCCAGGCATGCTGGTGCGCGCCTGTAATCCCAGCTACTCAGGGGGCTGAGGCAGGAGAATGGCTTAAACCCAGGAGGAGGAGGTTGCAGTGAGCCAAGATCACACCACTGCACTCCATCCTGGGCAACAACACTATCTCAAAAAAAAAAAAACAAAAAAAACAAAGTAATACCTGAATTCCTATACTTCTCAGTGTGTACAGTAATATTAACCTAAATTATTCCCTGAATAAGACCTCAATTCAAAAATAACACAAAAGCATGACCAGGTATAGTGACTCACGTGAGCCTGTAATCCTACCACTTTGGGAAGATGAGACAGGCAGATCACTTGAGGCCAGGAGTTTGAGACCACCCTGGCCAACGTGGCAAAACCCCGACTCTACTAAAAATACAGAAATTAGCCAGGCATTGTGGTGTATGCCTGTAATCCCAGCTACTTGGGAGGCTGAGGCACCAGAATCACTTGAATCTGGGAGTCAGAGGGTGCAGTGAGCTGAGATCACGCCACTACACTCCAGCCTGGGTGATAGAGGGAGACCCTGTCTCAAAAAAAAAAAAAAAAAAAAATTGCATAAGCTAAATCAAATCATAAGGAAACATCAGACAAACCCAAACCAAAAACGACTCGCCTGAAATCTTTAAAAACATCAAGTTCATAAAGACTAGGAAAGGCTGAGGAATTCTTCCAGATTAAGAAGGAAATTAAGCAAACAGGACAAATAAATACACCATGTGATCCTGGAGCAGCTCCTGGTCTGGAAAAGAGAAAGCTATAAAGGCCTTTAATTGGACAATTAGTGAAATTTGAATATGAATTTCAGCTTAGATAACAGCAATTTAACAATGTTAAATTTTCTGCATTTGATAATTGTACAGTGATTATTTAAGAGGATGTCCTTCGTGTTAGCAGTGAAGATGGAAATATTTAAGGGTAAAAATTTATGATTTGCTCTCAAATGTTCATTTAAACTATAATTTTAGGCTGGGCACAGTGGTTCATGCCTGCAATCCCAATACTTTGGGAGGCCGAGGTGGGCAGATCACCTGAGATCAGGAGTTTGAGACCAGCCTAGCCAACATGGTGAAACCCCATCTCTACTAAAAAATACAAAAATTGGCCAGGTGCGGTGGCTCACACCTGTAATCCCATCACTTTGGGAGCTCGAGGCGGGCGGATCATGGGGTCAGGAGTTCGAGACCAGTCTGGCCAACATGGTGAAACCACGTCTCTACTAAAAATACAAAAATTAGCCGGGTGTGGTGGCACACGCCTGTAATCCCAGCTACTCGGGAGGCTGAGGTAGGAGAATAGCTTGAACCCGGGAGGCAGAGGTTGCAGAGAGCCGAGATCCCGCCACTGCACTCCAGCCTGGGAGAGAGTAAGACTCTGTCTCAAAAAAAAAAAAAAAAAAACCCAAAATTACCCGAGCATGGTGGCAGGCACCTGTATACCCAGCTACTCAGGAGGCTGAGGCAGGAGAATCACTTGAACCCAGGAGGTGGAGGTTGCAGTGAGCAGAGATCGTGCCATTGCACTCCAGCCTGGGCAACAAGAGTGAAACTCCGTTTCAAAAAAAGAGTAAAAAATAAAAAATAATTTGGTAAGCAGGTTGATAAAAAAAAGATAATAGCGATATATATTGTATATAGAATGCTAAAGTAAATGCAGCAAAAATACGAAATGGTGAACCTAGGTGAGGTGCGTATGGGAGTTCCTTAAGCTGTTTTTGCAACTTTTCTGTAAATTTGACGTGCTTTTCAAAATAAAAATTTAAAATTAAGAAAGCCCATTAAGATATGTAAAGGAAGGGTAAGGGTGATTGTTGAAAGGGGCTCCATCGAGGACTAACCATGCCGGTAGAGTGGTACTGTATGCCAGAACACAGCCACACTGATGTCCCTCACTCCTAAAGGGCCTCTTTCGAAGATGATACTGGACCAGGCGCAGTTCCTCCTGTAATCCCAGCATTTTGGGAGGCTGAGGCAGGCGGATAACCTGAGGTCGGAAGTTCAAGACCAGCCTGACCAACTTGGAGAAACCTTGTTTCTACTAAAAATACAAAATTAGCTGGGCATGGTGGTGCATACCTGTAGTCCCAGCTACTCGGGAGGCTGAACCCAGGAGGGGGAGGTTGCAGTGAACCAAGATCGCTATTGCACTCCAGCCTGGGCAACAAGATCGAAACTCTGTCTCAAAAAAAAATAGATGATACCAATGGCTGGGCTCCAAAACGAAATCAGTTTGGGGGACAAGGGTTCACCTTGTACTTTGTCCCAAATTTGCCCCTAAACAGCCAGCAACATATGAGAACATATGAGACCATGTCAGCAATGCCTGGCCTGATCCTCCTCTGTTAGAAGCTGGAAGTTATTCTGTACCTTCTCGCTTTACCTTTTTTTGGTTTGTTTTTTTGTTTCTTGCTGGTGAGGCCAGGAATACTCTAAAGTTTCCATAGATAAGTTAATATTTGCGTAACAATCTGGGCGACCCTGTTCTTTCCTGTTGGAAAGGGACTTTTCTTGGCTCCTGAAAGGATAAGTTGAGGGTCTTTTGAAGCTGCCCAGGCCCTATGGGTGGGGACGTGCCTGTCAGCCCACCAGTGGGGAGCTGGAGCCCAGCGAGTCTCAGGGCTTGGAGGTGTGGCAGGCCAGGAAGAGTGTGTTGAATATGGGGCTAGGAAGTAGGGTTGGGCCCGGCCAAGGTTGGGGGTGAACTTGTCCACACTCACTCATGTACCCTTGAAACCTATTACATAAGGCTAGGGTAATACTTCAAAAATTCACTACATTTTGTCACCAGCTGAACACGACTGTTTCGTGGCAGAACTTGATAGAATACAAGAATGTTTTCTCCTTGTGTACTATGCAGATTTGCCTAGGAGACCAGAAGTTCTTGGCACTCACTTACAAAACGGAAGTGCAGTCGCGAAGTATCTGTTGGGTGCCTGCTGGAGTTCCAATGGTAAACTAGGTCGCCGAGGTTCCTGCCCCTCAAGGAGGTAGAGAGCAAGAAAGGTCAATGGATTGCAACAATAGGTTCTAAGAACAGAAATAGAAATTACCTAGGCCCTAGACAACAGTATTTTGAGTTGAAATTTTTTTCTTGGCCATGCCTGGTGGCTCATGCCTGTAATTCCAGCACTTTGGGAGGCTGAGGTGGGAGTATTGCTTGAGCCCAGGAGTTCTAGACCAGCCTGGGCAACATAGTGATACCTCGTCTCCACTTAAAAATAAATAAATAAAAGAAAAAAGAAAAAATATGTATTTTTTTCTTGATAAAAAAAACCTTGGCGGCCGGGCATGGTGGCTCATGCCTGTAATCCCAGAACTTTGGGAGGCTGAGGTGGGCGGATCACCTCAGGTCAGGAGTTCAAGACCAGCCTGTCCAACATGGTGAAACCCCGTCTCTACTAAAAAATACAAAAATTAGCCAGGCATGGTGGCGCATGCCTGTAATCCCAGCTACTTGGAAGACTGAGGCAGGAGAATTGCTTGAACCCGGGAGGCGGAGGTTGCAGTGAGCTGAGATCACGCCACTGCACTCCAGCCTGGGTGAGAGTAAGACTGCATCTCAGAAAAAAAGGGAAAAAAAACCTTGGTAAAAATTGACCAAAAAGTCAAAAGACAAGTGCTCAAGTGGGGAAAAAAAAATTGCATATGTGTTAGCTGAAGGGCTAAGTCAATTAAAAATTAGATTCAGCCGGGTGCGGGGGCTCCCACCTGTAATCCCAGCACTTCGGGAGGCCAAGGCAGACAGATCATCTGAGGTCAGGAGTTTGAGACCAGCCCGGCCAACATGGCGAAACCCCATCTCTACTAAAAATACAAAAATTAGCCGGGCATGGTGGTAGGTGCCTGTAATCCCAGCTACTCGGGAGGCTGAGGCAGGAGAATCACTTGAACCTGGCAGGCGGAGGTTGCAGTGAGCCCAAATTGTGCCATTGCACTCCAGTCTGTGCAAGGATAGTGAAACTATCTCAAAAAGAAAGAAAGAAAGAAAGAAAGAAAGAAAGAAAGAAAGAAAGAAAGAAAGAGAGAAAAGAAAAATGCAAATTGAAATTTCAACAAGATACTACTTTCACATTGGCCAAGAGCAAAATGTTGATAATGTTTGCGGAGGGCTGGGGAAACAGGCTCTGCCCTATAACTGAGGGAAGTGTGCATTGGGCCAGCCTCCATACAGGGCGAGTTGGCCATAGCTGTCAAGATCTAAAATGCACATCTTATGACCCAACAACTCCAATGCTAGGAACTTATCCTACAGACACAGTAAAAACTTGCAACATGTCACACTGTTAAGTGAAAAAAGCAAGCTACAAAGCAGTGTATATCATATGCTATCCATTGAATTTATATGTAAAATCCTGTGGTTATGCCATAATTTTCTTAACTTTCTCCTGTTGCTGGGTATGTTGTTTTCATGTTTTTGTGATTATATTACAATGGTGTGATAGACATCTTTTGTGCATGAATTTCTGTCTACACCCAAAGCTGTTTACTTGGGACAGTCCAGATTACTGGGCCAAGGAGATAGCAAAATGAATTTATGATAGCAACCATTGCAGCAACCATCACCATCTGTTAAGCAGGCTGTTTTGTTTTGTTTTGTTTTTCTCTTCATCTTCTCAACAGTCCTGTGAGGTAGGGAGAAGCACCTCCATTTTGTAGTCGAGGAAAGGGGTTTAAAGGAGGTGAAGTGATTTGTTCCAGGGCACACAGCTGGAATGGTGATAGCAGACCCAGATCTGCTTGGCTCTGTTGATGAAATGAGTCAAATTCCTTAAAATATTTGGATTTATTCTGAGCCAAATATGAGTGACCATGGTCCATGACACAGCCCTCAGGAGGTCCTGAGAACATGTGCCCAAGGTGGTCAGGGCGCAGTTTGGTTTAATACATTTTAGGGAGGCATGAGACATCAATCAAATACATTTAAGAAATACATTGATTTGGTCCAGGAAGGCCAGACAATTCGAAGCGAGAGGTGGGAGGAGAGGGGGTACTTCCAGGCTGTAGGTAAATTTAAACATTTTCTGGTTGACAATTGGTTGAGTTTGTCTGAAGGCCTGGGATCAGGCCAGGTGTAGTGGCTCACACCTATAATCCCAGCACTTTGGGAGGCTGAGACGGGTGGATCACCTGAGGTCAGGAGTTCGAGACCAGCCTGGCCAATATGATGAAACCCCATCTCTACTAAAAATACAAAAATTAGTCAGGCGTGGTAGTGGATGCCTGTGATCCCAGCTACTCGAGAGGCTGAGGCAGGAGAATGGCTTAGATCCGGGAGGTGGAGGTTGCAGTGAGCGGAGATAGCACCCTTGCACTCCAGCCTGAGAGACAGAGCGAAACTCCGTATAAAAGGAAAAAAAAAAAAAAGAGGCCAAGCATGATGGTTCATGCCTGTAATCCAGCACTTTGGGAGGCTGAGGTGGGTGGATCACCTGAGGTTGGAGTTCCAGACCAGCCTGACCAACATTGAGAAATACCATCTCTACTAAAAATACAAAATTAGCCGGGCATGGTGGTGCATGCCTGTAATCCCAGCTACTTGGGAGGGTGAGGCAGGAGAATTGTTTGAATACAGGAGGCAGAGGTTATGGTGAGCCGATATCACACCATTGCACTCCAGCCTGGGCAACAAGAGCAAAAATTCCGTCTCAAAAAAAAAAAAAAATTTATTTTTGGTTTACAGTTCCCAAACCCCTGCTTTAGAGACCCTTCATCTTTTTTTGAGAGAGAGAGGGTCTGGCTCTGTTGCACAGGTTGGAGTGCAGTGGCGATGACAGCTCACTGCAGCCTCTGTCTGCTGAGCTCAAGCATTCCTCCCACCTGGGCCTCCCAAAGTGCTGGGATTACTGGCATAAGCCACCACACTGGGCCTACTTGGTGTATGTTTAAAGTTCTTGGTGGCCAAACGTGGTGGCTCATGACTGTAATCCCTGCACTTTGGGAGGCCGTGGTGGGTGGATCACCTGAGAGCAGGAGATTGACACCAGCCTGGTCAACATGATGAAACCCCGTCTCTACTAAAAATACAAAAAATTGGCTGGGCTCCGTGGCTCACACCTGTAATCCCAGCACTTTGGGAGGGCGAGGTGGGCAGATCACGAGGTCAGGAGTTCGAGACCAGCCTGGTCAACATAGTGAAACCTTGTCTCTACTTAAAATACAAAAATTAGCCGAGCATGGTGGCGTGACCCTGTAGTCCTAGCTACTTGGGAGGTTGAGGCAGCAGAATTGCATCGCTTGAACCTGGGAGGCGGAGGTTGTGGTGAGCCAGAATCGCACACTACACTCCAGCCTGGGCAACAGAGTGAGATTCCGTCTCAAAAACCAAACAAACAAACAAAAACACACCAAAATTAGCTGGGCATAGTGGCACGCGCCTGTAATCCCAGCTACTCAGGAGGCTGAGGCAGGAGAATCACTTGAACTTGGGTGGTGGAAGTTGCAGTGAGCCAAGATTGTGTGGGCCACTACACTCCACCCTGGGCAACAAGAGCAAAACTCCGTCTCAAAAAAAAAAAAAAAAAAAAAAAAAGGCCGGGGGGGGGGTCTTTAAAAAAAAAAAAAAAAAAGGGCCGGGGGGGGGCTCTTCATAAACAATGAAAAATTACTCTCCAGAAACCTAGTTATCAGTTTATGCTCCTGACACTCCCACTGAGATTCCCAAACTCTCCACACTCAGGTCAGTGTGGAGAATGGCAATATTTTCATTCTGCCAACCTGGGAGGGGAAAAAAATAGCCTTTCATAGTTTTGATGATCATGTCTTTGGTAACAAATGAATATGACCATTTTTCATATGTTTATTTAATGTTTGTACTTTTATTAACTGTTCGTGTCGGACTATGTATTTTTAAAATATGCAAAACATTCTGAAAACTGTAACATGTCGATTCCTCTCCCCTCCACTTCCCTCCCCTCCCCTCCCCAGACAGACTCTTGCTCTGTGGCCCAGGCTGGAGTGCAGTTGTGCGATCTCGCTCACTGCAGCCTCCGCTTCCCGGGTTCAAGCAATTATTGTGTCTCAGCCTTCTGAGTAGCTGGGACTACAGGTGTGCACCACCACGCCTGGCTAATTTTTGTAGTTTTAGTAGAGACGGGGTTTCACCACGTTGGCCAGGCTGGTCTCGAACTCCTGAGCTCCAGCAATCCTCCTGCTTTGGCCTCCCAAAGTGCTAGGATTACAGGCACGGGCCACTGTGCCCGGTAACCTGTTGATTTTCAATGAATCTCAGTAGAAACGCGCGCTTGCGTGGGCAAAAGCACCAGCTGACGCCGTCAGATGGGTTGTCGAGGATCCGGGTCCTTGGCTTTACCCTGGAGACCCAAGTCCAGGAGGCCTTGGGTGCACTCAGATGGAGAACGGTGGCAGCAAGGAGTTGGATGTGCCACTGAGACAAAAACCAACGCTAATACTCACCATCTGTGCACTACCTTCTGTAAGGGTAACAAATGTCTGGGGCCACCGTCACCGGAAAGCCCCTCTTCTCGTCCGCGCCTAAGGTGGCCTCGGGGCTCGCCACTGAGACACGGGGCCAGGAGAGAGTCTGGCAGCTTCTGGAGCCCTCCGCCCGCCTCCCCTGCCTCCTGCTCAGGTCGCTGCTCCGGCAGGGTGAGGCCGGGAGGGAGCGGGCAGGCTGGGCACGGCCCGCGGGGCAGGGTAGCCGGCTTGACGTGCGGGGTCCGGGAGGCAGGCGCGGGGAAGGAGGCCGAGCGCGCAGGCCGGGAGGGCGAGCAGGAGGCGGCCGGCAAAGCCCGCTTCCCTCAGTTTTGTGCGCCTGACAGCAGCCCTTCAGCAAGGTGAATTCTTTGAGGAAGGGTCTCATTCACACGCTGCCAAGACATCCGCGACCTATTCTTGAATTCACACAAATACTAAAGGACAAACAACAGCCCGACTAATTTAGCAACTTGGAAGAGCCAGCTGGTGCTCCTTTCCGCGCCCCTGGGGCCCTGTCTTCCGCTCCTCCCGCCCCCGCCTCTCCCGAGAGGTCTTCCCAGAGTTATTTTGTATCCTGCAGCTCCAGGCCTCATTGTGACAGCTGAGTGACTTAGCTGGCTCCATGGGATGCGGAATGACAAAGGCGCAGAGCATTGGAGGCCCGGTGGCAGCAGGGGATGGCAAGGGATGGCTGAGTCTTGCAGCCCTGAGGACCCCCCCATCCAGCAGCCGCCTGAGGTGCCCAGTCGCCCACTCCACCTCTCTCTAAATATAATGCTTCTATGAATTAAGTGAGAGACTTTTGCAGTCCAAAAAGTGGTACTTCCAGTGTCCTCACAGGCTGGAGGTGGTTGGGTCGCAGACTTCTGCAAGTCCTGGCCCTGACAGTTCTTTTTCTGTCGCTGCCAGTAGCACCTTCTCTCTCTCTCATCCATTAAGTGCCAGGACTCCTGCCTTCTGTCCCCAAGGCCACTTCACCCTCCCTGGCTTCCCCATCTTTGTGCCTCCTTGGTGGTGCCAGCTTCCTCTCCAGCCTGGGAGAGGTCATGGGCTCCACAGGCCTATCCTGGCAGTGCCAGCCTGGACTCCTGAACTGCCCCAAGGGCCATCCTCACAGAACGGTGGCTTTAGGCCTGAACTCTGAATTCAGACCTCACTGAAGGGCAAGTGCAGTGCAATGATCAACTGCCTAGTTGGGATTTCTGACCTCCCTGAAACTGCTTAACACCTCAGAGCACAGTTTCCTTGTCTGTAAAATGGGGGATAATAGCAATATTTAAAGAGAATGGTTATGAAGATTACATGAGCCAAATCAGGGAACTCACTTAGGTTGTAAGTGATCCAAAAATGTTAGCTATTATTAATAACATTGTTCTACCAAACACTAAAGGCATGTTCAGCAAACATGCTACCTCAGTCCACTTCAGCATCTCGAGGTCCCACACTATCTTCTTCAGAGGTTTTGAGTGGAGTCACAGAATTACACAACACCATCCCCAATATCAGTCCCCAACTCCTTTAATTGGCGGGAATAAAGTGCTCTTTCCCTAGCCACCCTGTAAATCAGCTCATAGGTCATTAACTGTTTCTAAGAGCTCCAGACTAGGCCGAGGAAGCTGCAAAGAGGCCACTGAACAGATACTGGGCAGAATTTCTTTCTCTTCAGATATATCTGTACTCCCAAGCAACATTTGTATTTCCAAAAAATTCAACTTACACTGATGAGAAAGCTAATTGTTTGGAAGCCAATAAGCCAATTTCTGTCTTAGTCCATTTTGTGTTGCTATAACAAAATATCCAGGATTGGGTAATTTATACAGAACAGAAATTTATTTCTCACAGTTCTAGAGGCTGGGAAGTCAAAGATCAAGGTGCTGGCATCTGGTGAGGACTGCTCTCTGCTTCCAAGATGAAGCCTTGGCCGGGTGAGGTGGCTCATGCCTGTAATTCCAGCACTTTGGAAGGCCAAGGCCAGCGGATCACCTGAGGTCAGGAGTTTGAGACCAGCCTGACAAACATGGTGAAACCCTGTCTCTACTAAAAACACAAAAATTACCCGGGCATGGTGGTACATGCCTGTAATCCCAGTTACTCAAGAGGCTGAGGCAGGAGAATCACTTCAACCTGGGAGGCAGAGGTTACAGTGAGCCAAGATTACACCACTGCACTCCAGCCTAGGCAACAGTGCAAGACTCCATCTCTAAAATAAAATAAAGATGAAACCTTGAATGCTGCAACTTCTGCCGGGGAGGAGCACTACATCCTCACATGGCAGAAGGCAGAAGGGCAGAAAGGTATGGCTTTAAGAAAAATATTTGGGCCAGGTGCAGGGGTTCACCCCTGTAATCCCAGCACTTTGGGAGGCTGAGGCAAATGGATCACCTGAGGTCAGGAGTTCAATACCAGCCTGACCAAACTGGCGAAACCCTGTCTCTACTGAAAATACAAAAAATTAGCTGGGTGTGGTGGAGGGTGCCTGTAATCCCAACTACTTGGGAGGCCGAGGCAGGAGAATCACTGGAACCTGGGAGGCAGAGGTTTCAGTGAGTCGAGATCACACCACTGCACTCCAGCCTGGGTGACAGAGCGAGACTGCATCTCAAAAAAAGAAAAAGAAATATATTTGGGTCATATTGCATTTGGGGAACACAGTGGTTCTCCCTGCCATCCATGGCTTTGCTTTCTGCAGTTTCAGTTACCTAAAGTCAACATATTCTAAAAATATTAAATGAAAAATTCCAGAAATAAACAATTCGTATGTTTTAAACTACACACTGTTCTGAGTAGCATGATGAAATCTCACACCACCCCGCCATCCTTTCTTCATCACAAGAAGAATACAATAAGCTATTTTGAGAGGGAGACTACATTCCCATAACTTTTAGTACAGTATATTATTATATTTTTGCTGTTTTTAAATTATTAATTATTATTATTTTGAGATAGAGTCTCACTCTGTCACCTGGGCTGGAGTGCAGTGACATGATCATGCTCACTGCAGCCTCAACTTTCCAGGCTCAAGCTGTCCTCCCAATTCAGCCTGCTAAGTAGCTGGGATTACAGGCATGTGACCAAGTAATTTTTAAATTTTTTGTAGAGATGCTACAAGAAATTTTTTTACCCAGGCTCTATTTTATTATTAATTGTTGTTGCTAATCTTTTACTGTGCCTAATTTATAGATTAAACTTTATCATAGATATGTATATATAGAAAAAAATAGTATATGTAGGATTCAGTACTATCTGTGGTTTCAGGCATCCACTGGGAACCTTGGAACACAGCCCCTGAATGCTACTGTCTATTAATTTAGGTTAAGTAATACCACCTGCTATAGCAGAAAAACTTCAGCATCTCTTTGTCTTAACACAATAAGGTGTATTTCTCCTGTTACATATCAGAACAAGTTGGGAGAGTCTGCTCCATGTAGTTACTCAGGGGTCCAGGCTAATGGCAGCTCTGCTAACTTGTAGCTTGTCATCTGGAACACATGGCTTCTGAGATGCTACCAAAGGGGAAGAGAGGAATGGAGAATGACTCGCTCTGGTTCTTAACTCTTTGAACCAGAAGTAACACATATCATTTCAGCTTCTCATCCATTGGCTGAAACTAGCCACATAGTTCTAACCTAATGGAGGAGAAGGCTATGAAATGCAGGGGTGCACAGGGACTATTTGGTGAACACTAATTTTTCTGCTACAGAGAAAGATTACAAATTACAAATAAGCCGAACTTAGAGTTATTTCATGTCATCAGTTGCTATTCAAGAAACGAAATCTAGGAATTATTACAGACCGTTTACCACAGGTTATGACTCCATGTGTGGCATTGGAATCAGAAGAAAACAGATCTCAGTCTCAAGTAACAGATATGCCAAGTCACATCGGCCACGGAAGTGAGGCACATGGAGCAGATGAATAGGCTGCAAACACCAGAAGGGGCATCTTAGATAAGAGGTCCTCAAAATATCATACTTGATCTTGGAAAGAGAAAAGGTACAATGGGAACAGTTCCAAGACTGTGTATGTACATATATACCACAGAAAAAAATAGCAAATGTAGTACATGTAATAAAAATAGAACACTCCATTGGTCAAATGCTAAGATGTTACGTGTTTAAAGTCACTCTTCAACAAACACACACAAAGTAGAAAAAGTGGTTTTAGACTGGGTAACAGAAGTACTACTTTACAGTGGTTAGGAAACGTTTTCATCCAATCTTCATGTATTTAATGAATGTCTATGATGTGTTTGACACTTACAAGAAATCTGTAAGCATATGAAGTTTACAGTCTAGTTTCTGAATTTAGAAAGATAGATCTTAGATAAACACATAACAGATCCTTAACCTTTTATTTTACTTAACATTATTTATTACTACTATGTGCGAGGCACTTTGGAGAATATAAAGATGAACCAACCCCAATTCCAACCCTGAAGCAATTTATAGACAAGGTTGTAGGCTGGGCGTGGTGGCTCACTCCTGTAATACCAGCACTTTGGGAGGATGAGGTGGGCGGATCACTTAAGGCCAGGAGTTCAAGACCAGCCTGGCCAGCATGGTGAAACACCGTCTCTACTAAAAACACAAAAATTAGCCAGGTATGGTGGTGCATACCTGTAGTCCCAGCTACTTGGGAGGCTGAGGCAGAGAATTGCTTGAACCTGGGAGGTGGAGGTTGCAGTGAGCTGAGATGGTGCCACTGCACTCCAGCCTGGGCAACAGAGCGAGACTCAGTCTCAAAAAAAAAAAAAAAAAAAAAAGACAAGGTTGTATGAAACTGAGCTATGTCCTCCTACAAGCAGTCTCTTGTTACTGATACCAGTAGGTATCAGAGAGGTATCAAGCTGGTGAAATGGTTCGCCAGCCTGATCCCCTTGGCCTTCCTTGGGGTGCAACTTGAAAGATGAATTTTAACCTGAAGTTCAATAATGAACCTGCCACTTTGGGAGGCCAAGGCAGGAAGATCGCTTGAGCTCAGGAGTTCAAGACCAGCCTGGGTAATATAGTGAGACCTTATCTCATTTTTGTTTTGCTGGAGTCTTGCTCTGTCTGTCGCCCAGGCTGGAGTGCAGTGGCATGATTTCAGCTCACTGCAAGCTCCGCCTCCCGGGTTCACGCCATTCTCCTGCCTCAGCCTCCCAAGTAACTGGGACTACAGGCGCCCGCCATCACGCCTGGCTAATTTTTTTTGTATTTTTAGTAGAGACAGGGTTTCACTGTGTTAGCCAGGATAGTCTCGATCTCCTGCCCTCATGATCCTCCTGTCTCAGCCAACCTTATCTCATTTAAAAAATATATATTTAAAGAGGAAATAATGAATTTGCCAACTTGAATGACCTGATGCTGTCTGCATTGGTTACCTTATAGCTGCAAGGGCAAATTCAGGGCCCCTGTCTGCAATTATGGTGAAAAATTGGCCAGGTGCGGTGGCTCACGCCTGTAATCCCAGCACTTTGGGAGGCTGAGGCGGGTGGATCACCTGAGGTCAGGAGTTTGAGACCAGCCTAGCCAACATAGCAAAACCTGGTCTCTACTAAAAATACAAAAAAATTAGCTGGGTGTGGTGGCACACGCCTGAAATCCCTGAAAGCTACTCGTGAGGCTGAGGCAGGAGGATCACTTGAATTTGGGAGGCAGAGGTTGCAGTGAGCGAGATCACGCCACTGCACTCCAGCCTGGGCGACAGAGTGAGACTCTGTTTCAAAAAAGAAAGAAAAATTGGAATATTTCCAGACGTGGAATGATTATAATTCATGCAAATTATCTAAGGAGACCTGACATTCTTGTAAGTTCTAGTAAGTTACTTTTTTACTACTCTAGTTTCCTTAGCTGAAAAATTTAGTTCAACCTTCAGCCACAAGAGAGGTATTAACTGAGGCAAAAAACTGGAATACATGCTAAAATATTATCATTCAGTATTAGTACCTACAACTACTTCTTCTCTCTTTTTTTTGAGATGGAGTCTTGCTCTTGTCACCCAGGCTGGAGTGCAGTGGCATGATCTCGGCTCACTGCAACCTCTGCCTCTGGGTTCAAATGATTCTCCTGCCTCAGCCTCCCAAATAGCTGAGATTACAGGTGTGTGCCACCACAGCTGGCTCATTTTTGTATTTTTAGTAGAGATGGGGTTTCACCATGTTGGCCAGGCTGGACTTAAACTCCTGACCTCAGGTGATCCACCCACCTCGGCCTCCCAAAGTGCTGGCATTACAGGCATGAGCCACCGTGCCTGGCCTCTTCTCTTTTTATTATACAAACTTTTTTTTTCTTTTTAATATGGGGTCTTGCTCTGTGTCCAGGGCTGGAGTACAGTGGTG
The DNA here is from genome assembly GCF_001698545.2 of Rhinopithecus bieti. Lineage (NCBI taxonomy): Eukaryota > Metazoa > Chordata > Mammalia > Primates > Cercopithecidae > Rhinopithecus > Rhinopithecus bieti. The sequence goes on along the minus strand of NW_016805265.1, from coordinate 2,140,821 downwards.
TGATCATAGTTCAATGCAGTCTTGAACTCCTGGGCTCAAGCCATACTCCTGACCTTAGCCTCCCAAGTAGCTGAGATTATAGGCACAGGCCACCATGCTCAGCTAATGTTTTAGTTTTTGCAGAGATCATGTCTTGCCATGTTTCCCAGGCTGGTCTTGAGCTCCTGGACTCAAGTGACCCGCCTTGCCTTGGCCTCCCAAAATGCTTGCATTATAGGCATGGGCCACTGTGCCCAGCTATACAAACTTTCAATGACAAATATGTTTGAAATTTTTTTTTTTTTTTTTTTTTTTTTTTTTTTTTTGAGATAGTTTCACTCTTGTTGCCCAGGCTGGAATGTAATGCCTCCATCTCGACTCACTGCAACCTCCGCCTCCTGGGTTCAAGCAATTCTCCTTCCTCAGCCTCCCGAGTAGCTGGGATTACAGGCATGTGCCACCATGCCTGGCTAATTTTGTAATTTTAATAGAGACAGGGTTTCACCATGTTGGCCAGGCTGATCTTGAACTCCTGACCTCAGATGATCCACCCACCTCGGCCTCCCAAAGTGCTGGGATTACAGGCGTGAGCCACAGCGCCCGGCCAAGTTTGAACATTTTATAATTAAAAAAAAAATGCAGGTCAGGCACGGTGGCTCATGCCTGTAATCCCAGCATTTGGGGAGGCCGAGGCAGGCGGATCACGAGGTCAGGAGATCAAGACCATCCTGGCTAACACGGTGAAACCCCGTCTCTACTAAATATACAAAAAATTAGCCAGGCGACATGGTGGGTGCCTGTAGTCCCAGTTACTTGGGAGGCTGAGGCAGGAGAATGGCGTGAACCCGGGAGGTGGAGCTTGCAGTGGGCTGAGATTGTGCCGCTGCACTCCAGCCTGGGTGACAGAGTGAGACTCTGTCTCAAAAAAAATAATAATAATAAAATAAAATAAAATGCAGTATGGCTTTGACGACTCAGGGGAAAGGGTTGGGGGGTGAGGGATAAAAGACTATGTATCAGTACAGTGTACGCTGCTCAGGTGTTGGGTGCACCAAAATCTCAGATATCATCACTAAAAAAGTATTCATGTACAAATAAATAAATAAGAAAAAAATGCGGCAACAAGAAAAGGAAGTTATTCAGAAGTTTCACTGTTTCATCAGTTCTTTTGTTTTCTACCATCAATTCTTTAGGCACAGTACAAAAATATTGACCTTTTGAGAACCAAGGGTAAATCAATAAATTACTTAGGGCAGAGATTTGTGGTTTACCATTTAAATACGTTGTAGGATTTGAGGCCTGGCTAAGATGATACGAAACAATTCCCTTGATTAAATCTAGTCATTAACAGCTGCTTATTGACTACATTGACTACATATCAGGCACTGTACTGGGCTCTGAGGATATAGCTGTCTGCATAGGGCTTCCTGCTTCGTAGAAAACCCAGCTGTAAGACAAGGCCACTCAGTGATTTGCTCAAGGCTTACACATATTAGTTGGCTACAGAGATGGATAAAAATAAATCTGAGTGTCCTACTATTAATCTGGCACTCTGTTCCACATTCCTTTGCTACTAGCCTTCTGAGCTGTGTGTTTTCCTTCTGTATTGAAGACAGAATAAGAGGCTGGGCACAGTGGCTCACGCCTATAATCCCAGTGCTTTGGGAGGCCGAGGCAGGTGGATCACTTTGAGCTCGGGAGTTTGAGACCAGCCTGGGCAACATGGAGAAACCTCATCTCTACTAAGAATACAAAAATTAGCCAGACGTGGTGACATGGGCCTGTAGTCCCAGCTACTCGGGGGGCTGAGGCAGGAGAATCACTCGAACCCAGGAGGCGGAGGTCGCAGTGAGCTGAGATCGCGCCATTGCATTCCAGCCTGAGCGACAAAGTGAGACTCCACCTCAAAAATAAAAACAAGAAAAAAAAACGCTTTTCAGTTAGGTGAGCACATTAGGTTGTGCAAACTGGAGAAAATTGTTAGTAGTTAAGTTAAACTTGATTTATACTTCCTTACCCTTGGAAAATTATAAAGTAGTCCAGTCATTCTTAAATGTACTCTGGTCAGTTAACCAGACACGAAGATAGTTTGTCTATATTGAAATGGAAAATAAAAAAAGAAGAAAAAAGTGAGAAAATGAACATGTTGATATAAAGTCGCCCACTCTTCTTTTATGGGAAGGGCTATCCTTTATTCAGGGAGTATGTTCTTCTTACTATTTTGGGGGATAAAATGTCCTTTATTCTATGAAATGATGCTGATAGGAGATAGCTGTTAGTTCTTTTTAAAAATGTCCTTATTATCAAAATTTAAAGTTGGTGGCTGGGGACAGTGGCTTACTCCTGTAATCCCAGCACTTTGGGAGGCCAAGGCGGGCAGATCACCTGAAGTCAGGAGTTCGAGATCAGCCTAACATGGAGAAACCCCGTTTCTACTAAAAATAAAAAATTAGCAAGGCATGGTGGCACATGCCTGTAATCCCAACTACTTGGGAGGCTGAGGCATTAGAATCACTTGAACCCAGGAGGCAGAGGTTGCAGTGAGCCGAGATTGTGCCATTGTACTCCAGCCTGGGCAACAAGAGTGAAACTCCATCTCAAAAAAAAAAAAAGTTGGCAACTGTCAGTTTCCTCAATTCTTTTTGAAGTGTTACTCTCCTACAAAATCCAAAAGACTGTGAATCACATTAAACACTGGGGTGGTTCAAAATTTTTTTTTTTTTTTTAAGAGACAGGGTTCTACTCTGTCACCCAGGCTGGAGTGCAGTGATGGAGTCATAGCTCACTGTAGCCTCCAGTTCCTAGGCTCAAGTGATCCTCCCACCTCAGCCTTCCCAGTAGCTAGGACTATGGGTGTGTGTCACCATGTCTGTCTAATATTTAAATTTTTTATAGAGATAGCGGTCTGGCTATCTTGCCTAGGCTGGTGTCAAACTCCTGGCCTCCAGCCATCCTCCCATCTCAGCCTCCCAAAGCACTGGGAATACAGGTGTGAGCCACCATACCCTGTCCAAATTTTCTTTGCTATAGCCTGGTGCTAAAAACTGTGTATTTATTAAGACTATTTGAATATCACTAATCAATATGATGATTAGTGAAAGGCCACCTCACCTTTGAGTCTCAAAACAAAAACCAAAAGATCCCTGAGAATTTTGTTCTTCAACAATCTTTAACTAAGTCTACAATCTCTTACCACTGTCCTGTCTTCCTCAGAATCTCTCGCTTGAGGCTGTGGCATGTTTCTGGTTTATAGAAATCAATGGCCGGGCTGGTCTTGAACTCCTGGGCTCAAGCGGCCTCCCAAAGTGCTGGGATTACGGGCCCTGTAATGCCAGCACTTTGGGAGGCTGTTTGAACCCAGGAGTTTAAGACCAGCCTGGGCAACATGGTGAAACCTCGTCTCTATTAAAAATACAAAAAATTAGCCAGATGTGAAGGCATATTCTTTTAGTCCCAGCTAACCAGAGGCTGAGGTGGGAGAATGTCCTGAGCCTGGGAAGTTGAGGCTGCAGTGAGGCATGATCGTGCCACTGCACTCCAGCGTGGGCAACAGGAACAAGACCCTGTCTTTAAATAAATAAATAAATAAATAAATAATAAATAAATAAATGGTTGTTCACCCTGACTGCACAGGGTGCTTTGGAAAAATGCTGATGAAGGGCCCCTCTCCCCAAATAGTCTAATTTAATTGGCCTTACGTGGGACTTAGGCTCTAGGCTGGTTCAAGAGCTCCTCAGGTGATTGTTACATGTGGCCAGGGAAGCAAACCACAGGTATGAATGGTGTGTCTTCATTAAGTAGCTTTCATGGCACTAGGGCAGTTACACAGATGAACAAGCTGGTCCATGCAGTAGAAAAGCTAATTAGGAAAATAGGCAAAATATGACAACAGAATAGGGTAAATACTTTTATTTATTCCATAATTCAATAAATACTAGCTAAGCACTTAACAAGCGCCAGTGCTGTGGGCTACCTGCAAAAACCAGGAAAACTTCACAGAGGAGGCAGCAGCCAAGCAGGAATTTGGAGGAGTGCTTAGTCAAGGTCTTTATCAGATAAGGCAGGGAGTGAGGGCATGGCAGTGAGGACAGGGTGTGCTGGCCACAGACATGTGGCAGGCTCGGAGAAGCTGGAGATGAGATACTGGTGAGGTGCAGATACGCATACCTTTAGAAGACTAAGGGGTTTAGGCTTGGTCCAGAATGCATTTAAAAGACGTTAAAGGTTTTAAAGCAGGAATGCACAAATTAGATGTGGATGCAGAATACTGGTATTGGAGATAACCCCCGCTGGTCATAAAGGCAGCTGTAGCTAGAATTTCCTAACCAGTTTAATGCTTTGACTGATCATCCCCCATCCCCTCTGCCCTTGACTAAAGTAATCAGACATTGTGACCTTGTGGGGTCAGTTTCTAGTCAATGAAGGGAGAGGATTCCATGTGGCAGTTGGAAGGAGGTGTAGATCAAGGTTTTTTAAGTGACTAATTGAATGTAAATAGAATTCAACATGGGCTGGACCCTGGACAAATACATTTAGGGTCCCTGCCTGTGCCTCTTTACCCAATTTCCTTTAGAAAGGACTTGGTAGTGCCTCTGTGGATGTGGTACCTCTTATCAGGCTGTTTGTCTGACTTGCCTCAGAGCAAGTAAACAACCCAAAAGATCAAACCATCTGGGTTCCCAGAGGCTCCTGCAGCTCCTCTGCACTTTATTATTCTCGTTCAGAACTCAAGGACAAATAGGTCAAATCACAAAATCAGCCCAGTACTAGGGACTATAACCTTCTGGCTAAGACACTCAGAGAAGTAACTTCCTCGGCTGGGGAGGAAGAAGATTTAGCCTAGGCCAGTGGTTCTCAAATTTAGTGACTGTAAGCTTCAAGACTAGTCATGAGCTAAAAATATATTTTCGGGAGACTCGCTTCAGACTTACTGAATCAGAATCTCTGGGGTTGGGCCAAGGAACCTGTCTTTCAAACACTCATTCCCAGATTATTCTGATTCCAGTGATCTGTAGATTGCATGGAGCAGCATAACTAGTCAGTGGTTCTGGTCTGTGGTGGTGGTTGGCAGCTGTTTTGGGGTGGTGGGGGACAGGTCAGATAAGCGTCTCCATTCATAATCTTCCAGCCCAGTAGGCTTGCAAAATTTGCACCATGCTTGGTTTTCAATTCAGGCTATTTCTAGGTTAATTTCTTAATTGAGCTATTTAGCTCAGCAGAGGACCTGAGATACCACAGATAAGAGAGCGGTTTAGGAGTAAGCATTAAATATCTCTGGCTGTGTCTCTTATTATCCTTTCCAGTCCCACTTATCTGAAGAACCAGATTTCTCAAAGGACAAGTAACCCTAGAGGGGAGTATCAATGGGAAAGCTACGAATTCCTTGCCACACCCCCGTTACAGAACTATGCTTGCTAAGAATTGAATCTCAAGAAACATATCAAGATGTTGAATGAAGACATTTCTCTCTTTTGTATTCCTGAGCTCCTGGGGTTACAAGAGCACAAGTTTAGGCAAACATAACCCATTTCTCTCTGAGGTGTCTCTTCACTTCTTGATGCACTGGAGATCCTTGTAGAATACATTAGTGATGAGTGCTGGGTGCTCACAAATCACCCACAATTCGTTGGCTGAAGGCATCTTAAACGTGAACTTTTTGGCTTTTATTGTCTTTAGCTGCTTCTTTTAACGTACTTTAGTTTGAGTGTACAGATTTGGGGTTTTCAAACTTGTTTTTAATTAAGGCATGGTTTATTTTTATTACTTGAGATAAAATGCAGTCTGAGGGTCACAAATGTAATTTACAAAATAAAGTGCATCTGGGCAGATCATAAGGAGAAAAAAAGAAAAAAGAACAGAAAGCCTAAATAAAGAGTGGGCCAGGATTCTTAAGTTTATTTAGTAACTTCTTGGAGAATAAAAATCCCAACACCTGCATTATAAAAAAGCACATCTTCTAAGTGTCCTTCTCTTCGAAACACCTAAATGAACTAGACTGAATTACGAACTAACTAATGGTCTTTAAAAATTCACCTTGAGCAAGCTACTGAAGATACTAAATAAAAGAGGCTGGTACAGAGTCTGAGGAAACCCAACCTGCTGTTTGTTTTATCAGTAATGTAACTCAAAAGTAGCCAAGCGGATGGCCGGAGTTTTCTGTGTTTTGTTTCCCTAGGCTGAGCCTGTGAATGCCAAGATTTAATCTAAAGAGGTTTGTGTTTTAAAAACTAACAACCAAGTAATAAAACACCTATAAAAACGGTTTATAATGGAACCAGTGACAGTTTGTAGTGTAGTATTACAACTCTTCTGCTCCCCCTCGCCCTTTCTCTAGCCTTTCATCCAACTCTGTGCCCTTTGTCTAAGTTCCTTTCTCACCTTGCTGCCAAGAAGCACAGGAGAGGGAGCTCACACCCCAAAGCAGCAGACCATTTTTAAAAAATGAAGTGTGTGTTGTGGTCTGCATTTGAAGGCAGGGCTGCGTGTGCTGCTTGTTTTGTCTGAGATAAGGACGAAGATAAGTTGTCCTAACAAAGTACCCACCTAGTTGTACAGTGATTTCTAATGGGGAGGTGAAGATGCCACTGCAGTGTCAGTGGCATGAGGCTGCAGGAGTCAACCAGGGCAGGAAGCCTGGGGCCTCCCCTCCCTGGCACCCTGCATCGCCATGCCCGGGCCCAAGATGGCCCTGACTCCAGGGACAGCCTTCAGGCAACAGGTGGTTTTCCACCCAGGCCACCATGCCTGAAACTTGGTTCTTTTGCAAACCCATAGTTCTCCTCCCCCTCTCAAAGAAATGGCGCCTGGGAGGGAAACTTCGTGCTCAAACTCTCTAGAAGCCATTGCTCAGCCCACCTTTCCTATTTTCTGAAGTCTCCCTTGCCAGCATCCCATTCACCTCCAGAAAGAACCAGGGGCGCTCTCTTCAGAGTCCAGAGAGCTGTGGGAGGCATATGGGCAGCGTCAGAGTGGCCTCGCCTGGGCGGCCAGAGGAGCCCCTAGTCTCCCTCAAGTGGGCCTCAGGAACTAGGGGGGCCCAGGGGAAGCCTGGAAAACCGAACTTCGCCATCAGCCTTTCTTAGAGAGCTGACTAAAAGAGAGGGGGGGAAGGGCCCCCCAGCGGTCTTCCCCGCCCCCCTCCCGCCTCAGCCCCTCTGCCATCCGTCTGCACTGCCCAAGAAAGCACCCAGAACGCGGCTGAGCTCGCCAGCTACTCGCAGGCAGGGAGAAGACATCCTGGGGGGCAGCTTCCCCCTCCAGCCCGCATCTGACATCCCCACTCCCACCCAAGGATGCCGCCGCCGTGCCCTGTCCGCAGTCGCTGAATGTCACTGCTCCCTCTTCCTCCCGATCAGGGTAGACACAGCTCCTGAGGCGTCCCCCACCCCAAAACTGCCGCGATTGCCCGAGGGCGCAAAGCCTGGGCAAAGGACGAAGTTTGGGGCCCATAGCGACGGGGGGGGGGCGCGTTGGCGAGGACCGCACCTCAGTCCCAGCCCCGGCGGGCATACTCCCCGCCCCAAACGGCCCAGGCGTCCCCATCCTCCCGCGGACACCAGCGTCCCCGCCCTCCCCCGAGGGCGGCGAGAGGAGCCCCCCGGGGCGGAGGCAGGTACCCCCGGGGCGGAGACTGGGGCGGGCGGGGTCCGGGCTGCGCCCCGGCCA
>NW_016805265.1:2128501-2131874 GCF_001698545.2 Rhinopithecus bieti | reverse complement strand
TGGGGAGTCGGAAGGCGGGGCTGCGAGGGAATTTCTGAGTGGGAGTGAACTGGTAGTAGCGGTGGGGGGCCAGCGAGGGTGTGAGGAAGACTAGTGAGGGTTGGGTGGGAGGGGAAACTGAAGGTGTAGAACAGGTGCAGAGGGAGAGTTAGGGAGGGATGCAATTTGAGAGAAGTGGAAGGCGGACCGAGGGGTGTGTGAGGGCAGGTGAGATGATGCCTAAGGCGAGATTGCAGTTGGCTGGGCGCAGAGTAGGTGGGTTTGGGTGTGGTGGATTGGAGCAGAGTTGAAGTGGTGGAGAGTGTTGGGTTTGGGGAGGCATTGAGGCCCATGTGAGGAGCAGGTGCGATTGCAGTGATGGGAAAGAGGTATCTGGGTGGATCGGCATGTTGGAATAAGAAGGAGGTTTGCTAGCTTTGGAGTATGAAGTATTTTTAAAAACGTGGAAGGATGGGATGGTTATGCTTGGGAGAGTTTCTGAAAGATGATGCTAAGACAGCAGAGCAAACTTAAATGTGAAGGGAGGGGAGAGAGGCTGCTTAGAACTTGCAGAATAAATCTGTAGCAGAAAATCTCCGGGGGACAAGGGGTTGGTAGGGGTGAGACAAGGTGGCAGGTGTGAAGAAAGTGGGCGAAGCTGTACAGTAATTTTGGGTGAATGTGATTTGGTGAACTGTGCCGGGGTGAAGATGGGGCAAAGAAAAGTGTTAGTTTGGGAGACAAGTTGTTTGATAGGCTATATTTATCATTTTTTAATAAAAATGAGAAAAGGGTCTCACTATGTTGCCCAGGCTGGTCTCGATATTCTGGCCTCAAGTGATCTGCCCACCTCTGCCTGCCTGAGTGATGGGATTACAGGCGTGAGCCAGGGCGACCCGTGATAGGCTGGATTTATTATGTTAAACTTGATCTGGAGTCTTCAAGGAGTGTGGGGCAGCAGAGTATCCCAGGAAGAGACATACACCATACCTTGGGGTAGGACTTTTTGCATAGGTTTGAATTTGCTAGTACTTTGCTATGGGCAGAGTGCAGGGAGTGGTAGGAGATGACCAGGTAAAGGCGCAGGATAGGTTAGATTACAAATGGTGTCCTATGCCCCATGAAGGAGTTTAAGCCCTGTAATTGGTAGAAGGTATTGGGATGTGTTAAAGAGAGTGTTAGACAGAAGTTCTGAAGGGGTAGTGATAAAGAATTACAGATGTGGGAAATAGGAAATGAAAATCAATGAACCAAGTATGTTTGGGGTTGGAGGTACCAAGGAAATTCAGGATACAGCATATGAAGACCCCTCCTATATGGACAGAAGGTGGAAGTAGAAAATGGGAATTAGTTGTGTTCGAACAGTTTTAGTTCTGTGGGGCCCCAAGAAGGTTTTTTGTTTTTTTTTTTTAAGTGCATTCTTCCTGTCTTACTTGTATACCGTAGATTTTTTGGCATAGCCTTGAAATAAAACATTCTGTTTTTTTTCTTATTCATAAGTTCTTTACACAGTTATCAAAATGAATTTGGACAATATTTTATGTTTTTAAGAAGGAAAGGATAATGCACATGTTTCTTCTTTCCCGAGAACTTCTACTGAGAGTTAAAGGTTGGGGAGGTGAAGTGACGGTTTACAAAAAAAAGAAAAAGAAAAGAAAATATAGAGACAGAGGAAGATTTTAACATTAAAGGAGAAATTTAGGGAATGGCTGATGGTCATGACATGGTCGGCAGAGGAAGTTTTGCGTATCCACCACACTTAGGCTTCTGAGTAGAGTGGATATTATGTCATTGCTATTATAGCGTGTGCTTATTTCACACACTGCTTTTGAAGATTGAGTGGAAACTGTCAGATGTGAGGCATAGCATGAATGAAAGGTAAATAGGGTGAATATTAGAAAGTAGATGAGGAAGTTTAATAATTTTAATGTGCTTCAGAAGCTGTCATGGACTTTCACATACCAATTAATAAAAGACATAACTAAGTGATCTGGCTTTCAGTCTCCTAGTTCTCTATGGTGTACCCTCAGTTTTCCACGTGCCTACACGTGCATACATTTGTATTGAGAGGAAAGGAAATAGTGTTTTTTTTTTTTTTTTTTTTTTTTTTTTTTGGGACAGTCTTGCTCTGTTGCCTAGGCTGGAGTGCAGTGGCATGATCATGGCTCACTGCAACCTCCACCTCCCGGGTTCAGGTGATTCTCCTGCCTCAGCCTCCCAAGTAGCTGGGATTACAGACATGTGCCCAGCTAATTTTTGTATTTTTAGTAGAGGTGGGGTTTTGCTATGTTGGTCAGGCTGGTCTCAAACTCCTGACCTCAGGTGATCCACCCACCTTGGCCTCCCAAAGTGCTGGGATTAAAGAAATGGTTTCATGTGGCCGAGTGTGGTGGCTCACGCCTGTAATCCCAACACTTTGGGAGACCGAGGTGGGTAGATCAGGAGGTCAAGAGATCAAGACCATCCTGGCCAACATGGTGAAACCCCGTCTCTACTAAAAATACAAAAAATTAGCCGGATGTGATGGTGGGTACCTGTAGTCTCATCTGCTTGGGAGGTTGAGGCAGGAGAATCACTTGAACCCGGGAGGCGGAGGTTGCAGTGAGCCGAGATTGCACCACTGCACTCCAGCCTGGCGACAGAGCGAGACTCTGTCTCAAGAAAAAGAAAAAAGAAAGAAATATTTTATGTAAGTAGGGATGTGTGAACTGTGGTGATCAGTCTTTGTTGCAGAATGGTAAATGATGCATGGATGGGAGAAGTGGGGTGATGGAATATTTCTTCCCTGTAATGCCTTAATTTGCATTTCCAAAGCACGTTTAAGCACCTTTTTTAATAGGACTCCCACGATCTTCTGATACCTGTCTTCCTGCAGACCCCAGAAAGAGAATACACCAATTTTCAGATCATCCATTCCATTGTTGCCGAATATTTGAGTTATTTCAGGTTTGGGGTAATTGTGAACAAAGCTGCTATGAGCATTCCTATACCTGTCATCGGTGCCCATGTGCACAGGTTTCTAAGGTATACACCTAGGAATGAAATTACCGGTTTATAGCTAGGGTGACCATTTGTCCTGGCTTTTGCTTATTTTCCCAGTGTAACTTTTAGTTATACTTTTAGTTTTCAAAAGTATCTAAGTTTAGATGATGAATTGTATGGTCACCCTAGTCATAGATAGGTATGCTTGTCTTCATCTTTACTAAGTACCAAACTCTTCAAAGTATTATACCAGGTTACACTCCTTCCAGCAATACATGAATTCCCTTGCTTCTCGCCCTCTCCAATCTCAGCCTTTTAGCTTTTAAAATTTTAGCCAGTATGGTAAATTTTGCACTTACCTGATTAGTAATCAGATTGCACGGCTCTTCATATATATATATATATATATATA
>NW_016805265.1:2110875-2126054 GCF_001698545.2 Rhinopithecus bieti | reverse complement strand
TTCTTAATACATTATTCTCAGTCTTTGTCATCAAAACCAACTAAAGCTAATATGTAATTAGGGAGAAATCTAGGATGGAATAGGAATTTTTAAATGCCAAAAAAAGACACTCTAAATTTAGTTGATTATTTCTTAAGTGAAAGTGCTTAGTTACAATACATCATTACTAATCAGTGCACCCTGGCTCCAAAGGCCTGATGACTTCAAATGACTTTTCATCTTGTCTCTAAATTCCTCTGTTTTACAAGGGATCAAATTTCCTGTGAGGTTCCTAACAGTGTGATTAAATTTTAGAGACTGAAACTATTGAGCACTTAAATGCAGGGGTAACTATGCAAACCTAATTCATGGGTTTCACCAGGAGATTTGGGAACTGGCTCTACTAATTTATGATGATGATGTTGAAACTAATCTTTGCTAGAGATTATGGAAGCCATAATAGTTTATTGATGGTTCAGTTATTGTTTGTTGAAGCACATTTACACAATTATAGTTTAATGACATAACAAGGATATTGTCAACTAGGAGAGCATGACATGAAAAATTAAACTTCCAATTAATATAATATGTATTAGTTGAAATGATAATTTTTATGGTGATTTAGCCTCTTAGAAATCCTTGGAAAACATTATTAGCTTATGAATTGAAAACTCTCTTTGTTAATGAGTAGTGGGAAAGAACTTAGTGTTACTCTAAAACGATGGGGAATTAAATATTCAGTTCAACTAACGTTTTATTGAGTGCCTGTTCTGGGCTTGCTGCTGAGTTAGACTCATAAATATAAGTTGAACAAGATTGATGTTTGGAGAGGTGAAATACTGGTTGCTTTTGTTTTTTCTTTCAATCACCCTTCCCTCCAGAGTAGATGGATACTATTGCCAGAGTGATTCAAACATTCAACAGGTTTGTGTGTGTATGTGCCTCCCAGGTTCAAGCGATTCCCCTGCCTCAGCCTCCCGAGTAGCTGGGACCACAGGCACGCACCACCACGCCCGGCTAATTCTTTGTATTTTAGTAGAGACAGGGTTTCACCATGTTGGCCAGGATGGTCTCAATCTCCTGACCTTGTGATCTGCCTGCTACAGCCTCCCAAAGTGCTGGGATTACAGATGTGAGCCACCGGTGATGCCTGGCCTATTAATGTTTTTTATTTTTTAGTTATATTTGTCTTTTTTAGAGACAGAGTCTAGCTCTATTGCCTAGGCTGGAGAGCAGTGGCACAATCATAGCCCACTGTAGCCTCAACCTCCTGGGCAGCTCAAGAGATCCTCTTGCCTCAGTCTCCCGAGTAGCTGGGTCTACAGATGTACATCACCACACCCAGCTAATTTTTTATTTTTATAGAGGTGGGGTCTTGCTATGTTGCCTAGGCTTGTCTGGAGCTCCTGCCTCAAGTAATCCTCCTGCCTTGACCTCCCAAAGTGCTGGGATTAGAGGCGTGAGCCATTGTGCCTGGCCCAACTGAATTTCTTTATCCCTTTTCAGCATATGCCTGTTCTAGTGAGGCACATGGACTTGGTGTCCCTTTTGTTTGACAGCTCATTCTTAGCTTCTGTTATTTCACTTTGATTTCCGTCATTCATTTCTTGATACATTTATTTAGCAAATAGGCATTGAACCCCTCTTATGATCAAGTTGTAGTCCTGGGAAATCTTAGGGTGTACAAAGATGAATCAAGCATGAATCCTGTTTTTAAGAATTTTACAGTCTAGTAGGGGTGACAAGGTTAATACACAAGTAAGCATAATACAGAGTGGGAAATGAATGTCAAAACAGTAAAAAAGCTAAAAGTTTCCTGTTAGACAAAGATGTTTGGGCTTTTGAGTTGTTTGCACTGGGCCATGAAGGATTTGAATTTGGGCAGAGGGATGGTGGGGCACTTATCCAGGCTCAGCATTATCTTTCAAGGTCCAGTTTTCAGTCCCATCCATCCAAGAGATGTTCATCGATCCTTCCCATGGTTTCAGCAAGGTAGTATAGTCACTGTTGTTTCTAGACTTCTTCCTTCTGTAATCAGAGGAACACGTTCTTTAAAGCAAAGCTTACAGGGAAGACCAATATACATAAAACAGTTACAGTGGAGCTGCACTGTTGGATTCAAGGTGCTGTGATGGCCCAAAGTTTAACCCACAAGGGGGTACCTGAAGGTAATACCCGAGGTAATTCCTTGTCACAAGAGATCCAAAGAGCCTAGTTTGAAAACCACTGGAGAGACAGAAAGAGTTTGGGCTTTGGCATCTGAATTAAAATCCTTCATGACTTAATAACTCTGAGATCTTGGCTAAGTCAAGCCTGTTTTCCTTTTGTAAAAACAACAATGCTACCTTACAGGTTGTTTTAAGGTTTACTGATAATCTATGTAAAGTACCTGGACCACAGTACGTGTCAGGAAATGGTTGGTATTATTATTATTATAGTTCAGTGCTTTATTTCTTTTTCTTTTTAAACAACTTATTGAGGTGAAGCTCACATAACATAAAATGAAAAAAACATTAAAAAGTGAACAAATCAGTGGCATTTGGTACATTCAGTGTTGTGTCACCACTGCCGCTATCAAGTTCCAAAACATTTCTATTGATCCCAAATAAAACCCCTTACCCATTAAGCAGTTTCTCTAGATATGTCCCTGAGACACCACCAATCTATGTTTTGTCTGTGGATTTATGGATGTTTCATATGAATTAAATTATATGATGTGTGGCCTTTTGTGTCTGGCAGCTTTCACAATATAATGTGTTTGAGGTCCGTCCACATTGTAGTAGCATGTATCGAAACTTCGTTGCTTTTTATAGTTGTATAGTATTCTAGTGTATGGATATACCACATTTTGTTTATCTCTTCATCTGTTGATGGACATTTGGGCTATTGTGAATAGTTTTGTTAATGAACATGAGCGTATGTGTACTTATTTGAGTATCTGTTCTCAAGTCTTTTGAGTCTATACCTAGAAATGGAATTACAGAACCATATGGTAGTTCTGTGTTTAACTTTTTGAGGAACCGCCAAACAGTGCTTTGTTATTTCTTAATTGCTTCTTGTATGTTCTGTCTCTAGCTTTGCTTTGTATTCCGCATAGTACTTACCACAGGGCTGCATGCAGGGAACATCAGCTCACTAAATATTTGTTGGTTTTTCTTTGATTAGTATTTATAACCTCACCTCCCAGTTCACATGTTTTGGGCCTGAAGCATTGATTTCAGAGGAAATAGATGCATCCAGGATTTGAAAGATAACAAATATCACCATATGGATGGTGTTTGATGTTGTCAGACAACAGATATTTGTTAACCAAGGACACTATTTTGAGCAACTCTGCCAATAACCTGAGCTGGGTGCTGATAGAAGAAAAATAAGTCCGAGTTCCTTCCCCTAAACAGTTCTGTTCTGTTTCAGAAGATACTGCTTAGATTTGTGGACGCTTACTCAGTTACAAAATCGGCTTTGAAAAAATCCAGGTTTTCCGACGGTGATCCCTTTGGGAAAAAAAAAAAGAAAGAAAAAGCCAGGAGCTTATGAAAGTAAAAGAGTTAAAAATAACTGTTAGCAAGTAAAACTCAGGATGACAAAAGTGTAAACTCTATTATTAATCTTTGTTTTTTCTACCACTGTTTTTTGGCTCATCCATAAACTCATAACTCGAGTGTTATGACACTGGTTTTGAAACAACACACACAGCTTTAGTAAAAGCTTAGAGGGGGCCTCGTATAATACTTATGATCCAGGATATTTTGACTCTTCTTATGCTGACATGAATATTTCTGAATAGTGTTGATGTTTATGTAATACCAGTGAAACTAAAAGCTCAGTGCTGGACTAAGCATTTCTCTAGATATGTTTAGAATATTTGTAATGAATGATGTAAATAGTGTTATATTATAAGACCATATGATACAACCATGTAATTTACTGATATTTTGTAGTTAAAAATAAAATGATTCACAACCTTAGAAAATAGAATAATTTAATTCGATGTAGCATAAATCCCCAGAATTAATTTAGGATGATTTGCTACCTTTTTGATAGCCTTTTAGTCCAACTTTCAAGTTTTTATAGAAAACTGAAAAGAGAATAATGCTTTTAGGGTTTTAGCTTGTGATAGAATGTCCTGTCTCTATGTGAAACAGATCCCCGTGCTCTGCAAAGGAGAAATGGTGTGGGTAATTCCAAATCAGGAAAAAAATCATTTCTATTTGGCTTTTGAATGAATTATACATTTTTTTTTTTCCTGTGGATTTGTCTTTCCAGTTAGATACTACTTAGGCTAAAATGAAATTGGTTTTCAATCTATTCTCTTGCTTATATGAATTTACAGTGGGGCCAGTGGGATGTTGGAAACAAATCAGCCTAAGATTAAAAAATTTGAAGTGGATAATATACAAAGTGGATAATATACATGTGTTTAGTTGAGAATTGGCTGCAGATAAGAGACTTCTGATTTTGTTCCTCTCCTAGCTGTGTATTTTTTTTTAAACACTGTGATTCTGCTTGTAGCAAAGAGCTGCTGAGTTACATCTGCTTCTGCCTAATTAACTCTGTTGGTTGGTGTCAGATGAGAGCTAATTTTGAGATTAAATTGAGGAGTGGGGTGTCTGTTGTGGCTGGGGGAGGGGAGAAGGAGGATCCAAGGTTGCTTGATTGTTTTACGTAAGATCAAAATGCAGTTATTCACAGTTGTTCTTTTAAATTTACTTTTTGCTTTTCAAGTAAAAATAATCACTGCTGTACTAAAATGGGACTTGTGTCAATACATATTTACTGTTATGTAAACTGGTACATTTTTTTTGTAGGTGAGCTTATTGGTCATATCTGGGTAGTCCATTCATTACCTAGGTACCTGGTGGCCTTTGGGACAAACAGTGAATGCTGACCTTAAAACAACTTTTGACTATCTTTTTTTCTGATAAATGTTCTATCTGTTTGGCTCTTTGAGTAGTAGTGGGTTTTGTTTTGTTTTGTTTTCCCTGATGAGATTCTTTCTTAGGAATCTGTCGCAAACCTAATTTTTAAAATTTGAACAGATCTGGGCTTAGGATGAAATTTACTTCTTTAGGCACTTGGCTGGGTCCTTGGGGCTTCATTTTCTGTCTCAAGTTCCATATTTATGAGAATCCTTCAGTGGTCTGAAAAAATTATTGTATTACCAAATGTAGTGTAATAACTCATTGGAGCTGTTTGTCTTGAATGGTTGTGGAGATACATGGATGGTTGCTGAGTTTAAGGATGTCCTTAAGTCCACATGAACATTTCCTTTTTTCTTTTGGCAGATTTGCCTGAAGACCTGGATAATCTCCATTTTTGTCATGGACTGTTAAAACGTTTGAAGTTCCAATTCTGGTACTTTCCCTTGTTTTATTACATGTTTAACGTATAAAATGACAGTCTTATTGAAACGTGTTGGTAATGGATATAAACGATTGTTTTATGGATATAAATGATTGTGGGTAAAGATTGTGGGCCGGGCACAGTGGCTCACATCTGTAATCCCAGCACATTGGGAGGCCGAGGTGGGCGGATCACGAGATCAAGAGTTTGAGCCCAGCCTGACCAACATGGCGAAATCCCATCTATACTAAAAACACAAAAATTAGCTGGGGGTGGTGGTGGGCACCTATAATCCCAGCTACTTGGGAGGCTGAGGCGGGAGAATCGCTTGAACCCCAGAGGTGGAGATTGCAGTGAGCCGAGATCATGCCATTGCACTCCAGCCTGGGCGAGAAGAGCAAGATTGTCTCAAAAAAAAAAAACCAAAAAAAACAAAAAAGCATTGTAGTGAAAGCTTGTCATGAAGGTGTATTTTGGCTGTCTATTAGGTATGAAACACATTTTTTTGTTGTTGTTTTTTGTTTTTGAGATAGAGTTTCGCTGTTGTTGCCCAGGCTAGAGTGCAGTGGTGCAATCTCGGCTCACTACAACCTCTGCCTCCTGGATTCAAGCGATTCTCCTGCCTCAGCCTCCTGAGTAGCTGGGATTACAGGCACATGCCACCACGCTTAGCTAATTTTTTGTATTTTTAGTAGAGATGGGGTTTCACCATGTTGACCAGGCTGGTCTTGAACTCCTGACCTCAGGCGATCCACCCGCTTCGGCCTACCAAAGTGCTGGGATTACAGGTGTGAGCCACCACGCCCGGCTATGCATTTTGTTTTAATGTATGTTCATTTGCTTGTGTAACCAAAACACCTAAAAGCAACTTGGCAATATTGAACACTTTTCCTGTGACCTCTTTTACTTTCTGCAGTTGTATTTTGTACAATCAAATTAGTTGTGATTCATCCTGAATAAATGATGAAAGATTAAATAATTACTTGGATATAGTGAAATATCTTCTAATGAAATTTTGCCCGAAACCATTTTACTTTGGAAAGCTCAATTTCCTGTTCTCAACTGACTGACACAGAATGATTCCTGTGTTCTATCCTGAAAGTGGTTGCACTGTGAAAGCCAGTGATTTCATTCCTAAACACACTGTGTTCCAAGTCTAACATTTTTGTCAAGGGTTTATATAATGAAACAAAAGGGAGTACTTATTAGATTTGTAGATGACATAGATGACAGAATCAAGATTCAAAACAATCTTTAGCAGGTTGGAAGATAGACAAATCAACTAGATGAAATTGAACTGTAATAAACGTGAAATCCCAGCATTTCAGTTTGCAAAAGGAAAGGGGTGGAAAGACTCAACTTGACAGCACTTTTTGAAAAAAGATCTGGGATTTTTAGTTGGACTGCATGCTCAGCATGGCCACTTGTGTGGCAGGGGTATTGAGGAAGTTCCTGTAATTTGGGTTGCATTTATAATTGGATAACGCCTGAACTGCCATATTTTAAGATGGCCATTAGCCAAACTAGTGAGCAACCAAGAGAAGGTGGTGCTTTGAAACCATGTGATGTGTGGAAGGGTTAAGGAACTGGGATGTGAGTGGTCTAAGTTATGGCTGGAGGTAGCATGGGGTTTTGTTGTTAGTGGTTTTCAAAAGGTACTTGTTTTCGGACATCTGAAGGCCTCTCATATTGAAGAAATACTAATAATTATCTTGGGATCGTTCCAGGGAATAGGACTAGTGGGTAGAAGTTACGGAGTGGCAGACTTTTGCTTCTCTGAGCAAGAAATATAGCTATAGCTGTGCAACAGTGGGGTGAGCTGCCTCAAAAAGTGACAAATTATCAATCACTGGAAGTATTTTAAAAATGTAAAGACTCACTGCCCATCTATTTGGGATATTGGGCAGGGATCTTTTATTGGATAACTAGAGGTTGGACTGGATGACCTCTAAGGTCCCTTCAGCCCCAAGTTTCTGAATCTCAGGGGAAAATGAGTAGAGTGAATTTACAGCTTACTGATCACAGAGGGGACAATCTTGTTTAAACCTCCTCCTTCAGGGTGGCATTTTGGGTTGGCATTTAAAACTGTACCGTTTGAACAAGTATAGTTCAATGACCCAGTTGTTTTTCAGAAACATTCCAGGATCTCTGAGAGCAAATACTATATTCTTCAGTATGTCTGGCTAAAGTTTTTAAGGAAAGATATTGTTTTCTCCTTTTAGGTATATTCTGTCAAATAACCAGAGATAATTTTAATTTTGTATTTTATTAGAAAATTTTCAAAGTATGTAGACGTTGCATTTGATGAAAGTGATAACTACTATATATTGAATATTAGATAATGTGTTCATTTAATCCTCTCAATAATCCTATAAGGGATATACCAGTATTGCCTACAAGTGAAGTGACAGACGCTTTCTCCACTGGACATTGTGGTAGAGCTGGGGTTCAGACCCATGTTGGTCTCTTTGCAGAGGCAGAACTAGCTAGAGCAGGCAGTTGTGGCTCAGGTGAGAACAGTGATGGACTTAGTTGGATTTTAGAATTGGCTGGGTGCCTTGGCTCATGCCTGTAATCCTAGCATTTTTGAGAGGCTGAGGAGGGCAGATCACCTGAGGTCAGGAGTTTGAGACCAACCTGGCCAAAATGGCAAAACTCCGTCTCTACTAAAAATGCAAAAATTAGCTGGGCGTGGTGGCACATGCCTGTAAGCCCAGCCACTCGGGAGGCTGAGGCAGGAGAATCGCTTGAACCCAGAAGGCAGAGATTGCAGTGAGCTGAGATTGCACTACTGCATTCCAGCCTGGGTGAGAGTGAGACTCTGTCTAAAAAAAAAAAAAAAAAAGTTAATGGTGTTTGGCCCTTAAATCTGTTTTGACTCTTACCTTGGGTGAATTCCATCTTTTCCCGAGCCTCGGTTTACCCACAAAGTTGTTCTGCAGTTTAAGTGACAAGTTATATATGAGCACACTCTGTACAGTTTAAACTATAAAAAGAATTAAGAAGTGGGTGTTATCATTGGAGACCAAGATTAGAGCTCAGGTTTGGCCCAATTCCCAGGCCAAGGCTCTTTCTCCTTGTATGCTCTTTGTAGATGTACTCAATACCAGATGGGAGATCTAGGGTGGTTTTTGTGTATACCAGGCATCTCTCAGAACAAATACCACTGTCCACCTGAAATCAGATGTGTATATACCGTCTTTGTATTGAGCTGTTTAATGAGCTCACTGGGTATTAAGATAATTAGAATGCTCTACTACTTAAAGGTGAAGGGTTATGTTACTATATTATTTTCAATTTTCCAACTTGTGGGTTAGAGGGTATCATAGACCTCTGTTAAAGAGATGGGGGAGGTGATTCCATAGAAGTAGCTAGATGGGAAGTTTTTGTAGTATGAGACTTGGGAAATACAATACCTAACTGAAAGCAGGATTATTTACTCTTTTTTTTTAAGTTCAAGATTTCTTGAAATAAGTGTAATGTACTTTCATCAAAATTTTTATATCATAGATTTATTCTTTCATGTATATTTTGTTTATGGAAGACATATACCTTGAACCACTTTCACATAATTTTGTTATTTTCAATAAAGATAATTAAATGTATAATTTAGATGTGATTATACTTCATAAATGACTTCATATAGAGAAGTGAAACATTCTAAAAACAATTTCTTCTCAGACTGTGACCCGATTTCTTGTTGAAAAATATAGTCACTGTGGCTGTGTTATGTAATACCTGCCTGTCATTACTTCTGTGGTCATTCTGTGTCTGAAAAAGTCATGCTAAAGAATCTTTTAGTTTATTTGTGTAAGCTTCATTATTAAGAGTCTTTCCTCTCTTTTTATCCTTTAAGGTCTTGATTTCCCAGTTAAAGATGTTCTTCACCCGAATGCAGTCTTTCCTGTTGGTAAAATAAGACAACCATCAACATTGCCTGTTTGTCTGCTTTTGAAGCTCTTAAGGATGGATGTTTGTAAGATGTTGCTTAATACAGTCTGGAATACTCTGTCCATTTGTTGAATTGTAAATGACTTTCAAATGTGCAAGTTCTGTTAAATACAAAGAGAACCTCTATGGGTAACTTTTGTGTTGAAGAAGTCATTTGTCAACCATGGTAAAACTTGCAAACCCACTTTATACAGAGTGGATTCTTGAAGCTATACAGAAAATAAAAAAGCAAAAGCAAAGGCCCTCTGAAGAGAGAATCTGCCATGCGGTCAGTACTTCCCATGGGTTGGATAAGAAGACAGTCTCTGAACAGCTGGAACTCAGTGTTCAGGATGGCTCAGTTCTCAAAGTCACCAACAAAGGCCTTGCCTCCTATAAGGACCCAGACAACCCTGGGCGCTTTTCATCAGTTAAACCAGGCACTTTTCCTAAGTCAACCAAGGGGTCTAGAGGATCATGTAATGATCTCCGCAATGTGGATTGGAATAAACTTTTAAGGAGAGCAATTGAAGGACTTGAGGAGCCAAATGGCTCCTCCCTGAAGAACATAGAGAAGTATCTCAGAAGTCAAAGTGATCTCACGAGCACCACCAACAACCCAGCCTTTCAGCAGCGGCTGCGACTGGGGGCCAAACGCGCTGTGAATAATGGGAGGTTACTGAAAGATGGACCGCAGTACAGGGTCAATTATGGGAGCTTAGATGGCAAAGGGGCACCTCAGTATCCCAGTGCTTTCCCATCCTCGCTCCCACCTGTCAGCCTTCTACCCCATGAGAAAGACCAGGTAAGCAAATGAGTAATGTTCATGCATTCTCACTACTGTCCTTTTGTCTTTTACAGTTTTGCTTAAGTTTTATGTGGACAGAAGTTCTGAGTGAAGTTTGATAAAATTGAATGTTATGCCTTAGAGCAGGCTTTTGTATATATTGTATAAAATGTATATATTGTATTGCGTTGTGTTGAGGACTTCCTCACTGATTGGCCAAGAATTTAATGGAACAATCATGTGGTTTGTTTTTAAGCTCTAATTGCTAATTGGTTGGTGCCTGAAGGGACTAGGAAGGATAATATTAATCGTCCTTCGTCCAGGCAGGGTCATATATATTTCAGAAATCTACGGAAGGCCATTGTATATTTTTCTCTTTATTACTATTTTCAAAGAAGAATCTACAGACTTCTTCTTATTTTTTTGAGACAGAATCTAGCTCTGTTGCTCAGGCTGGAGTGCAGTGGCAAAATCTCAGCTCACTGCAACCTCTGCCTCCTGGGTTCGAGTGATTCTCCTGCCTCAGCCTCCCAAGTAGCTGGGATTACAGGAACCTGCCACCACACCCGGCTAATTTTTGTATTTTTAATAGAGACAGGGTTTTACCATCTTGGCCAGGCTGGTCTCAAACTCCTGACCTCAAGTGATGCGCCTGCCTCCGCCTCCCAACATGCTGGGATTAGAGGCGTGAGCCACTGCACCCAGCTAGACTTCTTATTTTAATGGTGATAATCGATGCTTTTTTTTTTTTTTTTTTTTGAGATGGAGTCTTGCTCTTGTTGCCCAGGCTGGAGTGCAATGGCACAATCTTGGCTCACTGCAACCTCTGCCTCCCGGGTTCAAGTGATTCTTCTGCCTCAGCCTCCCAAGTAGCTGGGATTACAGGCACATGCCACCATGCCCAGCTAATTTTGTATTTTAGTAGAGACGGGGTTTCACCATGTTGGCCGGGCTAGTCTTGAACTCCTGACCTCAGGTGATCCACCTGCTTTGGCCTCCCAAAGTGCTGAGATTACAGGCATGAGACACCACGCCTGGCTGATAATCTGTATGTTTAAGAAGTTATTTTAATATGTGACCTAAATCCCTCGTTTCAATTTAAAGTCATTTTTGATTGTCCACTTGTCTGTGTTGTAGGTGAATGTTTATTTTGTCTCATACAGTATCTTTTTAAAATACTCTGATTTCTTAGGACTTATGTTATTTCTATAGTATTTATAAATATATGGCAGAATTCTCCTTACATTGCTGCTACTACTAAGTTTTGGTTAAGATTTTCTTTGTTTCAAAGCTACTGTATTTACTTCCCAAACTAAAAACAAAGTAGAGCAGCAGAAAGTGATTTATCGTTCATGTCTAGTTTGAGGGTTTATTCTCTGTCTTTTGGGTGAGCAGATTTATTGATATCAGTTTATTTTATTTTATTTTATTTTATTTTTTGAGGCGGAGTCTCGCTCTGTCGCCCGGACTGGAGTGCAGTGGCCAGATCTCAGCTCACTGCAAGCTCCGCCTCCCGGGTTTACGCCATTCTCCTGCCTCAGCCTCCCGAGTAGCTAGGACTACAGGCGCCCGCCACCTCGCCCGGCTAGTTTTTTGTATTTTTTTAGTAGAGACGGGGTTTCACCGTGTTAGCCAGGATGGTCTCGATCTCCTGACCTCGTGATTCGCCCGTCTCGGCCTCCCAGAGTGCTGGGATTACAGGCTTGAGCCACCGTGCCCGGCAGTTAATTTTATTAATACATGTTACAAAACATTAATCATTGTTGATAGAAAGGTGGTTTTGGCTGGACAGAGTAGCTCCTGCCTGTAATCCCAGCACCTTGGGAGGCCAGGGTGGGAGGACTGCTTGAGCCCAGGAGTTCAAGACTAGCCTGGGCAACATAGTGTGAGACCCCTGTCTTTACAAAAAAAAAAATCAAAGAATTAGCCGGGCTTGGTGAAGCACATCTGTAGTCCCAGCTACTTGGGAGGCTGAGGTGGGAGGATCAATTGAGCATGGGAGGTAGAGGCTGCAGTGAGCCTTGATTGTACTCCAGCCTTGGTGGCAGAGTGAGAGCCTATCTGAAAGATAATGAAAGGAAGAAAGAAAAGGTGGTTTTGGCTGGGCGCAGTGGCTCATACCTGTAATCCCAGCACTTTGAGAGGCCAAGGTGGGCCAATTGCGTGAGTTTGAGACCAGCCTCGCCAACATGGTGAAACCCCATCTCTACTAAATATACAAAAAAATTAGCCAGGCATGGTGGGGGGGCACCTGTAATCCCAGCTATTTGGAGGCTGAGGCAGGAGAATCCCTTGAACCCGGCAGGCAGACAAGATCGCGCCACTGCACTCCAGCCTGGGTGACAGAGTGAGACTCTGTCTCAAAAAAAAAAAAAAAAAAAAAAAAGAGAAATAAATGGTGGTTTTATCTCATGGGTTACTGCAGCCTTGACCTTTTGGGATCAAGCGATCCTCCCAAGTAACTGGGAATACAGTGTACGCCACCATGCCCAGCTAAGTTTTTAAATTTTTTGTAGAGATGGGGTTTTGCCATGTTGCCTGGGCTAAATGCAGTTTAGAAACAATCGAAACATGCGTGTTAGGAAAAGTTATGCTCCTCTTGTTTGGATACCATGAACCCTTGAAATGGAACCAGTTTTCCTCAGTTCTTAAGCTGGTAGAGGCCCAGCTAAAGCATTTGAGCTTTAGATCAGCCCATGGAAAGGCAAACCACCTAGTCCTACAAATTGGATAGGACCTGGTGGTTTGCCTTTCCATGGGCTGATCTCAAAGGCTGGAGTGCAATGGCACCACCTCGGCTCACTGCACCCTCCGCTTCCCGGGTTCAAGTGATTCTCTCATCTCAGTTGCCCAAGTAGTTGGGACTACAGGTGCTCACCACCGTGCCCAGCTAATTTTTGTACTTTTTGTAAAGATGAGGATTGGCGATGTTGCCCAGGCTGGTCTCGATCTCCTGGGCTCAAGACATCCTTCTGCCTCGGCCTCCCAAGGTGCTGGGATTATAGGCATGAGCCATTGTGCCCAGCCAACATTTATTTGTTAACATATTTTTATTTTGTTAGTCTTCTGCTACATTTATTTGATCCTTAGGTGGTGGTTGTGTTTGTGTAAGCAAACTCTAGTTCTCTGTGAGAGAATGTGGGCATAAAGAAAGAAGTAAACTTATGAAATTTTCTTCTTAATAACATTTGTTTAAAAGAAAATACAAAAAGCGACTTAAATCCTAATTCATATGTCTGACACAGCCAAATCAGGCACCTCTGTTTTTAATTAAAAATATATTATACATATATAATACATATATGTATAATATGTATAATATATGTATGTATTACATATTTATATATATATATATTTTTTTGAGATGGAGTCTTGCTCTGTCGCCAGGCTGGAGTGCAGTGGCGCGATCTCGGCTCACTGCAACCTCTGCCTCCCAGGTTCAAGTGATTCCCCTGCCCTAGCTTCCAGAGTAGCCGAGACTACAGGCACGTGCCACCATGCTTGACCAATTTTTTGTATTTTGGTAGAGATGGGGTTTCACCATGTTGGCCAGGATGGCCTCAGTCTCCTGACCTCATGATCTACCTGCCTTAGCCTCCCAAAATGCTGGGATTATAGGTGTGAGCCACCGCACCCAGGCTTAATTAAATATTTTTTAATAAAAAATATTTTATTTTTAGTATAAGCGTTTTAATAAACGCTTATACTATGAAGAAATTCGTTAAAGGACTATAGAGCCATTTCTTGATGGATTTGGATATCTTTGTTTTTTAAAATATATACACTACCCTAAGGTATGTTAAGGTTTTATAATGAACAGGTACATGCACTAATTCAGGCAGCTTTAGGCAATTTAGCAGTATGTTTCAATAATTTTGTGATCCAGGGGTTATTTTTACTTGTGATGGATGAGTCAGTACAAATTTTCCACAGTCTCTTCTGATCCTTCGCTTTAACCTTGCCCATCATTTCTTGCTAACCTTATATTTTTTTCAGGCAGCATCTATACACAAGTATTTTTAATCTAAAGGAAAATTCATGTCTGAAAGTATCTGGGATTGAGAGCAGAGTAATTTATTGCTTAGCAGGCAATTGTTACTGCTCTTTTTTATGATGCTGATCTTTAAATTGTTTAGTTAGCATCATGGAAAGCTGAGAAATGTTTTCTAGAATTTTTACTTGATGAAATTTGGAGACTAATTCTATTAAGTAATCATTTGATTCTTAAAAAACAAAAATAAATAAAAATCAGTTTAAACAAATTTGGCAACATGTTTGTATTCTTTAATAAAATAGCATTTTTTTCCAGCCGGGCACAGTGGCTCATGCCTGTAATCCCAGCACTTTGGGAGGCTGAGGTGGGCGGATCACCTGAGGTCGGCAGTTCGAGACCAGCGTGACCAACATGGAGAAATTTTATCTCTTAAAAAAATACAAAATTAGCTGGGCGTGGTGGTGCATGCCTGTAATCCCAGCTGCTGGGGAGGCTGAGGCAGGAGAATTGCTTGAACCTGGGAGGTGGAGCTTACAGTGAGCCGAGGTTGCGCCATTCCACTCTAGCTTGGGCAATAAGAGTGAAACTCCATCTCAAAAAAAAAATAATAAATAAAAAATGTGAGAAAATTTTTATTTTCTCATGTATTACCCTTTGAAATTAAAAGTGGTTTAATAGTTTAAAACCATGTAAACTCACTAAGTAAATTTAATAGAAATTCTTAACCCGGGATCCACAAATGAGCTTGGGTGGGTATCCCACAAGTCCTCTGAAATAGAATGTAAAGCCATGTGTGTATCACATGTTTTCCTTTTTTTTCCTTTCCTTTTTCCTTTCCTTTTCCTTTCCTTTTCCTTTCCTTTTCCTTTCCTTTTCCTTTCCTTTTCCTTTCCTTTTCCTTTTTCCTTTCCTTTTTCCTTTCCTTTCCTTTCCCTTCCTTTCCCTTCCCTTCCCTTCCCTTCCCTTCCCTTCCCTTCCTTTCCTTTCCTTTCCTTTCCTTTCCTTTTCCTTTCCTTTTCCTTTCCTTTCCTTTCCTTTTCCTCCCCTCCCCTCCTCTCTCCCCTTCCTTCTTCCTTTCCCTTCCCTTTCCTTCCCTTCTTTCCCTTCTTTCTTTCATTCTTTCTTTCTTTTCTTTTCTTTTCTTTT
>NW_016805265.1:2054841-2108383 GCF_001698545.2 Rhinopithecus bieti | reverse complement strand
AGCCTCCCGAGTAGCTGGGACTACAGGCGCCCGCCACCTCGCCCGGCTAATTTTTTGTATTTTTTTAGTAGAGACGGTGTTTTACCGTATTAGCCAGGATGGTCTCGATCTCCTGACCTCGTGATCCGCCCGTCTGGGACTCTCAGAGTGCTGGAATTATAGGCTTGAGCCACCACGCCCGGCAAAAATGGTTTTTAAAAGGAGTTCAGATGATCAGAAATGGGGTTGAAAGACAAATGTAGGACTCTTGTCATGTGTGATCTTGGCTTGTTCAGTTGTTTATTCTATTTCTCCTGCCCCTTTTAGGGAGATACTTTGTTAGGGTTTTTGGCAATGTTATTAATATGAAATATTTCTATAAATAGAAGATAAATGTATATCCTACAGCAGTTGCTTGTTTTGTAGAGATGCCATGAATTAGATAAGTTTATTTTTAGATTTTCCTTTCTTCTGTTTTCTCCATTCTGCTTTCTCCTCTCCAGTCCCCTTAACCCTGCCCTAAAGCAGACCCTCCTTATCTGTTCTGGGACTTTTCCAATAGCCTGTACTTTATGAAGGACCATTCATTAGTCCATATTGTTCTTTGATGTGGCAGGCTTCCAGAAGTCTTTCAGCCCTAGGGGAATTGTTCATAGTCTCAGGCGACTCTGGATCTTTTTTGGCAGAAATGTGTGTATTTTTTATCTGCTAATTATAGATCCTGAATGTCCTCCTGTCTGTTGACCTTCTTAGTTTTCCTTTGAATTGGTATCCTTTGTGTTGCAGATGTCATCTTTCTTGAAGAGTGCTTGATTATGTGTATTTAACTGAAAATCGAATAAATCTCTAAATATTGTAAAATGTGCTCTTCAAAATAACCTGCATTTTGGAATTGGTATGGATAAAGTCAGTTTTAGAATCACTAAAGTCAGACAGAAACCTATTGTAATGTGAAAGACGAGCTGGATCAAATACTCGCTGTTCCAGGGTCATGGAAGGAAAAAAATTGCAGTTCATGTTCTTCTTATAATTAAGCTTCAGAAGTTCTTCAGAATAGCAGTGTCTGAGGACTGCTTTTGTGAGCAGGTAGTACCAGTTGTTGAGACATTGTTGAGAGAGCACATGAATTGTCTCAAACTAGTTAGTTGGGTCAAGGGAAAGATAAAATGAAGAGTGAATGAGTCTTTCTATTGTACTCTGAGGCATGACAGCGTGTTCCACTTTTGAGCTTTTATCAAGATGGGACTTGTCTAGACTTCTAATGAAATGGGCTTCAGGTAAAGTAGAAACATTATGTCAAGAGGATTTTTGATTGTTCAAATAAATGTTAAGCATTCTTTTAACTCTTTGGATCTTGGATAGATTTGATACTTGGGATACCTTTACTGTCACACATGATGCTGTCCTGAATGATCAGCAGCTTTCAGGAGTTACTCTTGTATTCCCAGCTACACTTGTGATACTTTCAGTGCTAAGAAAATCTATATTCTATAGCTTTGAAGTTATTTAACAGTTAAGTACTATTTGCTGATTTATTCTGATTTTGTCTTAAATGACAAAGATTTTATTCATCCTTTCTCTTCAAACTTTATTTGACAAATGGTACATTTTAATGTTTCTCAAAAATGAAGGCCTATATTCTTTTTTTGTGTTTTATCTTTGTATGTTATTTCTTTCATCTTTTTTTTTTTTTTTTTTTTTCTGAGACAGGGTCTCACTCTGCTACCCAGGCTGGAGTGCAGTGGTTTGATCATGGCTCACTGCAGCCTCGACCTTCCAGGCTCAAGTGATCCTTGATCCTCCCACCTCAGCCTCCTGAGTAACTGGGACTACAGGTGTGCACCACCTTGTCTGGCTAATTTTTTTTTTTTTTTGAGACAGTCTTACTCTGTTGCCCAGGCTAGAGTGCAGCTGTGTAATCATGGTTTACTGCAGCCTTGACCTCCCCGGGCTCAAATGATCAATCCTCCCACCTCAGCCCCCCAAGTAGCTCGGACTACAGGCACACACCACTACACCCAGCTAATTTTTATATTTTTTGTAAAGATAGGGTTTTGCCATGTTGCCCAGGCTAGTCTCGAACTCCTGAGCTCAAGCAGTTCACACACCTCGTCCTCCCAGAGTACTGGGGTTACAGGTGTGAGCCACCATGCTCAGCCTTTTATTTTTAATATATAAGAAATACCTTTTTTTTTTTTTTTTTTTTAAATTTGAGATGGAGTCTCGTTCTCTTGCCTAGGCTGGAGTGTAGTGACGTGGTCTCAGCTCACTGCAACCTCTGCCTCCCAGGTTAAAGCAATTATCCTGCCTCGGCCTCCCAAGTAGCTGGGATTACAGGCATGCACCACCACGCCTGGCTAGTTTTTTTATATTTTTAGTAGAGATGGGGTTTCACCATATTGGCCAGGCTGGTCTCAAACTCCTGACCTTGTGATCCGCCCGCCTCAGCCTCCCAAAATGCTGGGATTAGAGGCGTGCCCCCCCACGCCCGACTTATTGTTTGTTTTATCATGACAGTAGCAATGTGTTTTAATTGTAAAATTCTTGACTTTTTGTTTTGTTTATAAACTTCCTTTTCTTGGCCCTGTGCATTAAACTACAGTAGATTAGGTGAAACTGTTCTCTGATCACACTAGCATTTAAAATATGAACCTGAATCTTCTCAGGTACTTTCACCTCTCCAATCTATTAATGTTTCTGAGTACATAAATAAACATCAATTAGCTCACCAAATTAAAGTTAGCAAATGTGTCAGCCATGTAATTTGCTTGTGACATTTTGAGTTAGCAGGGCCATGAGGGAAGTATGTTTTTGTGAGTGGGTGTGCTTATCTCTCTGTCTTCAGGTGATGATGGAAAGTTGTACATGTAAGAGAAGGAGTTGTGGCAGTGGATATGTGAAATGCTAAATGTACATGTGCCTCTGCTTGGGGCAGAACCACTTTACCAGAGAAGTCTCCAAGAGTTGCAAACTACATATTCTTTTTCCTTATATAAGTGAATCTTTTAATTAGTGTAATATTATGTAGAGTGTGTGTTTTTTTTCTGATTTTGTTTTTTGACAGGTGATATTTTGAGAACTCTGCAAAATGAGCAATCTAGACAAAGTTTTAGAATGAATGTTACTAGATTTAAACGAGGCTGGTCTCTGCAAAGATACAAAATAAATACTAATCAGTGATCTAAGCAAAATCCAGGAAGGATTTGTGTTAATTTGACAAGTGAGTTTAGAATTCTTTAGCCACTATTTTTTAGAAACCAGCTTTGTTCATACATCCTTTCTCTAATTTGCCTCACTTTTGATCTTTGATAAACCAGCTGCAATTTGGTTTCATTAACAAACTTAACTGGTTAACAGATGTTTTGGCTCTATTTTGTCCTTTCTATTAGAAACAGCATAGGCATACGTAGAAACCATGCTGGGCCTTTTCCTGTCTGTAACTAGACAGGCGTTACAGAAGAGCAACCTAATTTTACTTACAAGTTCAATTTTTCTTCCTCAGTATTATTATTATAGGTATACAAACATTTTAGTTTTGTTTCCCCCATCAAGGAGGTCTTTTGTTGTTAACAATCTTCCATCTGTTATTCCAGTATACACTCCTCATCCCCCTTTTTAGCATTGCAAAATCTTAGCATGCAGGGAAAAGGTACTATTGCCGGAGAGGTAATTGAGATATCAGCGACTCTTCCACAGTTCAAGGGAAGGAGTGGGACTAGCCTGGTGAATTTAGATAATTTCTTCCGTCTTCTTTGATGTCAGTGAGCTGCCATATGGAGAGCAGTGAGGCCTGCAGGAAGGAGGTGAGCCTTGGTCTGGGCTGCCTGGGGTGTTCAGAGTGATACGGGCTGAGAGCCAGAGGCAGAGCTTGACTGTTTCTGTAGTAGTTTCTGATGTGACCAGCCCTGCTTTTTGTCCAAGGTTTCCCTGTCATGCTTGCACCCTATGGGTATGATGAAGTTTAAGAAACAGATCATAAACGTTATATTGGGAAAGAGAAACAATAGTAAGAAGAGAAAAGAACGTATTAAAATCTAGTAATAAGGCCATTAAAAGATGACGCCCATTTGATATTTGACCAACTTGTTTTCAAAATTAGTATTGTAGACACTTCTGTCTTATAACAAAACCCAGCTTTAGCTATTGAGCTTTGAGTTGTGAGTAAAGCAGCAGAAAACAGGATCTGCTGGTGGAAGAGTATTGGCTGTCTGAAGAACATTGGCTGTTCCAGGTAGACTCCTGGCAATGTGTGTGCAGACCTGGGAAAGGTAGGCATGGAGGGAGCTAGGAAGATACTTCTCTCCTAACCTTTATAATTTATAAAATTAGAGTATTTCAGAAATATTGAAAGAGTAGTGTGGTAAACACTCTATTTCTTTCACATAGATTCACCAATTTTAACATTTTGCCACATTCTTTCTCTTCTTGTATGTGTGTATATGTATATGTTTTTATACATGGGTGTGCGTATATATACAGCACATTTATATGTTCATAATTTTGGCTGAACTGTTGGAAACTAAATGGTGAATATTATATTTCACCCCTAAATACCTAATAGTGTATCAAAAACATTCTCTTATATACTATAGTATTATGCAAAAAATTTCGCAGTGGAATGAGTGTTAACTGACAGTCCATATTTCCCCAGATGGCCCCAAAAATCTCATTTATAACTTTTGACTTTTTTTGAGATGGAGTGTCGCTCTGTTGCCCAGGATGGAGTGCAGTGATATGATCTCAGCTCACTGCAGCCTCCACCCCCCAGGTTCAAGCAATTCTCTTGCCTCAGCCTCCTGAGCAGCTGGGACTACAGGTGTGTGCCACCATGCCTGGCTAACTTTTTTGTATTTTTAGTGGAGATGGGGTTTCGCCAGATTGGCCAGGCTGGTCTTGAACTCCTGACCTCAGGTGATCCACCCACCTAGGCCTCCCGAAGTGCTGGGATTAAAGGCATGAGCCACTGCACCTGGCCAACTTTTGACTTTTCATCCAGGATCCAACCAAAGATCATATATTGCATTTGGCTGTCATGTCACCTTTAATAGAGAAGTTTTCCCTCCTTTTTGCTTCTGAAGACATTGACATTTTTGAAGTCTAGGGTAGTTGTCTTGTAGGATGTCCCACAATTAGTATTTGTCTGATTGTGTCCTCATGATTAGATTCAGAGTAAATGTTTTTGACAAGAATAGCGGGGTCTGGGAGTGGTGGCTCACACCTATAATCCCAGTAGTTCGGGAGGCTAAGATGGATGGATTGCTTGAGCTCAGAAGTTTGAGACCAGCCTGGGAAACATGGCGAAACCCTGTTTCTACAAAAAATACAAAAAAATCAGCCGGGTGTGGTGGCATGTGCCTGTAGTCCCAGCTACTTGGGAGGCTGAGATGGAAGGAATGCTTGAATCTGGGAGATGGAGGTTGCCGTAAGCCAAGGTCGCACCACTGTGCTCCAGCCTGAGCAACAGAGTGCGACTCTGTCTCAAAAAGAAATAAGAAAAGAAAAAATACTGTATGGGAGATGTTGTGTATTTCTTCTTGTGATATACCAGGAGATAAATAATTTCAGGTTGGCTCATTACTGGTGGTGCTTATTTTGTCAGTTGGTTAAGAGTTGGCATCTGCTAGATCTTTGTTTATAAAGGCACCTTTTCCCTTTTGTAATTAACAAGCAGTCTGTGCAACCATACTTTGAAAGCAGGTGAGTAACCTTTCACCCAGTGTGTATTAGTTTTCTATTGCTACTGTAACAAATTATAGCAACTTAGTGGCTTAACACAACACAAATGTATTGTCTTACAGTTCAGTAGGTCAGAAGTCCAACATGGGTTTCTTAGGTTAAAATCAAGGTGAGGGCAAAGTAATGTTCTTTTGTGGAGGCTCTAGGAGAGGATTTTTTCCCTTGCTTTTTTGAGCTTCTAGAGGCTGCCCATATTCCTTGACTCATGGTCCCTTCCTCCATCTTCAAAGCCATCAGTGTTGCATCTCTTTGACTATTCTTCCATAGTCACATCTCCCTCTTACCACATCCTGGACAGCTTCTTGGCTTTTAAAGGATGCATATTATTAGATTGAGCCCATTTGGATAATCCAGATAATGCCCTTATCTCACAGTCCTTAACTTTATCATATCTGCAAGGTTATTTTGCCATGTAAGGTTCTAGGCATTAGGAAGTAGACATTTTGGGGGGGCGCCCATTATTTTGCCTGCCACACAGGGTTTAGTATGGTCACCTAAATCAAATTTTGCATTGAGGGTTGCAAATCATTGAAGGTTTTGGGCTATGGTGGACCATGATCAAGTCTGCTTAGAAAGGAACGAGGGCCAGGTGCAGGTGGCTCACATCTATAATCCCAGTGCTTTGGGAGGCCAAGGCGGGTGGATCACTTGAGGCCAGGAGTTTGAGATCAGCCTGGACAACATAGTGAGATCCCATCTCTAGGAAAAATTTTAAAAAATTATCCAAGTGTGGTGGCACAGAACTGTAGTCCTAACTGTTTGGGAGGCTGAGGTGGGAGGATTGCCTGAGTCCAGGAGTTTGAGGCTGCAGTGAGCTATGATCGTGCCACTGCACTCCAGCCTGGGCGACTGAGTAGTACTCTATTTCTTAATTAAAAAAAAAAAAAAAAAAAAAAAAAAGGAAAAAATAACCAGAAAGGAATTAATCACAGTTTATGGGAGTAATGCTAGCTGAAGACTGGGAGTCAAGAGGCCTGAGTTTTGAGTCTCGTGGTACATCCTGAGTCATTTCCAGGAGGGCAGGAATGGGGGCTGCCTCTTGCCTCCACTTCATGTCCCTTTACTCACTAGTTGAAGAACTGAAGAATGGATTTGGCACTAATAGCTTCAGAGTTTTTAACAATAGAAGTTTGGATGTGCAATTTATTTATTTATTTTTTTGAGACAGGATCTCACTCTGTTGGCCAGGCTGGAATGCAGTGGTGTAATCATGGCTCACTGCAGCCTTGACCTCCCAGGCTCAATCACTCCTCCCACCTCAGGCTCCTGGAAATTACAAGGGTGTGTGCCACCATGCCCAGCTAATTTTTGTATATTTGGTAGGCATGGGTTTTGCCATGTTGCCCAGACTGGTCTCAAACTCCTTGGCTCAAGCAATCCACCCACCTTGGCCTCCCAAAGTTCTGGGATTACAAGTGAGAGCCGCTATGCCTCGCCCAAAATGATTTTTGAGAAGTACATTTAAAGTTGTAGAGAAAGGTCTTTCATTTAAATGCCCACAGGGTGCATGAAAAATACAAGGTGCTTTATCAAGATGGGCTCTTTGGCTCATGCCTGTAATCTCAGCATTTTGGAAGGCCGAGGCGGGTGGATCACTTGAGGTCTGGAGTTCGAGACCAGCCTGGGCAACATGGTGAAACCTCATCTCTACTAAAAATGTAAAAATTAGCCAGTGTGGTGGCTCATGCCTGTAGTCCCAGCTACTCGGGAGGCTGAGGCTGGAGAATCTCTTGAACCCTTGAGGTGGAGATTGCGGCGAGCCAATATTGTGCCACTGCACGAGCAAGACTCCATCTCAGGAACTCCTGACCTCGAGTGATCCACCCACATTGGCTTCCCAAAGTGCTGGGATTATAGGCGTGAGCCACTGTGCCCTGCCTCTTTGATATTTTAAAGACTAAGTAACATCTGAAGAATTTTGTGTCTTTTATTTATTTATTTATTCATTTATTTATTTAGACAAAGTCTTGCTCTGTTGCCCAGGCTGGAGCACAGTGGCACAATCTTGGCTCACTACAGCCACCACCTCTCAGGTTCAAGCAATTCTCATGCCTCAGCTTCCTGAGTAGCTGGAATTACAGATGCCTGCTACCATGCCCAGCTAATTTTTTTTAGTAGAGATGGGGTTTCACTGTGTTGATGAGGTTGGTTTTGAACTCCTGGCCTCGAGAGATCCACCCACCTCGGCCTCCCAAAGTGCTGGGATTACAGGCGCGAGCCACTGTGCCTGGCCTATATCTATAATTTAAATTAGAACTGTCAGTTAGAGAAGTCTAAATAGGCTGAAAAAGAAACTCGTTTATTTAAAAAACAAAAATGACATGCAGATGGATGTATATTCTTTTAGTTTTAGTAAAATCCAGAAAATAAACAAGAACTTAAGGTAATGAGCCTCTAGAATTCTTCATTTTATTTCATTTCACTGTGTTTCAGCAGAGTCTTCTGCAGTAGCTACAGTTAGTTGG
This sequence comes from Rhinopithecus bieti, assembly GCF_001698545.2. NCBI lineage: Eukaryota > Metazoa > Chordata > Mammalia > Primates > Cercopithecidae > Rhinopithecus > Rhinopithecus bieti. The sequence continues at coordinate 2,100,203 of NW_016805265.1, read as the reverse complement.
AAGGTTTTGGAAATTCTGAGTATTCCAATTGTTGAAGAGTAACTCGTTAGCTTAATAAATATGTTTCCTAGAGCTGATAAAAAAGATGATTTTTTCATCTGATGAGCTCTGACCCTCTATAAACCTTCTAACTTATTTCATTTTCCACCAGCTACAGAAATATAACAAGATGCCAACAATTACATCCTCGTGGAGCATGTATACCAGCTTATAAAACCACCCTTTGTTGGAAAATTGTGTAATATCTTGATTTCAATTTAGCATGGCATGTTGGTTAGCAGTAAATCTTGCTAGTGTATGAACACAAGCCTGCAGGCAGTTTGGAGAACACTGATCAGGTGTAAATTGTATATATTTTCTCGCTTCTAAAATTTTATAGCAGAATGAAATAAAGAACTAGCATTGAGAATACCACTTTTCTGTTGTTTTTTATTTTTTATTTTTACTTATTTATTTTTATTATACTTTAAGTTCTAGGGTACATGTTCACAATGTGCAGCTTTGTTACATATGCAGACATGTGCTATGTTGGTTTGTAGGTTGTTTTTTATTTTGACGTGTATCTTGTGGAAAGTGCCTTCTCTCTCCTGAAGTCTATGATTTGTGTCTCTGACCACTTAGTTTCCCCATTTAGTATGTGACACACAGCAAAAGCAAACGTGTATTTGTGCCTTGTGAAGTGTGCATTATAAGTAGTTAACACTAGATTTGAAGGCTGTACAGAAAACATGCAAGAAGATATTAATATTAAACACTTAGTGCTTATTGTACACCAAGTAATGTTCTAAGCATTTAATATATACAATATAATTTTGTATGAACTCTGAGAGATAAGTACTGTTATTAATTGAATTTTACAGATGAAGAAACAGGCCAAATAAGGTGACTTGCCCAAGAGTACACAGGAAGTGTTGGAGCTGGTGTTTCAATCCTGGTGCACAGGCAGAGTGTAGTGTAGTCACTTAATGACCTTCTGCCTCTCATTTCTTCAGGCAAAATCAACACATACCTAGCGAATTCTTGTAATATATGAAACACTGCATTAGGTATATAATATGGAAGTTACCACATATTTAAATGGTAATAAAAGTGATCAGTTGAGGCTAGGCACGGTGTCTCACGCCTGTAATCCCACTACTTTGGGAGGCTGAGGCAGGAGAATCACTTGAGGCCAGTAGTTTGAGACCAGCCTGGGCAACATGACAAAACCCCGTCTGTACTAAAAATACAAAAATTAGCTGGGCTGGGCATGATAGCTCACACCTGTAATCACTTTGGGAGGCTGAGGCGAGCGGATCACCTGAGGTCAGGAGTTCGAGACCAGACTGATCAACATGGAGAAACCTCGTTTCTACTAAATATGCAAAATTAGCTGGGTGTGGTGGCACATGCCTGTAATCCCAGCTACTTGGGAGGCTGAGGCGGGAGAATCACTTGAACCCGGGAGGCAGAGGTTGCGGTGAGCTGAGATCGCGCCGTTGCACTCTAGCCTGAGCAACAAGAGCGAAACTCCGTCTCAATAAATAAATAAATAAATACATAAATAAGCCGGGTGTGGCGACGCACACCTGTAATCCCAACTACTCAGGAGGCTGAGGCAGGAGAATCACTTGAACCCTGGATACTGAAGGTGCAGTGAGCAGTGATCGCACCACTGCACTCCAGCCTGGGCGACAGATCGAGACTCTGTCTCAAAGGTGAAAAAAAAAAAAAAAAGATCTATTGAAACTTGCTGATACATACAGCTGTTCTTCCTTTTCAAATGACCAGTGGGGTGATCTTCACTTTTAGAGCAATTGAAATTTCCTTTCAAGAATGAATAATAACAACCAACATTTATAAAATGCTTTACTATGAGGCAGGCACTACTTCAAGTGCTTTGTGTGTAACCTGTCTGTAAGGTAGGACTAATCATTCTTCCTTTGCAAAGGAAGAAGCTGAGGCATGTGAGGTGAAAGGACTTGCCCAAGGTTACCTAGCTATTAATGTGGTAGAGCTAGAGCCAGGATTCGGACCCAGGCATCCAAGCTCCTTGATCTGTACATGTAACCATTATACTACATTGCCCTTCATTTTCCTGATGAAGAAAACTTCTTTTAATGAGAAGGTATTGAAAATAGTTTCATGGGTTCTTATAAACATGAGCCTTTAAGTGCCTTTTTAGTGTTTATAATAGGCATCACTGAGAAGATTGTTAAAATTTATAGGAGGATATCATTAAAGTAGCTTTTCCCAAATGGTGTTCTGAGGAAGAAGGAAGTACTCTGCAAGAAATTAATGATGCTAATAATAGTCTGAGATTTAAAGTGCCTGAGTAGTTCTAAAATTTACCTTGCCTAACCCAAGATGATTTGACGATGGGCCTCTCTCCTCTCCCTTTCTCTTCATAGCAGCCATTCAGTTGTCTAGAAATCTTTGCATTTGGTTAAGCAGTTTGGATAGTGCTGATATAAGGTTATAGTGCAAATTCCTTTCCTCATTTCTTCTAAATACACATCCCAAGGGAAACCGTTAATTAATTAAACTTGGAGTTTGTGCTTCAGAATAGAAAACCAAAAATCATCAAATTCACCCCTTATCTCTATTATGTATTGATTTAGTACTATTTGTGTGATTCTTTTAATGTAGTGTAAAACTTTAGAGTTGCAGGAGATCTTTGAGATCACCAAGTCCAGGGTTTTAAAGCTAAGGTTCAAGGAGCCCTTTTTCTAGGGTTTGTAGACCTCTGAAATTATATGCAAAAAGAGTGTGTTTCTGGAGCTTCTTGCCCCTCTTCTCCTTCAGCAGGTCATTCCTCCTAGGCCAGTGTTTCCCAAACTTTGCTGCACATTAGAATTACTGGAGGAGCTTTTAAAAGTTAGATCCCCAGATCACACCTCCATGCTGCTTAAATAAAAACACTGGAGTGGGAGTCAGGCATTAGAACTTTTTGAAGTTTCCCTGTGATGCCAGCATGCATCACAGGCTTTCTTCTTTAATAGATGAGCAAGTAGGATCTACTTATGCGGCTGAGGAAGCAATCTAGAGATGTTAATTGGTCAGGGCTCTGCTTCCTGCTAAAAGAGATTTTAGAGATCATTCTGAAGGAGTCTTGTGGGGAAGTGGCTCTGTAACCAGAATGCTTAGGTTCAAATCCCAAGTTTTCCTCAGCTGACTAATAGGGGTGATAATAGCACCGACCACACTGGGATAGTCGCTTTCTGAGCTACAGAGGTGGTGAGCTTGTCCTCAGCCTCTACAGAAAGGTCAGCTGAACAGAACCCAAGGAGGTGGAGGGATGGCAGCCCCCAGCACTCCATTCTGCTCTCCTGTTTGGGAAGGAAAAGCTGTAAACTGATGTCCTCATTACCTTCTAATGAAGACCTCCTCTCCTCTTGCTCTGGTCACATAGGCCAAGAATGGCTAGAGTCCGTTTCTCTTTGTGGCTCCTTCCACCCCACCTCATGTTATTTAAGTAATTAGAAAAGGCGTCTACTATTTTCAGAGTAACACATGCTCCTTGTACATACTTTGAAAACAGAAAGATTTGGAGATGATACATTATCACTGCAAATTTGACTGTAAAGATAACTACTGTTGAAAGTGTATATTTTCTTCCAGTCTTTTTTCCTACATGTAAATATGTATGCTGTATTTAAATAAAAAGAAGACTGTGTGAGCTATATAATTTTGTATCTTCCTTCCTAAATTTAAAATCTGTTGTGAGCCTTGTCCCATATTCTTGATTATTCTTTGAAGCTGACTAAATAGCCGCATAATATTTATGTCTTTATCCTTCAGAATTTAAGGTGTTCCTAAATCTTTGGCTATTACAAATAATACCGCTACTAAAAATTTGTGCATGCGTGGATAATTATTTCACGTAGAATAGATTATTACAGGAGGTAATTATGAGGCATGACTATGAATTCTTTTTCTAAAGCTTTTGAAGCATGTTATCAAAAACTGTTCCAAAAAGGTAGTACCAGTTTATACTTGTGGGCAGAGTGTAAGGGAGTGTGGGCATCTAATTGATTACTAATGCTTACCTTTTGTCTTGTTAATGTAGTAGAGGGAAGAATGGATCCTTAGGAGTTACTTTGCATTTCTTTGATTGCGAATGACTTGGACGTTTTTAAATGATTAATGGCCATTGCTCAATAACAGTGTTGTGGTTATTTTCCCATCCTTATTCTTATGCTCTGCAGATAAGCATCTTCAACTCTTTCAACCACATTTAGTCTGGCTTCTTAGGGAAGTTGGAGGTCTGTAATATTCTTATGCTGTTGTTTCTTATTTTTAAATTTTAGACATTATCTATTGACTTCTTGCAAGTGTAGATAAGGATAAAGGTCCCTCATACATATACACTTTTCTCTTTCCCTTTGCCCCTGTCGTCTCAATATACACTATTTTTCTATAGGTAAGTATATGTATTCAGTGCTTACTTTTTTGTGAGTTTGTAAATATTCATACGTGAGCCATCAAAAATTTTTTTTTGTTTTTTTGAGACAGGGTCTCTCTCTGTCACCCAGGCTGGAGTGCAGTGGCGCGATCTCAGCCCACTGCAACCTCCACCTCCTGGGTTCAAGCGATTCTCTTGCCTCAGCCTCTAAAGTAGCTAGGACTACAGGTGCGCGCTACCATACCCAGCTAATTTTTGTATTTTTGTATTTTTTTGAGATGGAGTCTCACTCTGTCACCTAGGTTGGAGTGCAGTGGTGCAGTCTCGGCTTACTGCAACCTCCACCTCCCAGGTTCAGGCGATTCTCCTGCCTCACTCAGCCCCTGGAGTAGCTGGGACTACAACCGCGTGCTACCACACCCAGCTAATTTTTGTATTTTTGTACAAGCGTAAGCCACCATGCTCAGCCACAAGTTTTTTGTTTTTTGTAGAGACGGGTCTCCCTATGTTGCTTAGACTAATCTTTAACTCCTGGGCTCAAGTGATCCTCCTGCCTCAGCCTCCCACTGTTGAGATTACAGGCATGAGCCACCACGCCCCGACCTAGATTTCTGACAGATATAAAGCTATTACATGATTTATTTTAAAGGCATTATAAATTAGTGAGGACAGTAAAAATGTGGCCGGGTGCAGTGGCTCACAACTATAACCCCAGCACTTTGGGAAGCCGAGGCGGGTGGATCACCTGAGGTCAGGAGTTCAAGACCAGCCTGGCCAACATGATGAAACCCCGTCTTTACTAAAAATACAAAAATTAGCCAGGTGTGGTAGCATGTGACCGTAGTCCCAGCTACTCGGGAGGCTGAGGCAGGAGAACAGATCGAACCTGGGAGGCGGAGGTTGCAGTGAGCCGAGATCGCTCCACTGCATTTCAGCCTGGGGAACAGAGCAAGACTCCGTCTCAAAAAAAAAAAAAAAAGAAGCAGAAGAAGAAAAGAAAAAGTATGATCCTGGGCGTGGTGGCACGTGCCTGTAATCCCAGCTACTCGGGAGGGAGGTTGAGGCAGGTGGCTTGAGCCCCGGAGGTCGAGGCTGCAGTGAGCTGTGATCATCCCATTCCATTCCAGCTTGGGCAACAGAGCAAGAAATACCCTGTCTAAGAAAAAAAAGGAAAAGAAAGGAAAAAAGAAATTTAGGTCTCTGCTAGTACTCAGCTTCACTTTCCTCTTTGACAATTTAAATAACTAATTTTCACCTTTTTTTTTTTTTTTTTTTTACAGCACTTAGCTTAGCCTCTTTTAACCTTTGGAGCTATCCAGCTTTGCTTCAGAATGCAGGGGAGAAGGCAGAGGCAAGTGGCCTCCATTGTACAGTATTCCCATTTCCAAGGCTTTCTGGAATATATATATCACTTATGTCATTTTCCCTTTGAATTCTGGTGGTCTGTAGGGTCACAGACAGCCTACATGTCAGCCTGTGTTCCACTATCTCCTTAAGATCATCTTGTGAACCTGAGGATTCAGAAAACAATTTATTTTAGCTGATTAGATATTGGCTGTAATGACAAAAAGTGCATTTGTTAGAGATCCTTGTTGTATTGAATCTGACACAGTTGAAAGAGAGTGGGCTTCTTTTCTTTTCTTTTCTTTTCTTTTCTTTTCTTTTCTTTTCTTTTCTTTTCTTTTCTTTTCTTTTCTTTTCTTTTCTTTTCTTTTCTTTTCTTTTTTTGAGATGGAGTCTCCCTCTGTCACCCAGGCTGGAGTGCAATGGCTTGATCTTGGCTCACTGCAACCTCCGCCTCCTGGGTTCAAGCAATTCTCCTGCCTCAGCCTCCCAAGCAGCTGGTACTACAGGTGTGCACCACCATGCCTGGCTAATTTTTGCATATTTAGTAGCTGGGATTGCAGGCACCTGCCACCACCACTGGCTAATTTTTTTAGTTTTAGTAGAGATGTAGTTTCTCCATGTTGGCCAGGCTGGTCTCAAACGCCTGACCTCAAGTCTGTATAAATGTCTGTACCAAAAAGCCTGTATATGTTCTGTAAAGACGCAACCATCCATTTTAACCCCCTCAGGTATTTGATTTATTCGTTTATTTGTTTATTTATTTATTTATTTATTTATTTGGAGACAGGGTCTTGCTCCATCACCCAGGCTGGTGTGCAGTGACGCGATTTCAGCTCACTGCAACCTCTGCCTCCTGGGTTGAAGTGATTCTCCCACCTCAGCCTCCTGAGTAGCTGGTATTATAGGCGTGGGTGCCCCCTGCCGTCACCTGACTACCGCAGGTGTTTTAAATCTGAGGTTAGTTGAATCCACACATACAGAGGTCCAATTGTGTGTAAAGATTAAAAGCTTTACCTCATTGGCCCTGTGTGTTCTTCTCCGAAAACAGCTTTCCAAAGGCAGCCACAGTTAGTGGTTTGTATGTATTCTTACAGGGCTTTTTAAAGCACTTGTAAGCTAATATTATACATATGTTTATATATTACTTCTAACGGAAATTGGGATCAGACTTTGGGTGTTTTTTTCTTTTGAAAATTTTTTAGATATATAAGACATGTATGAGTACATTTCTTCTTGAAAAAGTTCTAATAGCAGAAAGAAAGTCTCACACAAACTCCCTGAGTCTCAGTTATCTTTAAAATGGGAATGATTATATATTCTTCATAGGGTTGTTAATTAGAATTTAATGAGATTATGCATTTAGGTGGCCTAACACAGAACCTGTTCAGTAACAAAAATGTGCTAGTTATTTTGAACATGTATCAGCTCTGGAATTTTTAATGAAGAACATTTTGGCATATTACTATATAGTTTGACAATGATCTTTTGATTTGCTCAGTCCTTTCTCAAGGTCCTACAGAAGAAAAGGAGAGTCTTAAATGTTTTCCTTCATAGCTTTGTATGCTATAAATATAAGTTTAGTTTAATAGCAGAGTTTTTCTTTCTTTTTTGAATGAGTTATTTGGATTGCTTCCTCTCTACACCCTTCAAGCCAAAAGCTCAGAGTTTCCCAAACCAAAGTGTGCCTCAGTCACAATTTTTACCAGTTTTATATACTGTCTGTATTAGTTATTTTATCGTTATTATTTTTTTGAGATGGAGTCTCACTCTGTCACCCAGACTGGAGTGCGGTGGCACAATCTCAGCTCACTGCAATCTCCACCTCCCGGTCAAGCGATTCTCCTGCCTCAGTCTCCCAAGTAGCTGAGATTACAGGCTTGCACCACCACGCCTGGCTAATTTTGTATTTTAGTAGAAAGGGGTTTCACTGTGTTGCCCGGGCTGGTCTTGAACTGCTGACCTCAAGTGATCCTCATGCTTTGGCCTCCCAAAGTGCTGGCATTACAGACCTGAGCCACTGCACTCAGCCCCTATATTATTTTCTTAATACTTGCTTTCACATTACCTCACTAAAAAAAAAAAAAAAAGGCATAACAACCAAATGCCATGCATGGAAAGCAGTACAGTTGACCCTTGAACAACACCGGTTTGTGCTGCACTGGTCAACTTATATGCAGATTTTTTTGACCAAATCTAAATGGAAAATATAGTATTCATGGATGCAAAATGCACATGTACAGAGGGCTGATTTTTTGTCTTGGTCGGTTCTTCAGGGCCAGCTGCAGGACTTGAGTAGGTATGGATTTTGTTATAGTCTGAGGTCTTGGAACTGATCCCTCATGTATACCAACGGATGACTATATTAAAAAATTATTTATTTGGGGGATAATTGGATACATTTGAATTTGGATTACATACCAAGGGAACTTAATGGCATTAATGTTATTGTTCTTCAGTATGATAATGGCATTTTGATTATCTAGGATGTCTTTGTGATTTGGGAGATGACTTCTGAAGTATTTAATGGTGAAGTGTCTTGATGTTTGCAGCTCACTTTCAAATAGTTCAGCAAAAACCATACTAAAAATATGTATGTATAAATCTATGTGTGAATATAGATAGATACAGATAAAGATATGAGGCAAAAGATAGGACCAATTGTTGAATCTAGGTGAAGGGCATACCAGTGTTCATTATGCTACTTCAACTTTTCTGTAGGGCTGAAGTTTTTTCAAAGTGTAACCTTGGAAAAATAAATATAATTAGAATATTTATTTAAAATTAAATTGCCTCATTTTCTTTATCTTAATAGATTTACTAAAAAAGGGAGTCTATATCATTACTGTAAGTGGAAAACAAGCATTCCTTGCCATAAATAGAAGATAACTGTAAAAGTTATTATTTAAAAAGTTTCATTAAAATGTAGCTGGATATTGTTGTCTGCCAAGGCTCTGAGCCTGAGGCCTGCTCTCTCAAAAGAAGATTAATAAGCATTAGAGAGGTGTTAAACACATATTAGCACCAAACTGAGACTTTATCCTTGACTTAATGGGAAGGTATGAAAGAACATAGAAAAGGGAACAAGTTTTTTGTTCTGTGTGATTCAGCTCACCTCACATAACATCTCAAGTCTCACCTCAAGGCATTTTGACTACCACTAGTGATAGAATCCCACACTTTAGGAAATACTATATCAGGTGATTTCAGTGTAATGTGTTAGAATGAAAGTAAAGTTCTATATTAAATACTGTTTATAGTGCCCATTATGTCTTTTTTAAACCTTCTATGTTGGTTTATCATCATCATCATCATTATTATTATTTGGTAGTCTCAATAACTATGGCTAGCTGCATGGTCAGCTGCGTGGTGTCCTGGCTTAGGGCAGATGTCAGATATTGCAGTCTAAATTATTATTGGGGAATACTTATTTTATTTTATGGCATGCAGTGTTGCCTGACTCTTGAAGCACAGTAAAACCAATTGAGGTCTTTAAAAAATTAATTATTATTGATTTCTTACTTTGAAGTTGCTCTTGTGGTGGGTTTTTGCTATGTATATTTTTTCTTTCCTTCTTTTTTCTTGCTGCATTGTTCCTGCTGTTATTTGGAAGGCACTAGGACATTTTGCCTCTTGAACAATGAAAGGATCCAGATCGTGTCTGTCTCACATTTTGTTATCCCAGTACAAGACTCAATTGAATAAAACATATTACCCATCTGGCCTGGAAATCTCAGTGACACTCAAAATAACTTACTAACAAGTTGTTGGATCATGATATCTTGAGATTTTCTGAAAGTTCAGCTTCTTTTTAGCTGTTGCTAAGAGAGAAATTTCATTGACATGAGGGACACGAGGACATGTCTGCACACTGCCAGTTGTTTTAGAGGCATTTGGCTCTGCCGCCTTGCAGATGGTTAGACTCTGGGTGGTGGGTGAATGTATGCTGATTATCTTATTGAATTAAGGTAACCTTTTGTCGTTCATTGAATTCTGCAGACCAGTTGGTCAGTGAGCAGCTGCTCCATGTGGCTTGGTTTGGGTTTTGAAGTGCACAAAGACTATCTTAAAGGGTGGTCAGTCTAATCCAGGTATTCAACAAAGCAATATTGAAAGCCTTCTTCCCCGTTTGACACTGTTTTCTCTTCTGATGGAAGGGAATGAGCAAAATATTTTGCTTTTGCTCAATTAACTAAATAATTGAAGCAAAGGTTTATGGAATGGCCAAATGAGAATTTTTTAACCTAGTGCTTTAAGTTGAAGAAAATACACTTTCATAATATTTGGTGTCAGAAGCATTCTGATTTTATGGCACAGTCTTATGTTTGAAGATACATGGTAGCGTTTTAAAGTTTATTTTACAAGTATCTAGAACCTGAAAAGCATGCTTTTTTTTTTTTTTTTTTATCATGCATGCTTAATAACATCATCTCAACAAATACTAGCTATGTAACTTTTGGTTTGTAGGGTAATTTGTTTTAAAATCAGTTTTTTGTTTGTTATTTTTAAAGAGACGGTGTCCCTATCTTGCCCAGGCTTTTCTTGAACTCCTGAGCTCAAGCGATCCTCCTGCTTCAGCTTCCCAAATACCTGGAATAAATCTGCCATATTTTTTTATATAGCTTCCATCTCAGTTTCTAGAAACTCTTTCAGGAGGCTTCATTTTAAATAAAGAGGTTCTTAATTGTTTTTAGTAAATCGCTGAAATTGTATGGCTCATTTCTCTTCTTGGAGATTTTTTTCTTGAACTGATCCTTTTGGTTTTACTGAGGGTGCAATATAGGTAACCTCAGAGAAAGTGAGTTTAGCCACTAGTTGATTTGCTTATTGTCAGAGAGAAATCATTTAACAGTGATTGATGAGGAACTGTTTAATTTCTCCAGTTTAGTCACCTGTTGGGCCCTAGAGCCTTTCGATTCAGAGCTCACTGTTTCATTTGGATTTATATGCTAGTAACTATCATAATGTCTGCCAGTATTTATTAAGCACGTATTCTGTGCTGGATGTTGCCCTTTATAGATGATCTTCCATTTTGTCCTCACCACCACTTTATGAGGCAGGTCTTGTTAGCTCCATGTTAGAGATGATACAGCAGCCTCCTAGGGACGTCCATTCACTTGTCTGGTATCATACAGATAATTAATGGGTGGACCATATTGGAGTCCAGAGCCTTCAGATTCTCAGGCTCATGCTCCCTTCTGCCCTGCTGCTGTTTTAATGAATCAGCCTTGTTCTGAACCATAGTTTTACAATGAAGCTTAAGATTAAACTGAAAATGCCCAAGTTCTCTGTTAGGGCTTCAGATTCTATGTCTGTGCTTGTCTTATTAATGGTAAAATAATGTAACAACATTTAAGAAAATGTTGAAGGGTGAAACACTGTTTAGACTCTTGCTACCTTAATACAACTGTTTGGTTTTTGCTTATTTCCTTCCAGATTTGTTTATGTGCATGTCCTTTCACACAACTATAATCAAAGCGTATATACACCTATGCATTGTTTTTTTTTTTAAACATAGTGTTATTTTATACATATTTTCTTTTTAAATGTTCTCTCTTTTTTTTTTTTTTTTGAGACGGAGTCTTGCTCTGCCACCCAGGCTGGAGTGCTGTGGCCGGCTCTCAGCTCACTGCAAGCTCCGCCTCCCGGGTTCACGCCATTCTCCTGTCTCAGCCTCCCGAGTAGCTGGGACTACAGGCGCCCGCCTCGTCGCCCGGCTAGTTTTTTGTATTTTTTAGTAGAGACGGGGTTTCACCGTATTAGCCAGGATGGTCTCGATCTCCTGACCTCATGATCCGCCCGTCTCGGCCTCCCAAAGTGCTGGGATTACAGGCTTGAGCCACCGCGCCCGGCCGTGCATGTCCTTTCACACAACTATAATCAAAGCGTATATACACCTATGCATTGTTTTTTTTTTTAAACATAGTGTTATTTTATACATATTTTCTTTTTAAATGTTCTCTCTTTTTTTTTTTTTTTGAGACAGAGTCTCACTCTGTCATCCACCCAGACTGGAGTGCACCGGTGTCATCTCCGATCAGTGCAACCTCTACCTTCCGGGTTCAAGTGATTCTCCTGCCTCAGCTTCTCGAGTAGCTGGGACTGGCCATGCCTGACTAATTTTTGTAGTTTTAGTAGATATGGAGTTTCACCATGTTGGCCAGGCTGGTCTCGAACTCCTGGCCTCAAGCAATCTGCCCGCCTCGGCCTCCCAAAGTGCTGGGATTACAGGTGTGAGCCACCACTCCCGGCCTTAAATGTTGTTCTTTTTTTTTTTTTTGGACAGAGTCTTGCTCTGTCACCCAGGCTGGAGTGCAGTGACGTGATCTCGGCTCACTGCAATCTCTACCTCCTGGGTTCACACCATTCTCCTGCCTCAGCCTCCTGAGTAGCTGGGACTACAGTCGCCCACCACCATGCCCAGCTAATTTTTTGTATTTTTAGTAGAGACAGGGTTTCAACCTGTTAGCCAGGATGATCTCGATCTCCTGACCTCATGATCCGCCTGCCCTGCTTCCCAAAGTGCTGGGATTACAGGCATGAGCCACTGCGCCTGGCCTAAATGTTGTTCTTTAAAAAGACTTTTCCTACCTCTTTGAATTTCCCAATCTCAATGAGGTCCCTTTTATAATTCTAACAAAGGACCATAGGCTTTTTCTTATTAGCCCTTATTATAGTCTGTAATTATATATTTATTTGTCTGGCTATTTTGTAACTTAAGTTGTCCCCTCTAAATGGAAAAGCTTTATGAAGACAGGGACCTTATTTCTTTGCTCACCTCTGCTGTATGGATGCAAGTAGTTATGTTATTTATTAACTAAAATTAAGCTTCTGTTTATCTGTTACCTCATCTGTCAGAAACAGTTGGACAGATTTTCCTCAAACTTGGAAGGTTTTTGAAGGGCATCTATGTGATCAGGAGAAACATGACATATATTTTCTGATCCTGTGTCTGAGATAACATACAGAGATTTCAAACATGAGACCTGGCTGGGTGTGGTGGCTCATGCCTATAATCACAGCAATTTGGGAGGCTGAGGCAGGAGGATCAGTTGAGTCCAGGAGTTTGAGACTAGCTTGGGCAACATAGTGAGACCCCACCTCTACAAAAATACAAAAATTAAACAGGTATGGTGGCTTGCCCCTGTAGTCCCAGCGACCTGGGGGACTGAGGCAGGAGGATCGATCACTTGAGCCTGGGAGGTTGAGTCTGTTGAGTCTGCAGTGAGCCATGATCGTATCACTGCATTCCAGCCTGGGAGATAGAATAAGACTCTGTCTCAAAAAACAAATCCTCCCACTTCGGCCTTCTAAAGTGCTGGGATTACAGGCATAAGCCACTGTGCCTGGCTGAAAGAGATCATTTTAATAGCTATTTCTCTTCTGTGAAACACTTTTGTGAGCTCATGAAACAAACAACACAAATGTTTGGAGAGTAAAAGAGATGCTTATGATTAATCAGTGTCTTTGAGTCTAAAATAAAATCAAGTATTGATTGGTTTAACATATTCCAGGTGTGTAAGAAAGCCAATTAATTGCAGGCCAGGTGCTGTGGCTCACAGCCGTAATCCCAGCACTTTGGGAGGCAGAGGTGGGCGGATCACCTGAGGTCGGGAGTTCGAGACTAGCCTGGCCAACATGGAGAAACCCCGTCTCTACTAAAAATACAAAAATTAGCTGGGCGTGGTGGCCCATGCTTATAATCTCAGTTACTCAGGAGGCTCAGGCAGGAGAATTGCTTGAACCCGGAAGGCGGAGGTTGTGATGAGCCAGGATCACGCCATTGCACTCTAGCCTGGGCAACAAGAGTGAAACTCCGTCTCAAAAAAAAAAAAAAAAAAAGCCAATTAATTGCTGCCTGGTATTAGAAAATCTTATGTAAATACATGCAGATGGAAAAACATGGAGAGTGTTAAATAAAAACAAGTATTTTCTTAACTTTTAAGTTCAGGGGTACATGTGCAGGATGTGCAGGTTTGTTATCTAGGTAAATGTGTGCCATGGTGGTTTACTGCACAGATCATCCCATCACCCAGGTAGTAAGCCCAGCATCCGTTAGCTATTCTTCCTGAGGCTCTCCCTCCCCCCGACCCCAACAGGTACCCAGTGTGTGTTCTTCTCCCCATGATTTCATGTGTTCTCATCTGTCAGCTCCCACTTATAAGTGAGAACATGCAGTGTTTGGTTTTCTGTTTCTACATTAGTTTTCTGAGAATAATGGCTTTCAACTCCATTCATGTCCCTGCAAAGGACATGATCTTTTTCCTTTTTAATGGCTGTTTCGTATTCCATGGTGGGTATGTAAAAACAAAAGTCTCTGACATTTCAACTAGGCACGGTGGCTCACACCTGTAATCCTAGCACTTTGGGAGGCTGAGGTGGGCAGATCACCTGAGGTCAGGAGTTCGAGACCAGCCTGGCCAACATGGTGAAACCCCGTCTCTACTAAAAATACAAAAATCAGCTGCGTGTGGTGGCGGGCACCTGTTATCCCAGCTACTTGGGAGGCTGAGGCAGGAGAATCACTTGAATCCACGAGGCAGATGTTGCAGTGAGCTGAGATCGTGCCATTGCACTCCAGCCTAGGGGACAAGAGTGAGACTTCGTTTAAAAAAAAAAATCTCTGACATTTCAAAAACGAGTTGTTTTGAACTGAGGGATAGAAGATTGGCCTTTGCTCTTGGAAAACAAATGGAAACTGGAATTAGATAGGTACCCACTGGTGCCCTTCTTTTTTTGTTTTGTTTTGTTTTGTTTTGAGAAGGAGTCTGGCTCTGTCACCCAGGCTGGAGTGCAATGGTGTAATCTCAGCTCACTGCAAGCTCCGCCTCCCGGGTTCACGCCATTCTCCTGCCTCAGCCTCCCAAGTAGCTGGGACTACAGGCGCCTGCCACCGCGCCCCGCTAATTTTTTTAAATGTATTTTTAGTAGAGACTGTGTTTCACTGTGTTAGCCAGGATGGTCTCGATCTCCTGACCTCGTGATCTGCCCGCCTCAGCCTCCCAAAGTGCTGGGATTACAGACATGAGCGACCGACTGGCGCCCTTCTTTACTTCGGTTTGTGTTGTTCTGTGTCTGCACTGCTCTGGGCACATTCGTCCTCCTCCTATAGACACATCCCTCTCCTCCAGCCCCACAGGGTACTTCCACAGTCTCTCTTCCATCCCTCATGCTACCTCATGTCATCTTCCTCTGTGTGGCAGAAATGTTTGCCAAGTCACCACATGCTGTACAACCTGTGCTGAATGGTAAACCATCGAGACATGCCTTCTGTCCTGGAGACGTCAGTGCATAGCTGTGTATGTCCAGCGGGCACCATAGCACAGAAAGAAAACCACCACTGATGTTACTTAGCTGAAGATACACTCCTCAGGTAGCCATATGTTACATGGCCTTCATGTCCTAGCAAAACTTCATGTCCTAGCAAAACTTTTTACTTCTTTGAAAGTCTCCTAGCCTCTGGTAATTTCTCCCCCTCTGAGATACTGGAGCGTTATGTTTTTCATTGTCTTGCTCATTGGTACTATTTGTATGCTTCAGTTCTGTGGGCCTTGACCTTCTAAGCTGTTTGTATGCTCCTAGGAGATAGAAACTATGTCTTAAACTTAGTTTTACATACATATATATATATATATAAATTTTTTTTTTCCCCCTGAGATGGAGTCTCGCTCTGTCACCCAGGCTGGAGTGCAATGGCATGATTTCAGCTCACTGCAGCCTCTGCCTCCCAGGTTCAAGCAATTCTTCTGCCTCAGCCTCCTGAGTAGCTGGGATTACAGGTGCCCAGCACTACGCCCGGCTAATTGGTGTGTGTGTGTGTGTGTGTGTGTTTTTTTTTTTTTTTTGAGGCGGAGTCTCGCTCTGTCACCCAGGCTGGAGTGCAGTGGCTGGATCTCAGCTCACTGCAAGCTCCGCCTCCTGGGTTTACGCCATTCTCCTGCCTCAGCCTCCAGAGTAGCTGGGACTACAGGCGCCCGCCACCTCGCCCGGCTAGTTTTTGTATTTTTAGTAGAGACGGGGTTTCACTGTGTTAGCCAGGATGGTCTCGATCTCCTGACCTCGTGATCCGCCTGTCTCGGCCTCCCAAAGTGCTGGGATTACAGGCTTGAGCCACTGCGCCCGGCCTTTTTGTGTGTTTTTAGTAGAGATGGGTTTCACCATGTTGGCCAGGCTTGTCTTGAACTCCTGACCTTACGTGATCCACCCGCCTCAGTCTCCTGAAGTGCTGGGATTACAGGCGTGAGCCACCACGCCCGGCCTTTTTTTTTTTTTTGATAGGGAGTCTTACTCTGTCACCCAGGCTGGAGTGCAATGGGGCCATGTCAGCTCACTGCAAGCCCTGCCTTCCGGGTTCAAATGATTCTCCTGCCTCAACCTCCCAAGTAGCTGGGATTACAGGCACACACCGTCAGACCTGGCTGATTTTTGTATTTTTAGTAGAGATGGGGTTTCACCATGTTGGCCAGACTGGTCTGGAACTCCAGACCTCAAGTGATCTACCCACCTTGGCTTCCCAAAGTGTTGGGATTACAGGTGTGAGCCACCACGCCTGGCCCCCATGTGGGTTATGAGTACTTAAGACATGTTTGATTCAGTTTAAAAAATAATTACAAGCTAGGCATGGTGGCTCACGCCTATAATCCCAGCACTTGGGGAGGCTAAGATGGGAGGATTGCTTGAGCCCAGGAGTTTGGAACCAGCCTGGACAATATAGAGATACTGTCTCTACGAGAAATTGAAAAATAGGCTGCAATACTCACTCTAAGGGGAACACTGTGAGGAATGCCAAGATGAGTAAGAACAATATGGTTTAGCATGCTAGAACAAGGAAGATTCAGGTGCTAGAAACACAGACATCCTCAACTCAAACAGGAATGCCCAGAGCAGTATACAAGAAAGCCTGGAGCTGGAGTCAGAAGACAGGGTGTGACTCCCATGTGTGGGGTCCTAACTCTCTCTAGACCTCAATTTCCTCATATGTTTAATAAAGATAATGGCCTACTCTTCAGCCCACCTGAGAGGACAGGATACTTCAAGAAAGACAGAGAGCAGCAGGTCCTTTAAAAATCAAAGGAAAATAGGCTCCTGGATAGGTGTGAGATGGAAATGAATTATGGCACATATGAGAGCAACAATAAATTATCCCTTACTAACAATAACCTAAGGGAAATGCCCGGCATTGTGTCTGACACAGACTAGATACTCAATAGTTCCCTTCTCATACTTGCTCAGCCCTGTTTGAACCTAGACAGAGAGCAGCTCAAAATATGCAAGTATTCCATGCTCACAGAACCTGAAAACAGCAGAAGTGGCTTCTAGGCACATGGGCTCCCATCCTTGCAGCAGCTGGTGAGTAGCGTGGGCTCAGCTACATGGCCTAAATAAAGGTCTCTTTCAACCCTGAGATTCTGTAAGTTTCTTTTTTTTTTAGACAGAGTCTCACTCTGTCACCCAGGCTGGAGTGCAGTGACACGATCTCAGCTCACTGCAACCTCCGTCTCCTAGGCTCAAGTGATCCTCCCACCTCAGCCTCCCGAGCAGGTGGGACTACAGTTGCATACCACCATGCCTGGCAAATTTTTAAAGTTTTTTTGTAGTGACAGGATCTTACTATGTTACCCAGGCTGATTTTGAACTCCTGAGCTCTAGCGATCCTCCCACCTCAGGCTCCTGAGTAGCTGGGACTACAGTCTTGCGCCACCACTCCTGGCTAATTAAAACTTTTTTTTTTTTTTGTAGAGATGGAGTTCTGCTATGTTGCCCAGGCTGGGTGAGCTCCTGGGTTCAAGTGATCCTCCCACTTTGGTCTTCCAAAGTGTTGGGGTTACAGGCATGAGCCACTGCACCTGTCTTAGTTTATGTTTTAAAGTCACTGAGAGACACGAAAACTAAATGGTCCTGGGTTGGAGGAAAAAAAGTTACTATAAAGGGAAAATTGGCAAATTTGGAATATGTACTGACTATCAGATGATACTGTTATATCAATGTTAAGTGTCCTAAGTGTGATAATAAACTATGGAAATGAAAAGAATGACCTTGTTCTTAAGCGGGGGTGAATGATCATGGTCTTTACAACTTATTCTCAAATGATTCACAAAAGAGAGAGAAAGCAGGCCGGGCGCGGTGGCTCAAGCCTGTAATCCCAGCACTTTGGGAGGCCGAGACAGGCGGATCATGAAGTCAGGAGATCGAGACCATCCTGGCTAATACGGTGAAACCCCGTCTCTACTAAAAAATACAAAAAAGTAGCCGGGTGACGAGGCGGGCGCCTGTAGTCCCAGCTACTCGGGAGGCTGAGACAGGAGAATGGCATGAACCCGGGAGGCGGAGCTTGCAGTGAGCTGAGAGCTGGCCACTGCACTCCAGCCTGGGCAGCAGAGCAAGACTCCG
This sequence comes from Rhinopithecus bieti, assembly GCF_001698545.2. NCBI lineage: Eukaryota > Metazoa > Chordata > Mammalia > Primates > Cercopithecidae > Rhinopithecus > Rhinopithecus bieti. Next base: position 2,082,085 of record NW_016805265.1, on the reverse strand, counting down.
TCTCAAAAAAAAAAAAAAAAGAGAGAGAGAGAGAGAAAGCAAATGTGGCCAATTTTAAAGGGCATATGGGTGTTTTATTGTATTATTCCTGCAACTTTTCTATAGGTTTGAAATTTTTTCAAAATAAAACTATTTTGCCCAGGCATGGTAGCTCATGGCTGTAATTTCAGTGCTTTGGGAGGCTGAGGTGGGAGGATCGCTTGAGGCCAGGAATTGGAGACCAGCTTGGGCAGCATAGAGAGATCCCATCTCATAAATGAAAAAAAAAAAAAAAAAGACAGATGTGATGGCATGTGCCTGTGGTTCCAGCTGCTCAGGAGGCTGAGGCAGAAGGATCGCTCGAGCCTAGGAATACAAGACTGCAGTGAGCTGTGATCGTGCCACTGCACTTTAGTCTGAGCAGCAGCAAAATAAATAAATAAATAAAACAAAATAAAACTTTTTAAAGGTCACCGAGGCTGCTGTGTGGCCAGCGGAGCTATAGAGGAGCAAGGGTAGAGGAGGGCAGGCCTGGGAGGAGGCCTTTGTGAGGATGGAGGCGTAGACTGGGGTTTTGACAGTGGGGATGGAGAGATGAGGACAGATCTGAAATATGTTTTGAAGAACATATTTAACAGAACTTGCTTATGGATTGGATGAGATTTTAGGTGAGAGAGAGGGAGGTAGATGTTCCCCACTTGGTGCACCCTGATGGTTGCAGACTGAATTCCAGTAGAATCTTCTCCCCAAAGGTCTTTTTATTCCCTCTCTCTTTTCCTCAATTCAGCCACTCTATGAGTAGTTAATACAGGTATTTATTTCACAGGTGAGGTGAAACTTAGAGAGATGAAATGACTCATTCAGAGTTATCAGGTGCAGACAGAAATTTTACTCTACCCAGAAAACCAAAATATAGGCATGAAATCAGTGTTCTTCAAACTGAATTGTCTCTCATTAATTGATTGTGAAATCAACATGAGTTCCTGTCAGTGTTAAAAAAAAAAAGAAAACAATAAAATATAGCATGCCTTATATAAAAGGGTAAGTAATGTTTCATGAAACGTCTGTTTTAGTTTAATATTCACATATGTATATACTAGGTCATGATGTGAATGTATTTCTTACTTGAAGTTATGAAAAATTGGAAAGGCACATACAGGATCATTGTAGAAGGAACTTATGTTATCAGAGGTCCTGTAGTCCCCATGGGAATAAGAAAGCAAAAGACAAATTCACTTGGGCGGCTACTGTAGGTTGTCATATGTTGTTTATTTCTTCAGTGATTGATAGGCTGTAAGTCAATGTTTTCTTAGTTGATTTCTTTTCTTTTCTTTTCTTTTTTCCGACACAGAGTCTTGCTCTGTTGTTCAGGCTGGAGTGCAGTAGTGCAATCTCGGCTCGCTGCAACCTCTGCCTCCTAGTTCAAGGGATTCTCCTGCCTCAGCCTCCCGAGTAGCCAGGATTACAGCCATGTGCTACCACACCCAGCTAATTTTTTGTATTTTTAGTAGAGACAGGGTTTCTACCACATTGGCCAGGCTGGTCTCAAACTCCTGACCTCAAGTGATCCACCCGCCTTGGCCTCCCAAAGTGCTAGGATTACAAGCGTGAGCTACCATGCCCGGCCTTTCTTAGTTGATTTCATAGTCATCCTCTACTTCCACTCTTGCCATTAGCAAATATTGAGTGCTTGCTGTGTACAGGGTTAGAGAAGTTGCTTCTCTGTGTGAGATCTATGTTTTGTGTGTGGAGGGTGTGTGTGTGTGTGTGTGTGTGTGTGTGTTTAAAAATAGACTTCATTTTTTTTTGAAGAGCAATTTTAGGTTTACAGCAAAATTGAGTGGAAAGGGCAGAGATTTCTCATGTACTCCCTACCCCTACACACGCACAATTTTCCCCATTATCAACATCCCCCAACAGAATGGTTTGTTACATCTGATGACACATTGTAATTGCACAGCCTTGTCATGCAAAGCCCATAGATTACATTAGGGTTTACTCTTGGTGTTGTATATTCTATGGGTGTGAGATATATGTTTAAAAATATTTTTATTTGATAAATTGGGGATAATAGTCATTTCACAGAACAAAATGTTGGATAAATTAAATTAGTTAATAAACACAGAGTGCTTTAAACATTCCTAGTGCAAAATAAGATCTTGTTGTTTGTGGTGGTGATGGCTATTCAGGCTTAAGGTCTAGATTCCACTTTAGTATGTAAGTAAATAATAGTAGTCCTGGCTGTCATCTGTGTGTGTAATGTAGTAATCAGTTTTGTTTAGCTAGTTCTCATGTGTAGCACATTAAAGCAATCTTGAATAGTGAGGGGACCTCATTACTAGGTTACCATTAAATGGTAACGTTAAGTGACCAAAGTAATGGAAAATTGTCTTCCTTTTTTTCTTTTTCTTTTTTTCCCCTTGAGATGGAGTCTTGCTCCCTTACCCAGGCTGGAGTGCAGTGGCTCACAGCAACCTCCACTTCCTGGGTTCACGAGATTCTCCTGCCTCAGCCAACCAAGTAGCTGAGATTACAGATGCACGCCACCATGCCCAGCTAATTTTTGTATTTTTAGTAGAGACGAGGTTTCACCATGCTGGCCAGGCTGATCTCGAACTCCTGAACTCAAGTGATCTGCCCATCTCAGCCTCCCAGAGTGCTGGGATTATAGGCGTGAGCCACTGTGCCCAGTCTGTCTTCCTTTTTCTCAAACATTTAATTTGCTGTTTCTTGATCACATATCATCCTTCTTTCCTTTCAAGGTCAGGGGAGATAATTTTTACTGTATGTACTGCTGCATCTTCACAAATTATCATCTGAAAAGCCTTCTCAGATTTGACAAATGAAATCTCTTTTCATTCCCAGGAGGAACTTGTTAAACCAATGAAGTTCAAAATTCTAATTCCTGTTCCTTTCTAGTGTGCACTACTTTATTCATCTTGAATAAACATACAACCTCAAGCCTCCTACAAGGCAAATAGATTCCTTTTTAATTAGTGGCTCTATACACAGAATTTTATCATCATGAAATTTATAAACCAAGAAGGGAACAAATATTTACACTTGCAACTTCATGTCAACATTGCCCACTATTTGAAGAGCTCTGAAAATGTAAATGTATCACCCCCTCCTCGTCCCCTCACTTCCCACCTTGACCCTGTCAAGCTTTTTAAACTATGGCAGTAGAAAAATAGTTTATTCAACTATTCTAGGAGCATATCCTCCTATGTAGGGAATGTGGCAGGTACAAATAAATGTTCCTTCTTTGTGACTGGCATTACTTTTTTTTCTTACAAAGATTTGTTTCAGAAGCTAATCTTCAGTTTTTTGGTTGTACTATTTCTAAGGCACCTCCAAGTAGAAAGGCAAAATTTTATTTTGAGAAGTTACTGCTTTGATAGTTCCACAGAATTATTTCTCTATTTAAGTAGGCCTTTTATTCCAGGACAAAATTAAGCCAGCCAGAAAGTTTCTGGGAGAAAAATAATGAAGAGCTGAGGTGTTAATGTGGGCAGTCTAATGCTTGATAAAACTTTTGGCTGGGTGTGGTGGCTCATGCCTGTAATCCCAGCACTTTGGGAGGCTGAATCACCTGAGATCAGGAGTTCGACACCAGCCTGGCCAACATGGTGAAACTCCATCTCTACTAAAAATACAAAAGTTAGGCATGGTGGCGGGCACCTGTAATCCCACCTACTGGGGAGGCTGAGGCAGGAGAATCGCTTGAACCTGGGAGACTGAGGCTGCAGTGAGCCAAGATTGCACCATGCACTCCATTTTTTCTTTGTTTGTTTGCACAGATTCTGTCTCAGAAAAGTCTTGCTCTGTTGTTCAGGCTGGAGTGTAATGGTGCAATCTCGGCTCACTGCAGCCTCAACCTCCCGGGTTCAAGCAATTCTCCTGCCTCAGCCTCCCGAGTAGTTGGGATTACAGGCATGCACCACCACGCCTGGCTAATTTTTGTATTTTTAGTAGAGGTGGGGTTTCACCATGTTGGCCAGACTGGTGTCGAACTCCTGACCTCAGATGATCCACCCACCTTGGCCTCCCAAAGTGCTGGGATTACAGGCATGAGCCACCACCCCCCGCCAAGAAAACTTTTAAAGATGTATAAATATGCAGTGATTTAAAAATCTCAATCGAAGCTTGTTAAAATGTATTGAAATAATTTAGGAAAAGAGGGGCTGATTTTGCTGAAATTTGAGAGATGTATACTCTTTTTCAAGGCTTTACAGCAGTTTTAAAAAATATTTTAGTTTTTTGTAGGCAGCTTCTGAACCAGCGTAAGCTCAGAGACTCCCCTTTACTGCAGTTTTGATGCTGCAGAAAGTGACTCTGCTTAGTTTCAGCTGTTGAGGATGTTGGTTATACTATGCCAGATCAAAAAAATGATTTTACATTGCTTAGTTTGTTAAAATATGTTTAATAGGTTAATCTTTTTTTCAAAGCATCAAAAATAATTAAGATGAAATATCAGATAAACCCCATGTCTAGAATGAATAATTTAGTTCTAAACATCCTGGAAGCGAAGGAGAAAAGAACAAGATGTTGGTTTATAAAATTCTTATTGTCAAATAAGGAAGCATAGAAGTTTGAAGAGAGATAATTTGTTTATGTTTTTATTTTTTCTTTCTGAATTTAGGAGCAATTTATGTTTGGCTGCTAATCCTATATTATCATCAAAGAGTAATAACATTGGCAATCTTCCCTCCCATTTTGCTTCATCCTCCCCAGGGAAATACCAGATTGTAAAAAAAAAAAAAAAGCATGTTGGTTGTACAAAAAGAAATATTTTAAACAAATAAGAAATATATATATTGAAATGCAGTCTCCCTGAGTGATACTAAACCCCTGTCCAAGTAGGCATTTCTCAGCCCACAGAAAGGGATGGCATTAAATCACAGCTCAATGGAGACATTTTTGTGAGAAGCTGTGATGGTTTGTGTTTAGCAGACACGTATTGGGCATCTCAGATTTGCCTGTTAGGGATGCAACGATGAGTGAGATACTATTTGTTCACTTAAGAAACTCAAAGAGGGGGCCGGGCGCACTGGCTCAAGCCTGTAATCCCGGCACTTTGGGAGGCCGAGACGGGCGGATCATGAGGTCAGGAGATTGAGACCATCCTGGCTAACACGGTGAAACCCCGTCTCTACTAAAAAATACAAAAAACAAGCCGGGCGAGGTGGCGGGCGCCTGTAGTCCCAGCTACTCCGGAGGGTGAGGCAGGAGAATGGCGTAAACCCGGGAGGTGGAGCTTGTAGTGAGCCGAAATCCGGTCCCTGCACTCTAGCCTGGGAGACAGAGCGAGACTCCGTCTCAAAAATAAAAAAAAGAAACTCAAAAGAGGAAAGGGGTTGACTTGTTCAGTCAGTGACTTATGGAATATTTCATACTCATTCATTTATGGAGTACTTTTTGTAGGTATAGTACAGCGTGGTCAGCCAGGGAGACTGTAGTGGGTGCATTAGTAACTAATCATACAGCTAATGCTAATGTTGCGGGCTGACGGGGTTTGGGGTGAACAAATTACCCCTAAAGCTCAGGAGTTCTAGACCAGCCTGGGCAACATGGTGAAACCCCGTCCACTAAAATACAAAAAATTAGCCGGGTATGGTGGCATGTGCCTGTAATCCCTGCTACTTGGGAGGCTGAGGCAGGAGAATCACTTGAACCCGGGAGGTGGAGGTTGCAGTGAGCCAAGATCGTGCCACTGCACTCCAGCCTGGGCAACAGAGCAAGACTCTGTCTCAAAACAACAACAACAGCAACAGCAAAAACAACAGCAGCAACAAAAAGACATTTGTTTTGCAGAGGGAGGTAACTTCTTCTAGATTGAGATTTTAAGTCAAAGTCCATCCATAAAGTAGGGAAGGCATTTTACGTAGAGGAGTAGCAAGCTACGGGATCAGAGGTGTGAACCAGGGTGCATGTTTGCATTATGGTGAGTGGTGTCTGGCCAAACAATGTGTGGCTCAGGGTCTTTCTGCTTCACCATCTTTAGCATAGAGGCCTTCCTTGCGCTCACTTGCTCATCTCATTCTCACAAAATAGCTGCTTCATACGTAGTCCCCAGCGCTCTGTTCCCACAGAGGAAAGAGGGAAAGTGCCAAGGGTAACATCGGAAACTTCTTCCTTTTTATTCAGGAAATGAGGCACTCCCCAAGGCTTCTGCTTATATTTCATTGGCTTAAGCTGAGCCATATGACTATCACTAGTGGCAAGTAGTCTGGGATGTCAAGAACTTAGCTTCCCAGTCTCTTTGGTTAGAAGGCAAAGGAGAAGATGGTGGGAATGGGTTTGCATCAGTCACTACACATTATCTGCTTTATTAGGGAAACATTATATTAGTATTGTTACCAAGTTCAAGGTCTTTTCTAGGATGATCAACCATCCTGGGTCACCTGGGACTGAGAGTTTTTCTGGGTTGTAGGACTTTGAGTGCTATAGCCTGGACAACCCTAGGAACACCAGGATAGTTGGCCATCCTAGTATTTTCCCATATCCTCTGTTGTCCAAAAATATGGAAGCAGGTCATTTCTTGACACAGGAGCTGCCTTGACTGGGCTTAAAAAGGCCTGAAAGGCAGCTTAATAATTTATAATGAGAAATAAATGGTATTGGGTCAGGGGAGGATACTGGAAGCAGAGCTCCATGGGATTTGCTTGGTGCATGTGAGATTTTGACAAGAAGTCTTAGGGCTACTATATTAACCCAAATTCAGGGGGCTCTGTTCACTTTGCCAGCAGCTTGGGATTAATTCTGTAGTGCTAATGTGATTCCGAGAAGCCTTTCAATGGATCTGAGCTCAGGGTTCTTAGTCCCCCTGTTACTGAAGCTTCTCCCCTAGACAGTGTCATTTTTGTTTTTTCCTTTCTTTCTAAGCTTCTGGTGCTGACTAGCCTCCCCATCTAATGGACAGTGTTTAGATATGTTATTGTCTAAAGGTAGATCTGGCCAGGCGCAGTGGCTCATGCCTGTAATCCCAGCACTTTGGGAGGCCAGAGTTGGCAGATCACCTGAGGTCAGGAGTTTGATACCAGCCTGATCAACATGGTGAAACTCCATCTCTACTAAAAATATAAAAATTAGCTGGACATGGTAACAGGTGCCCATAATCCCAGCTAATTGGGAGGCTGAGGCAGGAGAATCGCTTTAACCCAGGCCAAGGTTACAGTGAGCTGAGATCATGCCATTGCACTCTAGCCTGGGCGACAGAGCGAGACTCCATCTCAAAAAATAAAAATAAAAATAAAGGTAGATTAAAAAAAAATAGAGACGTAATTTGCGTATCGTGAAATTTAGTTCTTTAAAGTGTATAATTCAGTGGTTTTTAGTATATTCACAAAGTCATTCACCACTGTCTAATTCCAGAACATTTTTCTTACCCCAGAATGAAATCCTATACCCATTATCATCACTGCCCATGTCCTGCTTCCCTTAGACTCTGGCAACCACTAATCTACTTTCTGTCTTGATGACTGTGTATTTTAGACATGTCATATAAATGGAATCCTATAGTATGTGGCCTTTTTTAAAAAAATCATTGACTTCTTTCACTGGGCACACTTTTTCAGGTTCTTTTAAGATGTAATATGTATCAGTACTTCATTCTTTATAACTGCCAAATAATAGTTCTTTGTATGGCTATACCACATTTTATTTATTCATTCGTTAGACATTGATGGTTCTACTTTCTGGCTGTTATGAATAATACTATTATGAACATTTGTGTACATATCTTTGTGTGGACACATGTTTTTACTTCCCTTGGCTGTATACCTAGCGGTGGAATTGCTGGTCTTCAGGTGTGTGTTCCTGATGTTTTTTTTGAGATGGAGTTTTGGTCTGTTACCTGGGCTGAAGGGCAGTGGCGCAATCTCAGCTCACTGCAACCTCCACCTCCCAAGCTCAGGCAATTCTCCTGCCTCAGCCTCCCGAGTAACTGGGATTACAGGTGCGCGTCACCATGCCCAGCTAATTGTTGTATTTTTAGTGGAGATGGGGTTTCACCATGTTGGCCAGGCTGGTCTCGTACTCCTGGGCTCAAGCAGTCCTCCTGTCTCGGCCTCCCAAAGTGTTGGGATTACAGACATAAGCCACTGTTCCTGGCCTTATCTTACACTTTTTTTTTTTTTTTTTTTTAGACGGACTCTCACTCTGTCACCCAGGCCGGAGTGCAGTGGTGCAATCTTGGCTCACTGCAACCTCCACCTCCCAGGTTCAAGCCATTATCCTTCCTCAGCCTCCGGAGTAGCTGGGACTACAGGCACACACCACCACACCCAGCTAATTTTTGTCATTTTAATAGAGATAGGGTTTCACCATACTGGTCAGGCTGATCTCAATCTCCTGACCTCAGGGGATCCACCCGCCTTGGCCTCCCAAAGTGCTGGGATTATAGGCATGAGCCACTGTGCCCAGCCATTAAGGAGGCTGTGTCTGTAATATCCCCTGTGGGTTTTATAGTTGGGCTCTCACTGGACAGCCTCGTTTTTCTAAGATTTGGGGGTTATAAGGATCAGAGTTGTCCCCAGTTGACTCCTTTCATCTCGGCCATAAGGTTATTGTGAGGCTTCAGTGAGTTAATCTGCATAAAGTAAGGTTTGGCCTGTACCCTGTATGTCACTCAGTAGTGGTGATTTCACTGCCCTTTGCCTCCTGCCTTTGGCTTCTGGCCATCGCGAAACGCCCCATGCCTTCTGTGCTCTGCCCTCCTTTGAAACACAGGAATCTAAAACCATTCATTGATACTTTTTGACTGATTATACTGAAAACAATTGCATGTTATCTCATGCAGAATTTTCATGTTAAACCCGATGTTGCAAAGATGCCACTAACCAGCACACAGATGGCGGTGGAGATTGATTGATTGAGATGGGGTTTTGCTGTGTTGCTCAGGCTGGAGTGCAGTGGTGTAATCGTAGCTCACTGTAACTTTGAACTCCTGGACTCCAGTGATCCTCCCATGTCAGCTTTCCAAGTAGTTGGGACTATAGTCTCATGTCACTATGCCTGGCTAATTTTTACAATTATTTTGTAGAGATGGAGTCTTGCTATGTTGCCTAGGCTCATCTCAAACTCCTGGCCTCAAAGTGATCCTCTTGCCTCAGCCTCCCAAAATGTTGGGATTACAGGTGCGAACCACCATGCCTGGCTGGGGATGGGGTTGTAGACACCAGAGGCTTCCTTCTGAGGTTGACCTAGAGGGCATCCTTGGTGGGTGCCATGGGATGGGGAAATACAGTCAAAAGGAACCTGCTGTTCCCCCTGCTCCTCCACCTGAAGCCGATGTGTCTGCTGGGGCTGCTGGAGTCTCCATCTTCACTTTAACTTCACTTAAGAGCTGAAAGCTCTGCCCCTTCAAGATTTTTCCTGCTGTCTCTCCTTCCCTGCTCAACCAGAGATTCCTCTTATTCTTCCTCTTACTATTAATATTAATCTGGCTCACTGCCTCTTTTCCTTAACCTCATCCTAAAACTGTCTGATGCATATTTTATATGTTCTTGCAAATTTGACTTTTAGTTAATATTTTACAGTAATTTCATTCCTCAGCTAGCCTCTTATCTGATACCCTGGAACTCATTCCTCTGCCTATCAGTTCTCACCTCTGGTAATTAGCTTTGTAAAAAAGAAATAATGACATTTGGACATACTCTCTTATTAGTAAAGGTATTGTTGTATATGAGACTAATGCTGTGCATCTATAACAAGTTGTTCCACCTTGTGAATACTAATGTAATTTGGAAATAAACCTTTCTTTGTTAAAGACTTTTCTACATGGGCCACATTTTCTAGACCTATTTCCTAATAATTTGTGGTTTTCAAAGGTATGTCAATAGAGATGCTGTAGCCAGCATGCCTGGATTCTGTTAGATAAACATTTTGTGAGATTGCTTACTTTAAACAATTGTCTTTAAAAGTTAATTTCTTCCCTGATATCTCAGTAAGGAAATTCTATAGTATTTAAGAAGCCTGATAAAGTCCAGTTAAAACATTTTGCATTGTTCTTTAAACATCTTTTCTGAGGGTTGATGTGTTCATGTTTGTTTGGTTCACATACTTTCTTCTGAATTTTAAGAAAGCTGTGTCAGAATCAGTAACTTGCCTATAGTATATTTTTCATAACTATATGGTTTTATTAAAACAGCTAAGTAAAATTTCAGTGAATAATAGTGTATATATGGGAATGTATTCCTCATCATTTGTAGCTCTTTTTTTTTTTTTTTTTGAGACGGAGTCTCGCTCTGTTGCCCAGGCTGGAGGGCAGTGGCACGATCTCGGCTCACTGCAAGCTCTGCCGCCGGGTTCATACCATTCTCCTGCCTCATCCTCCCGAGTAGCTGGGACTACAGGCGCCCGTCACCGCGCCCGGCTAATTTTTTGTATTTTTATAGAGACAGGGTTTCACCGCGTTAGCCAGGATGGTCTCGATCTCCTGACCTTGTGATCCGCCCGTCTCGGCCTCCCAGAGTGCTGGGATTACAGGCGTGAGCCACTGCGCCCGGCCTCATTTGTAGCTCTTGAGAGAGTGACTTATGTACTGTTTTCTCTTGAGTTCCTGAGAGTTTATAAAGAGATGACAAACAGTTGGCTATGGGATTGAAATAATGCACATGTAAAATGGAAGGGAAAACATGGAAACAGGTTCTTCCTTTGTTCTTCCCTGACCTTGATGAAATTTTACCACTTAACATTTTTCAGTAAAGTCAAGGTCAGTATCTGAGCCTAGTATGGTTCTGCTTGCCACTGTCTGAGGATTACTTGTCTTTTTACAGAATGTACATGCTCCCCAAGGAGAAAATACAGTTTGATTTCAGGATGACAAACAGCTCTTCCGGGACAATAGTGTCAAGTGTAAAAGGATTATAAAGGTTTTAGGACCACGGGATGGTTTGAAGGGGAAAGGGTGAAATGACAGTTAAGGTTGGCATCACCGAGGTCAGTTGTTGGCTGCCCCCCACATCTCCTGCTGCCCTTCTGGCAGTATTTTACAGATGTATTTCCTTTGATCTTTCCTTTAGTAGGAAGTTGTAGGCTTTAAGATCCAGCAGAAAAAAATTATGAGCCATTTGTGACCCTTTTGAGCAGTCCTTCAGGTGGAACACATCTCATAAGAGCTAGTGAAGGGTCTTGGGTAATTAAAGCTCACTTTATGATTGTACAGTGTGGTGGCCAGCCCAGTGGGAACATCACCAATACACGTTATGAATGTGTAGAATTGAGACTTTATACCTGGAGACTGTTGGATGACTTTGTCCTCTCCCCCCAGGCCTACTGTTCTGCCCATCCTCATCCAATTCTGTTTTTATTTTTAAAAATTTTGTGCTTGTTAGTCCTCTCATTGCTTCAGTGTGAGGGGAAAAAACTTTTCTATTGAGGTGCTGAAGCTGTGCTTTCCAGGACTCGTACTCACGTGCTGTTGAATGAGTCTCAGTGCTCCTAGGAGTCTATAAAAGGATTACAAGACCTCTTTTCTCTAACTCCCTTATGTATGTGTTTTATCTGCTAAGAGACACTGGCATTTCATGGAGATGGGAGAGAAAAAGACACAGCCTACTTAGACAGTTCCTTTATTCTAACATACATACTCGCTTCACATATTCATAGACACCTTCCACCTAGCATCAAATTCTGAACTTATAGAAGACTTAGGTTTTTTTTTTTTTTTTTTTTTTTTTGAGACAGAGTCTCGCGCTGTTGCCCAGGCTAGAATGCAGTGGCGTGATCTCGGCTCACTGCCAGCTCTGCCTCCCCGGGTTCACGCCATTCTCCTGCCTCAGCCTCCCTAGTAGCTGGGACTACAGGCGCCCGCCACCACACCCGGCTAATGTTTTGGGTTTTTTTTTTTTTTAAGTAAAGACAGGGTTTTGCCGTGTTAGCCAGGATGGTCTCAATCTCCTGACGTCGTGATCCACCTGCCTCGGCCTCCCAAAGTGCTGGGATTACAGGCATGAGCCACCACGCCCGGCTGGTAGTTTTGGTTTTGTGTGCATACCTTTTGAAATCCCTGGGTTGAAAATTTTCTAGGTATTGTTTGTATACTCTAGTCTAGCCCAGGACATTAAGGGTTATATTAAGATCAGTTTCCTCAGTGACTGTTAACCAGAAATTGTATCTGTCAGGAGAAAGGATTCATGCAACTCTAAGAATGCATTGCCCTCTGCGTAGCCTATTAGCTTTGGCAACCGAAGATAGATGAGACTTAGGCTGCGTTTAAATTTTTCATCATGATGAGACAAATCTATTATTATAAAAGCCCTACTTTATCAGTGAGAGTGTTTCCTTATGTTGTTTTAATTAAAGGAGCAGTGTGTTTTTAAATTTAATTATGGTACTTTGAAGATCTGATACTAGCTATAAGCTAAGAATTCTTCGGGTATTCAGGATTTTTTTTTTTTTTTTTTTTTTTTTGAGATGGAGTCTCGCTCTGTCGCCCAGGCTGGAGTGGCATGATCTGGGCTCACTGCCACCTCCGCTTCCTGGGTTCAAGCGATTCTCCTGCCTCAGCCTCCCAAGTGGCTGGGGTTATAGGCATGGGCCACCATGCCGGCTAATTTTTTTGTATTTTTAGTAGAGACAGGTTTCACCATGTTGGTCAGGCTGATCTCAAATTCCTGACCTCAAATGATCCGCCATCTTTGGCCTCCCAAAATGCTGGGATTACAGGGGTGAGCCATACTGCCCGGCTGGTTTTCAAGATTTTTAATGCATTTGGAGCAGCACTATCCTAAAGAACCTTCTTTGATGATGGAAATTTTCTGTATCTCACAGTCCAATATGGTATGGTAACCACCAGCCACATGTGGCTATTGAGCACTTAAAATGTGGCTGAGACTGAGAAACTAAAATTTTAATTTTCTTGAAAATGTAAATTTTATTTATTTATTTATTTATTTTAGAGACAAGGTCTTGCTCTGTCAACCAGGCTGGAGTGTAGTGTGTAATCATAGTTTACTGCAGCCTCAACCTCCTGGGCTCAAGTGATCCTCCTGCCTTAGCCTTCTGAGTAGCTGGGATTTCAGCCACCACACCTGGCTAATTTTTTTAAAATTTTGTAGATATGGGGTCTCTCTCTGTTGCCCAAGCTGGTCTGGACTCCTGGCCTCAACCTCCCAAAGGAGAAAATGTCAATTTTTATAGTCACATGTGATTAGTGGTTATTGTGTTGGACAGCACAGATTTAGAATCTGAGGAAAATCTCCATTTAGTATAATGCCATCTGAAGCTCTCAAGATTCCTCTTTTTGGTTGGGAAGTTGAGGCTGCTTAAATCTGAAGTTGATAGTGGATAATATTGCTATTAGGCCTAATGAGACATAAAGATGCAAGTTTATCAAACTTAAATGTGCTAGATATGAACTTTGGAGAGGCAAAAATTAATTCCAAAAATAATTCCAATATAATTAATTGAACAAATATTTAGAAAATGTTCTCTAGGATAAAGAGGTGTAGTAAATATTGTGGAGGACCCAGAGGTAAGTGGGACTTAGGTAGAGCTGCCTATTTTGAGTCCTGCTGGGGAGGCCTTGAAAAGTCCAGGGGAAGCTCTTTCTTTCTTTTTTTTTTGAGATGGAGTCTTGCTCTGTCACCAGGCTGGAATGCAGTGGCATGATCTCGGCTCACTGCAACCTCTGCCTCCCAGGTTCAAGCGATTCTCCTGCCTCAGCCTCCCGAGTAGCTGGGACTGCAGGCACCTGCCACCATGCCCAGCTAATTTTTGTATTTTTAGTAGAGACGGGGTTTCACCATGTTGGCCAGGCTGGTCTCGATCTCTTGACCTTGTGATCCTCCCACTTTGGCCTCCCAATGTGCTGGAATTACAGGCGTGAGCCACCGCGCCCGGCCAGGGGAAGCTCTTTCTAAGGGAGTGACTTAGAGCACAGAATGCCAACTGGGTTATCATCAGGCTGTGAACAGTAGGATTTGGCTTTGTGCAAGCTGATGCTCTTAGGTGGAAACCCAGGGGCAAAGGACAAGCCACAGAAACATAGGCTGCATCTGCTCCTACTCTGTGCTGCCACCTTACCTGCCCATTAAGTGCTATGTTCTTGACTAAATAATTCATGTTATCGCAGAGGGTGTGTGTTCCCACCAACCTCTGGCCCATCCATAACTCAGTGTATTACACTGACCCAGGAACCAGAGCTCACTTCGCCCTGCTTGGAGTCAGGGAACTTGGAACCTAACTGTCCTGGGCCCTCTTTCTGGCAGTTGGGTGAGTCCTAAGGCCCTGATGTGTGAAGCTTGGACAGGCTGGGCAGTAGGTTATAGCGTATCGTGTGAAGGAGATCATGTCAGCAGTGGGGAGCAGAATGCAGAGGAATCAAAGACCTGATCTCATAGTGCAGGTGTGAAGGGAGAAGAGCCAACCTTTCTCCACTGTCTCTCTGGCGACAGGGGACCGTCTCACAGGGACCGCACCTTGGCATTTGGGCCTGTCAGACCAGGATCTAGTCATCAGAGTTACCCAGTACCCTGGGGTTGGTTTGTACCAGGTCACGGATGCAGTTCTGCAGGCAGTATGTTACATCTGAGTCTACGGGAGAGAGAGACGGGGTGACAGTCTTGCCACAGGGTGTCCAGACACTGAGCCATGGATGGTCGGATGTTTGTCTCTGTGTGTGGCAAGGCTTTAGTCTCTGTTTTTTGTTTTTTGTTTTTGAGACAGAGTCTTTCTCTGTTGTCCAGGCTGGAGTGCAGTGGCGCGATCTCGGCTCACTGCAACCTCTCCCTCCTGGGTTATAGCGATTCTCCTGCCTCAGCCTCCTGGGTACCTGAGATTACAGGTGCATGCCACCATGCCCAGCTAATTTTTGTATTTGTAGTAGAGATGGGGTTTCACCATGTTGGCCAGGCTGGTCCTGAACTCCTGACCTCAGGTGATCCACCTGCCTTAGCCTCCCGAAGTGCTAGGATTACAGGCGTGAGCCACCATGCCCGGCCTGGTCTCTGTTTTTGAGTCATGATGTCAGGCTGACCAGGCTGGCACACATATGTAGCCTGGAATGGGTTAGGCTTCTGGCTTTGATGTTAAGAAAGGAAACTAGTGCCGAGTGGAGTGGCTCCTGCCCGTAATCTCAAGACTTTGGGAAGCTGAGGCAGGAGGATTGCTTGAGCCTAGGAGTTTGAGACCAGCCTGGGCAACATAGCAAGACCCCACCTCAAAAAAAATAAAAGGTAGTTTGGTGTGGGGCATATGCCTATAATTCCACTGCCTTGGGCTGAGACACTTAGGGGAGATTGAGACTGCAGTAAGCTATGGTTGTGCCACTGCAGCCCAGCCTGGTTGACTAGAGTGAGATCCTGTCTGGAAAAAAAAGACAACTGGCTGGTCCTTCCTGAAATATAGTGCCCACAGGCTGGCAGAGCACTGACTGACACCTGCCTCTTTCAGAGGTGGGGTCAGGATAGCTGTATGGAAATTCTCCAGTGTGTGTGTTGTACAAGTGCATCTCATATCCATCCCTTCAAGCACTGCCAGGCCAGAACCCAGTGGAGTTTACAAAGAATGGGTTTTATGTTAGAAGAAAATATTACCTACATGTAAGTAATCTTGGGTATAGCTGGGAAGTGATGAATAAATTTGACCATTAAAAGATTCGGAATGTCTGTATCACCAAAGACAAAATCACAAATATAAATAAAAGACAAATAACAGACTAGGAGAAAATAGGCCATGTGCAATACACAAAGGATAAATACAGAGTATATAAAGAGGCTTCTGCATATTAATAAGAAAACACTAGAAAAATGGGCAAAAGATATAAAAAGGCATTGACAGAAAGGGAACAAATGGCCAATAAATACAAAGAGATGCTTAACTTCATTAATAATTAGTGAATTACACATTAAAGCAACCAGATATGATTTTATCCCATCAGATTGGCAGAAATTAAAGAGAATAATATTCTTGGGCAGCAATGAGGAAAAATCGGTGTACTTTCATATCCTGAGCATATAAATTGTTCAGACCTTTTTGGAGAAGGTAGTTTGGCTGTATCTTTGAAAATAAAATCACGTACTTTTAATTTGGTAGTTTTATGTCTAGTGAAATGCACATGAACACATGCTCATTCCAGCACTGGAATGGTGAAATATTGGAATGATTACATGTACAAGTGGTACAGCCAGCATATAGAATGCAGTACCTAAAAAGTGTATAAGAGTGTGGTGTAGATCTTTATGCAACTGATGTGGGAGGCTCTCTAAGATTCCTTTTTTAGTGAGAAAAAATACAGAATTATTACATTTATATTTGTAAAGCTCAAAATTTATATGGATTGTATTTTGTAAATTCTAAAACATGCCTTTCAGGTTTTTTAACATTTCTGAAATCAGTGTATCTAACAATTGGTGACATAGTTTACTAATTTAAACTCTTTCTTAGTGAAGCATAATGCACATTGCAAGTGATAAGATCGGCCAGGCATGGTGGCTCACACCTGTAATCCCAGCACTTTGGGAGGCCGAAGTGGGCAGATCACAAGGTCAAGAGATGAAGACCATCCTGGTTAACACGGTGAAACCCCGTCTCTACTAAAAATACAAAAAATTAGCCGGGCATGGTGGCGGATGCCTGTAGTCCCAGCTACTTGGGAGGCTGAGGCAGGAGAATGGCGTGAACCCGGGAGGCAGAGCTTGCAGTGAGCCGAGATCGCGCCACTGCACTCCATCCAACCTGGCCAACAGAGAGAGACTCCATCTCAAAAAAAAAAAAACCACAAGTGATAAGATCTTAGATTTGATGAAGGATGATATGTAAATACATGGATAAAAGACTCTAAGACAGACATGGGACGGGATTGAGGAAGTGTCAGTGGGGACTTTGTATCATCTGTGTTGTCAAATTTTTTTTTACAGTGAAATTGTATTCCATTATTGTGTAATGAAAAATTTTTTAAATACATACTTATATTTTTTAGACAAGATAAGGTTGCCTGGATGTCTCTGATGTCTGATCCATTTCTCTACTTGGGTGATTATGCTTGATATTAAGCTTTGAGAACTTTAAGGCCTGGATGGTTGATAGAGCTTTCAGCTTCATTAAGAAGTTAAGTAGCTGTGAAGATTCAGTGGGAGAAAATTGAGAACTGAGGTCCAAGACAAGGGAGGAGCCGAACTCCAGAACCCAGGGCCAGTTGCCTCATGGGAACGTTTGCATCTGTGTAAAGGGGTTGAAATTCTCACCCTGCAAGGTGGTGCCGGACTTTTTATACTGGACTGGGCATACCTTGGAGCGAGGCTCAGTGGATGGGAGGCAGAAAATAGATCAAATCAAGGAGCCTTGTTCAGTGTCTTTGAAAGAAAAATTCATTGTTTTGGGAGAGAGCTAAGCCCTAGTGGGAAAGAGCCAAAGGAGTAAATGGGCTTTTAAATCTGAGGAATTTACACAAGTCAGGCAGGAGATGACCTGCCATAGGTTGGAGGCAGGCTCTGCTTGGATCCTGTGTCAACAGGGCATAGTGTGAGTGTCTCTCCATAAGTAAGAGCTGTGTTGTGAAGATGAACTCACAGTTTAGTAGTGACTTTTTGGCCAAAGATTACTCTTCAAGAAGGGATAAGGTGTATGGAGTGTAGCTCATTGCCAGGGCTGTGGGAGGCAGAGGAAGGAGAGAGCACTCAGCCAAGATGCCATTTGAGCTGGTCACTGTAGGAAATGGAGAATTTGGACATGTGGTTTTTTTAATTTTTTTATTTTTTTATTAAAAGACAGAGTCTCACTCTGTCGCCCAGGCTGGAGTGCAGTGGTGCAATCTTGGCTCACCAAAACCTCCGCCTCCCAGGTTCAAGTGATTCGCTTGCCTCAGCCTCCCCCAGTAGCTAGGACTGCAGGCACATGCCAGCCGCCTGGCTGATTTTGTGTTTTTGATAGAGATGGGGTTTCACCACGTTGCCAGGCTAGTCTTGAACTCGTGACCTCAAGTGATTCGGCCTGGACATGTAATTTTTAAGGAGATATTCAGAAGGAAAGGGAGGTGGGCCCACCACTCACAAATGCATACAGGAGGCTGGGCATGGTGGCTTACACTTGTAATCCCATCACTTTGGGAGGCTGAGGCAGGTGGATCACTTGAGGCTAGGAGTTTGAGACCAGCCTGGCCAACATGGCAAAATCCTGTCTGTACTAATAATACAAAAAATTAGCCGGGCCACTGCACTCCAGCCTGAGTGACAGAGCGAGACTCAGTCTCAAAACAAACAGAAATGCACACAGGAGAATGTGAGGAACTGAGTAGTACAGTTTTCTCGGAGGACACGTCTATTAAAGGGAAGCTGTAGGAAGTAAAATAGAAAAAGGTAAGTTAGGGACAGACCATGAAGAGCTGAGAATGCCGAATTTAGAAATCTGACCTCGAGTCAGTGAGCTCATGTTTTACATTTAATCTTTTGGTTACCAAGTATTTTTTTGTACCATCATGGGTTTGATTTTTAAAATACAGTCACTTTATTTTCTAAGGTTTTTATGATATATGTTCAAATCTTGAGTTAAAGGTAGATAGAACATACTTTGGGGTTTTTTTTTTTTTTGGCATATAAATGGTTGAATTTCAAAATTTTATTTGTGTTACAAAATTTGTTTTTACTCTCTGCCTTTCAGCATTTGCAAATAACCATTTATCTTTCAAAGGAGATTCCAGTATGTATCCCCATTCAATAAAAGCAAAGAGCTGAGCTCTCTATATATAAGAGGTAAAATTGAACATGAGATTACTGAGCTAGATTAGTAGGGGATGAAATGGATGAACATTGTTTGGAGAAAGCTGTGATCCTTGTTTCCTTTGCTATAGTGCAATTTGGAATGGCTTCTTTATTCCTGGCGATTCCTGACAGCATTTCTTTTAAACCTGGCCACCTTTCCATTGCCAACTCGACCTTGATGTTAGCTGGTGCTGCTACTGCAAGGGCTGCCTTTGGCAGGAAGCCTTCAGTCAACTTTCTGGGCTCTGGTTTTGGCTCTGCACATGCCTCGCTGAGCTGACCTTAAGAATCTGAAATGTGGAGGGTCATTTCGGGGTAGGGAAATGTGGTGGCAACTCTTGATTTTTCTGCCACGATGTAACTTAACAGATCCTCTTGTTTTTCCCTAAATGGTACAAGGGTTTGCACCGAAATGGTAATTCATCTGTGTCTGTGATGCTTTAAAAAATAACAGTTTCACTAATGTGTCACAACATGTATTATTTATCATTTTAGTAAATGGATATTTTAACAAGCAACAATTTGCAAATTTAAGCATGGCAGTTAACATGATCCGACATTAAAAAATTAAATAATCTCCTGCCGTCTTTGTCATCAGCCTTGCATTAAGGATTTTAGCCCTTCTGGGAGCTTTCATTTTTTGTTGACTCTGACTGATGATGGCAGATTGTGATAGTGATCAGAGCTGTGCGTTTATAAATTATTTTTTAGTTGGAACAATATTGGCATGTAATGTGGACTGGCAGAATTAACATTGTATATCATTGCCAGTGTTGTTTTGACAGATATTCTGAGTTCTTTAAGGAAGCAGATAGGGAATGTCTGTAATGGACATCTGCTGTCCACTATAGGTTGCCCAATGCTGAGTCCTGGTAGGTTCTACCTTCTGCTGTGGAAGCCAGCAGAGATCAAATGGGCATTTTCTGTTCTTGCTTCCTAGGAACTGCAGGGGTGGACATGCTTCTTAAGCTTAACCTGTTGACTGCTTCCACCTGGAGTTTGAATCTGAACAGAGTGTTAGAAAATACAGGCCGAGTGTGGTGGCTCACGCCTGTAAGACCAGCCTGGGCATAAAAGCAAGACTCAATCTCTACACAAAGTAAACAGATTAGCCAGGCATGGCTAATTTGTGTGCACCTGTAGTCCCAGCTACTTGGGAGGCTGAGGTAGGAAGATCCCTTGAGCCTAGAAGTTTGAGGTTGCAATGAGCTATGTTTGCCGCACTGCACTGCAGCCTGGGGGACAAAGAGAGACCCTGTCTCCAAAATAAAGGCAGTGACAGTAGTGGCACTGGAGTTACTAAAATTATCAAGATTTTTTTCCTGGATAGTCCTGGTTGCACACATCAGTGTTAATATGGATGGACTTAGCCTTTACTGTTGTACATTTCGCACTGATACCTCTAACCACCTTTTGTACGCATAGTAGCTGTTATACGCCCCATAGCATAATCAGCCTGTGTAAGAGAAGAGTATAAGTCAGTTGCTTGCAAGGAACTCTTAGGGGTAGGGAGCTCTTTCCTGGGCGAGATGGGGGTTCCTCCTCTCTCTGTCCTCCCCCAGTCATTAGAGAAAGACCTCAAGAGAATAACTCAGAGATTAGGGTTGAATGCAAGAGGGTATTGACATCTTCTCGAGGTGCACAGAGGTACCAGCCAGGTGCCACTGTGGGATTAGAATGGACTCCTGAGAAAGTGTTCTTGAGTGAGTGTGGTGTGGCTTTCCTGGAGTTTGGGGATGTCTGTGAATACAGAGACAGGTATCTTCCTCTCATCTGAAAGCCCCCCATGTGGCTGGAGCTGCCCCTGGGGACAGTGTATGGAGAGAGGGCAGCAAAAATGCTTGACATTTCCTGTAGGCCTGGTGGTCTGCATGGAGGACAGCTGGCCCAAGTCTTTTTGAAAGACTTGTCCTGCCTGTGAAGGCTGCCTCCCAGGGCTAGGCCCCCAGCAGAAAGAGGTCGTGGGTGAACCACAGAGGCAGGAGCTGAGAGGAGACTGAGAGCTGAGTCAAAGGGCACCCGTTGCCTGCATCAGACAACATGGAGGTCCCAGCAAAGGAGTCTCACTAGAGAGAGCTGTTATGTGGACTCCTGCAAATGGTGGAAGATATTTTACAGGCTGCAGGACCGGACCACAGACAAGTGGGTAGACCTTTCCCTTTCCTCACTTTCTTGGAACCTTCTCTTTTTCCTCACTGCTGTTCTTAGGGGAAAAGCTTGACATTGGATAAAATGAGTTTGGATTTAGACTAGACTTTTTAATAACTGAAAGTTTGGCTTTATTTAAGGTAATATTTTCTTTTAAAACACTGGCTAAAATTAGTGTTTTGTTGTTTTTTTTTTTTTTGAGATGGAGTTTCGCTCTTGTCGCCTGGGCTGGAGTGCGATGATGCAATCTCAGCTCACTGCAACCTCCATCTCCCGGGTTCAAGCGATTCTCCTGCCTCAGCCTCCCGAGTAGCTGGGATTACAGGCATGCATCACCACGCCTGGCTAATTTTTGTATTTTTAATAGGGACGGGGTTTCACCATATTGGCCGGGCTAGTTTCGAACTCCTGATCTCAGGTGATCTGCCCGCCTTGGCCTCCCAAAGTGCTGGGATTATAGGCATGAGCCACCATGCCCAGCCAAAATTCATGGAAATCCTGAAACAGCCTTCCATAATGGCAAAATCAATCAACGATCTCAACCCCAGTAGACTGGAGTGGATTTTAGAATTTAGCATACTATCCCTTATTTATACTCTGCAGGTTTCAAGCATACAACTTGCCAGCAATTACTGTGTTGGCTGAGAAATTTGAAATTTTACTACAGCTTGAACACTAAATTTGCTGACGTAACATACAGCTAATAATAAAGGTCATGTCCCCATATTGGCATTAGGGACCCCTTATGAATTAGCCTGAAACTTTGCAGCCTTTAATCATATTTTTCTCTCTTTTTTTTCCCCCCTTAAGACGGAGTCTCCCTCTGTCGCCCAGGCTGGAGTGCAATGGCCCGATCTTGGCTCACTGCGACCTCTGCCTCCTGGGTTCAAACCATTCTCCTGCCTCAGCCTCCCGAGTAGCTGGAACTACAGGCATGCACTACCACACCCAGCTAATTTTTGTATTTTTAGTAGAGATGGGGTTTCACCATGTTGACCAGTTGGTCTCAAACTCCTGACCTCAAGTGATCCACCCGCCTCGGCTTCCCAAAGTGCTAGGATTATAGGCATGAGCCACCGCGTCCGGCCATGTTGTTGTTTTTGGTTTGTTTGTTTATGGTTAAAGAAAACACATTAACATTAAATTTACCATATTACCCATTTTTAAGTGTGTAGTACAGTAATGTTAAGTATATGCAACAGTTAATGCAACAGATCTTTAGAGGTTTTTTATCTTGTAAAACCGAAACTCTGTACCCAGGAAGCAACTCCTGATTCCATGCTCCCGCCAGCCTCTACCAACCACTATTCTACTTTTTGTTGCTAAGAGTTTGATTACTTTCGACAACTCACATCAGTGGAATAATGCAGTATTTGTCTTTTTCTTAATGGTTTATTTCACTTAATGTCCTCAAGGTTCATGCATGTTGTAGCATGTGACAAGATTTCCTTCTTTTTAAGGCTGAATAATATTCCATTGTATGGATAGACCACATTTGCTTTATCTAGTTGTCTGTTGGTGGACATTTAGGGTACTTCTGCCTTTCAGCTCCTGTGAACACTGCTACAGTGAACATGGGTAAGCAGAAATCTCCTTGAGATCCTTTTGGCTATATACCCAGAAGGGGATTGCCAGATCATCATTCTGTTTTTAATTCTTTGAGAAGCCGCCAAACTGTTCTTTATAACAGCTATGCCATTTTACATTCCCACCAGCAGTGCATAGAGGTTACCATTGCTTCATATCCTTATCAATACTTGTTTTTTTTTTTTTTTTTTTTGCCATCCTAATGGGTCCGAGGTTTTCATTATGGTTTTGATTTGCATTTCCCTAATGATTAGTGATGTTGAACATCTTTTTATGTGCTTCTTGGCCATTTGCCGTTTGTATATCTTCTTTGGAGAAATGTCTTTTCAAGTGCTTTGCCTATTTTTTAATTGGATTAGTTTGTTGTTGTTTTTGATTTGTAGGAGTTATTTATATATTCTGGGTATCAATGCCTTATCAAATATTTGGTTGAAAATATTTTCTCCCATTCATAAGTTGCCTTTTCACTTTGCCCTTTAATCATATTATTATTATTATTATTCTGGTTAAAACATCAATTGTGTACTACTGAAAAGTTTAGGACATAATATGACAGATTTTGATCAGGTCTTAAATATCTTCCCAATAGGCCTTATAAGTAAGGCATAAAAAGCTTGAATTAATTCCACAGTTTGACCAAAACACTCTTTTTCTTAATCTTATTCCTTATTTTTTTTGAGACAGACTCTCTGTGGCCCAGGCAGCCTGGAGTGCAGTGGTGTGATCTCAGCTCACTACAACCTCCACCGCCCGGGTTCAAGTGATTCTCATGCCTCAGCCACCCGAGTAACTGGGACTACAGGTGTGAGCTACCATGCCTGGCTAATTTTTGTATTTTTAGTAAAGATGAAGTTTCACTGTGTTGGCCAGGCTGGTCTCGAACTCTTGGGATTCGAGTGCTGGGATTATAGGCATGAGCCACCACGCCTGGCCCTTAATCTTGTTTCTATCAATCTTTCCAGCTTTACCTTCCCCAGCATGACTCCCTCTTATCCCCTTCCTCTGTGCAAAGATTCCCTAAACATATTCTAACTCTGTACTGTTTCACACACTGCTTTGTTGTTGTTGTTGTTGTTGTTTTTGCCTGGAATATGGGATATGTACCTTCCCCTCTTGTTTAACCTTGTTTTTCAGACTCCTTTTTCTTTTCCTTTGAAGACTCAGCCCAGATGTGAAAATGTTCCAGTCAGCCAGTCAGCTGCTTTTCTCTCCTATAGCTTCTTAGGGACGACCCAGGTTAGCACACTTGTCTGGAAGTATTGTGAGGACTTTTATAAACCCCCTCTCTCTAGGACTGTATGCTGCTAGATCACCTAGCTTAGCTTTGCCTTTTTATTCCTCTGTTGTCGTGGGCCTACCGTAATATCTAGTCCATAATATTTGTGTACTTTAGTTTTTAATTAATTAATTAATATATTTATTTATTTATTTTTGAGGTGGGGACTCCATCACCCAGGCTGGAGTACAGTGGCACGCGATCTCGGCTCACTGCAACCCCCGCCTCCTGGGTTCAAGCGGTTTTCCTGCCTTAGCCTCCTGAGTAGCTGGGACTACAGGACGCACCACCACACCCAGCTAATTTTTGTATTTTAATAGAGACAGGGTCTTATCGTGTTGGCCAGGCTGGTCTCAGACTGCTGGCCTCAAGTGATCCACCTGCTTTGACCTCCCAAAGTGCTGGGATTACAGGCGTGAGCCACCACACCCGGCCTATTTGTGTACTTTAAATGATTATGGGTAGAAAGAAAGAGCAAATGCCTTTTTAGAAATGAGATAACAGAACTTTTTACCAATTGTGCTTCCAAATATGCTTTCTCTTCTAATTTTATCTGCTAAGATTTTGGCAGCTAATTGTAGATTTTATGAACTTACATTGGGTTGCCTTTGTCTTCTGTTATAAAAGCAATAATTAGAGGAAATGATCCTTTTGAGAGGTTGTTTAATGAATTCTGCTTCTTTTAAATGTGCTGCTTTAAATCTTATTTCACGTAAACTGTACTAATGCCCAAATTATCTCACCCTAGATCAGTATTGAACCAAAGTATTATGATGATTAATTTCCTTCTGTTAAATCCCTTATAGTCTTTTCGTTGGTGTGTGTGTGGGGTCAACAATCAAGAAAAGAATTTATTGACTTTACATTTAGTATGGTTTACTCTACTTGATTATATTGTTCAAGTGTGAATTTGTGTATGGTATAAGATTATGCCATATTGGGATTCTATTTTCTGTTAAACAAATAGCTTTGTGTTTTATTAACTGCCAGTGTTTAAATTTAATGGTTTAAGATTTCAGAGAGCCCTTTTTTAAGTATTTGAAAGCTTTTATTATAATCCTGAGCCTAACCATCTTCTGGTTTCACTGCATCCTTCTCCAGCCTTGAAAAAAGCCCCGACACAGACGCAAATCCTGGTATGCACCCCTGTGCACCCTTCCTTTCCCCTGCTTCCCACTCTAACATGACAAGAAGTGTCTGTCCCGGAAGTAATCTGATTGTGCACCTAGAGTACCTGTTTTCTGCCTGGGGAAGAATGCATACTGCTGGACATAGAGTGGTGGCGAAAGTGCCCTCTCCACTGTGGGGGCCACAGTGGTAGGCACAACCCTTATCCCTCAGCCCCATTAGTTAACTAAGTCATTTTACCTGCATTAAGCTTTGTGGGCAGAGAAAATTCAGTAAGTCACCACTACCAGGCAACTTTCTTTTTTCTGTTACCCCCTAGCAAGGCATGTAGTTTGCGTCCTACAGAGTATAAAAGTTGGGCCAGCATCTATTCTGTGTCTTAGCAGTGAACTTCATCCAATAGGTACTTGATTTTTAAATGCTTTCAACTTGTGTCATGATTAAATCACTAAACAGGAAGTTTCAGCTTTTCTTTAAAGAAATACATACTATTAAAAATTTAAATGTCTTCATAACTGCTTACGCTCGGTAAATGAACACTAGAAATCTATAAACAGGAATCTATGGCTCTAAAATGGAAATTTTGGGGCTGTTTCATTCTTTAGAACTTGAAAACACCATAGGCAATTAGCTATAATTCATTTGCGTATTATTTTGCCATGTTAAATTAGGATTTTAGCCATAGCAAGCATAACAAACATACTTTTAAATTATTTTGTTTAGCAAAACACCATATAGGCCCTCATATGTGTTTGCTGGAGTTTTTCTTTGTCAACAATAAATCTACATGTTTCTTTAGTTAAAAAAAAAAAAAGAACAGCAATGAAGTGTTTATTGTAGAATGTTTACCTTTTTAACAAACGTGAAACGCATTGGTATGAAAAGGGAAAAGCACCTAGGATTTGGATCCTCAGTGGGTCCAGAAGTACAGCTTCCTTGTTCTGCAGTTACTGGAGGCAGCATGGTGAGGGGAAGGATGTGGGCTTTGGACTGAGCTGCTGCTTCTACCTGTGCTATGACTTTGCACAAGTTAGGAGTAGCCTCTTTGAGCTTTGTTTTCTCCTAGAAGATGACTAAGATCATGTTTGTATGTGGCACATGACACAAATTCATTTATTTTCTGTAGACAGGAGACTGCAACTTACATTTGTATATTGCTTTCAAATGGCACTGGTTTTGTTTTTTCTAACATTGTCTTAGTGGGTCTTCACTGCTGTCTTTTAAATTTTAATTTTTTTTTTTTTTTTTTTTTTTAGGGAATAGGCTCTTACTCTGTTGCTCAAGGCTGGAGTGCAGTGGCTGATCATTGCTCACCATAGCCTCAAATTCCTGTTCACCACCCTCTTATATAGTGGATAAGGTGGGCGTTAGTCTCATGAAGTTAAGAGAATAGGTTCAAAAGAAGTTTTGAACTGTTTTATTTTCACAAGGCCAGTCAATGACAGAGAAAGAACTTCCACTTGGGTGTCCTGGCTCTGTGTCCCATGGTTTTCCTTCTGAAATACTGTCTATTACTGTGCTCTAGCAGAAGAAAGAAGGCTAAGACAGTTCTGTGCTTATAGTAACCTTCAGTTTCAAATGTAATCATATGCTGGGGGGAGGGCAAATGAACCTTTGAGTTTCATGTCCCAAATCATTCCTTTATCTAGAGTCAACCAGCTGGGCACGGTGGCTCATGCCTGTAATCCTCGCACTTTGGGAGGCTGAGGCGGGTGGATCACTTGAGGTCAAGAGTTCGAAACCAGCCTGGCCAACATAGTGAAAACCTGTCTCTACTAAAAATACAAAAGAAAAAAAAAAAAAAAAATGGCCGGGCATGGTGGCGGGCACCTGTAATCTCAGCTACTTGGGAGGCTGAGGCAAGAGAATTGCTTGAACCCAAGAGGCGGAGGTTGCAGTGAGCTGAGATTATGCCACTGCACTCCAGCCTGGGCAGCAGAGCAGGACTCCATCTCAAAAAAAAAAAAAAAAAAAAAATAGTATCAATGAATTCAAAGAAATAAAATGTTTTTCATGTATTCCTGGAAACAACTGCTATTTCTAAAATTCTAAATGAATTATTATTATTATTATTATTCTTTGAGACAGAGTTTTGTTCTTGTTAGTCAGGCTAGAGTGCAATGGCACAATCTCGGCTCATGCAACCTCTGCCTCTTGGGTTCAAGCGATTCTCCTGCCTCACCCTCCCGAGTAGCTGGGATTATAGGCGCCTGCCACCACGCCCGGCTAATTTTGTATGTTTTTTAGTAGAGATGGGGTTTCACCATATTGGCCAGGCTGGTCTCGAACTCCTGACCTCCGGTGATCCGCCCACCTCAGCCTCTCAAAGTGCTGGAATTACAGGTGTGAGCCACTGCGCATGACCTCTAAATGAATTTTTAAAACTCCAACTTCTCACAAATGGTTCTTTTTTTTTTTTTTTTTG
>NW_016805265.1:2051490-2054564 GCF_001698545.2 Rhinopithecus bieti | reverse complement strand
GTCTCGATCTCCTGACCTCGTGATCCGCCCGTCTCGGCCTCCCAAAGTGCTGGGATTACAGGCTTGAGCCACCGCGCCCGGCCCACAAATGGTTCTTGAATAATTTTTCCTTAGCCTGCAGTGTTTAAGTTGGGTTTTGAAGGTTTTATTACTCCACAATCACCCTTTTTTGGCCTTTACTCCTGAGTAAGTAAGTGACCTTAGGGCAATATTACCATGAAACAGATCTCACAAGTGACATTGATACCAGCATCATTTTTGGTCAAATGTTAAATAGGTAAAATTTGTCATCCTAGTCTGTATTGAACTAATTTAAAATATCTTATATTTAAGCAACCTATATTGTTTTTAACATAGCAAAACAGTTAATAAAACTTTAAATCAATTACACATTAAACAGTAAGAAAGCAGTGCAAGATAACAATCTCAGGTAGTGTTCTATAGTGTTAAGTAAGTTCTGTACAACTTCAGAAAAGAGAGAAGTCAGTAGGATTCTTAGAGCAAGTGTGATTTTATCTGTACTTTGAGTCAGAATACCTTTTCTGATTTTTTTTATTACTAACATGCCTAAACACAGATAATGTTAACATTAATTAAGGACTTTAGGGCAGTATGACAATGAAACACCTCACAAGTACCATTGATACTAACATCATTATTTTTGGTCAAGTGTTAAATATTTAAAATTCATCATCCTTGTCTATATTGAACTAATTTAAAATATCGTATTAAAATATATTATTAATTAATACATATCATACTTAGCTAGAGACACCTAATGTTCAAAACAGAAAGTAGAGGTGGATTGGGCCCAGATGGCTCCAGTTGCTCAGAGAATGTGGTCAGCCCTGTTTTTGTACATCTTGAGCTCTGCTCCCTCTGTCTGTGAGTAGGTTTTGTGGTTTGCCTGTTGGCTGTCTCGTTGGGGGTGGGAAAATGGCTGTCCATACCTTCTGCCAGGTGGGCAACCCTAAAGACTTTCCTCTCCCAGCTCACGTGTAGAAGCAGCCTGTTGGAGGCATGTGCCCACGCTTTAGACTGTCACCCAGGTCATGAGGACTGTGGTTTGAAGAGTGTGCTCACTCGACTGACTGGCTAGGAGGCGAGGGCACTGTGTTTGACAATTGTCAAGGACTAGTGAGGTTCCCAGATGAAAGGGGGTGATATACCAGAAGAAGAGGCATGGGTGGGAAATGTGCATAGCAGTCCCAGCTAATAGCTGTCACTGCCTACCACATAGTGCTACAAAGCAGTTGAAGAATGATTCACTGAGTGCAGATGTTGGGGGAGTGGGGTTAAACAGAGACCTATTCTAAGTGATTCTTGACTGTTTGTCCAGGTGTCATTCCTTGTTATAGGAGTTTTAAAAGCAGAAAATTCTCAATTGCTCATTCACCTAATTCTCCATGAAAGTGTATATTCTTGAGTGTCCTCAGTGTGTGTCCTTCGAAATGTTTATGTATATAAGATATTTTAAGTATAAAATCTTAAATATCTTTTATACTTAAAATATCTTTTATATTTTATATTTGTGCTTTTGTAAGTTAAAAAATGTAGTCAACATGACCCTCTCTTTGGATGTGACAGCCCTCCATTTTATAAAATAATTACTGTTGAATCAAAATTTTTGCTTAATGTGTGCTATCAAGTTACTTATCAAAGCCAACTGAATGATGAAAAGGTTCAGATCAAAAGCAACTGGCTTAACTTCATGGAGGTTTTCATCCTTTAATTTAAAATGTGTCTATGTCTAACTGATTATCTCTCACATTTTATAAAGAAATATTGACGTTCTGTAAAGTATGCAGTGACCTCACTTCTGGCTGTGTGGGCAGGTTTCACTGCAGGCCTCTGAAGCATTGATACTCCTGTAACCTTTGAGGCAAGATGTGTGTGTAGTGTATTAATGAGCTGATTGAAGTGATGTACCGTAATTTCATCCTTGGGTAAAAACAGATGTGAAAGATTCTGTTTTAATATTTAATCAGGCTCCAAGCCTCTGTTGGCTTGTTTAAGTTGACCTGACAGCATTATACCTGGAAACACTTTGAATTAAACTCTGAGTGCTTGACCTTGTTCAAACAGTTGTAATTTAATAAGGCTGCTGTCTTGGTGGAGATAGCGTCGCTAATAGGCAAATCCTCTTCTGACTGGGATTGTTCTGTTTGTGAGTGCTGGGGATGGAGAAATTTAGAGATTCTCATCAGTTTGTGGGAAGGAACTGGGATTTGAAGAAGCAAAAACAAATCTAAATTAAGAAATTGTTGTTTAGAAGATCTTTAAAACTTGTCTTTTATTTCAATTTTAGTCTTATAGAAGTAACGTTTTAATGTCATTTTGATTAGGCTCATTTTGGTTGAAAGGAATGGAAAATCATTTGTTAAAAAGAGAGCTGGAAACTTGTCAGAAATCAAAGAAGTGCTAGGAGGACTGCATACTCACTCTGGCTCTCCCTGTCCTCCTGTCCACCTATCCCTCCACCCACCCATCCATCTGCCCACCCGTCTATCCCTGCTCTTCTGTCTCTGTCTTGGGCGCCCTCTGCTCATAGCCTGTCTGCTCTCTCCTTTCTTCTGTTGGCTCCCTCAATCTCTTTTTCGTGTCCTTCTCTCTACCCCATAGCTCTTCTTTACTCATCATTTCTGTTCTCACATGCCATCAGTTTGCAGGGCTCTTGGTAGTTTCAGCTCTTCTGTATCCTTTCAGCTCTAAGTCTTGCTGTCAACAAGTTTGTTTCCTTGTTCACGTTCCAGTTAGCTGGGTCTGAATGGTTCTCCTGATCTTTTTTGTGCCATATCCAAATAGCCCATGCTTTCCAAAGCATGGGGAGCTATGGACAAGACAGTTTTTGGCTTGAAGGAAAGATTAGTTGGGGCAAATACCATGATTTGCCCAATATAAATGCTTGTAGATATATATTTTCTCATTCTAAAAGTACCATATGCTTACTGGGGAAAAAATGAAAAGTTTTAAAAAACTAATAAAATACAGTTAAAATTTCCTGTAAAATGACTGTTCAAATAGCTAACTACTTTGGTGTATTTCCTCTGATTTTTTTTTTTTTTTTTTTTTTT
>NW_016805265.1:2032829-2049172 GCF_001698545.2 Rhinopithecus bieti | reverse complement strand
TTTTTTTTTTTTTTTTGCTTGTTTATACATAAACATTATATATACGTTAAACATCCCAAAATTTTAGAATCGTAGTGGTAACATTTTAAAGATCTTCATATCTACCTGTTACCAGTGGCATCTGTAGGAATACGCTGGCTATCAGGCCTGTATTAAAAACTGTGGTAATTTGGTGTGAATCTTTTATTAATTCTTGCCTTTTGACTAATATTAAGTGTGGCATCATTAATCATGTTATATTATCTTCACTTTGGCTTGCATTACTTATCAACTCCTTTGAGAAGAGTTAATATTATTTTCATATTTCACAGTACTTGACATACTGTCTCATACTTAGTAGATGTTCAGTATTTGGTCTATGGTTTCTGCTTAATTTTTATGAAACTTGATTTCTGTGAGTGGGCAAAATACATTCATAAGGTTCCAGCTCAGAAGAAGTAAAAAGTAACAATGTATAGCACTAAGAATATGGGAAAACAATGAGGAAATATCCTAATTGCTTTAAAACGAACAGGGATTTTGGCAGTATTGTGGTATATGAAGGTCTCCTGTAGGAAGCTGACTGGCTCTTTTAGGAGCTCTCCCCGGCGGGCATTCATTACCTTGTCAGATTGCCATGGTCCAGTGTGGTTAGCAGAATCCTGAGAGTGACCCCCAGTGACCCTGCCCTTTGCATTATACCTTCCCCTTTGAGTATAGATGGAACCTATGCATGTTTGAGATATCACCATGATTCTATTACCTTGGTCGGCAGAGGGAGACTATCCAGGGGGGGAGATCTAATCACACAAGCCCCTTAGAATCCATATTCTCCAGCAGGTGGGAAGAGTGATCTGAAGCATGAATAGGATTCGATGCTGACTGTGAAGACGAAAGGGACCACGTGCCAAGCAATGTGGGTAGCTTCTAGAAACTGAGCATGGTCCCCGGCTGGCAGCCAGCAAAGAAACAGGGACCTCAGTCATACAACCACTAGGAACCAAATTATTCTAACAACCTAAACGAGCTTGGAGGTGGATTCTTCCTAAGCGCTCACAGATAAGAGCATAGTCTGGCCAACACCTTGCTTTTGGCTCTCTGAGACCCTAAGCAGAGAACCCAGCTGAGCCTGACTGGATTTCTGACCCACTCAGCTGTGAGTTCATGAATGAGTGTTGTTTTAAGCCGCTGGTTGTGGCAGTAAGACTAATACAGTCCAGGGTCTGGCTAATTCTTAGCTTTGTCAGATTTTAACTTGATTTTCTGTGGATATCAAGGGTGGAGCTGTCTCTCAGGGGTAGACTTACGGGAGCCTAGCTGAAGAAACTGGTGTATGGAATCAGGAGGCCAGCATATTTATTTATTTATTTACCTGAAAAGTCAATGTTCCAGGGACTGAGATACTCCATGTGGATGGTCAGTACATTATCTCCCTTAAGGCACATCTGTATAGGAAGCCAGGTGTGTGTTAGTGAGCATGGCATCCAAACCATGAGTTAGGTGAGCACAGTTTCCATGGCATCAAACACCTGTCTCACAACAGGGGTGGCCTTCTCTATGTCAGGACAATGTTTAGATGGGAACTGCCAGCTTCTCTGGAGACTCACCGTATTAGTTTTCAATTACATTGTAACACATAACCACAAGTTAGCAGCTTAAAACAATGCAAGTATATTATCTCACAGTTCCTTCCTTCCTTCCTTCCTTCCTTCCTTCCTTCCTTCCTTCCTTCCTTTCTTTTTTTTTTTTTTTTTTTGACCGACTTTTGCTCTTGTTGCCCAGGCTGGAGTGCAATGGCGCGATCTTGGCTCACCGCAACCTCCACCTCACAGGTTCGAGTGATTTTCCTGCCTCAGCCTCCTGAGTAGCTGAAATTACAGGCATGCGCCACCATGCCTGGCTAATTTTTTTGTATTTTTAGTAGAGACGGGGTTTCTCCATGTTGGTCCGGCTGGTCTTGAACTCCCGACCTCAGGTGATCCGCCCACGTCGGCCTCCCAAATTGCTGGGATTATGGGTGTGAGCCACCGCGCCCGGCCCTCTCACAGTTTCTATGAGTCCAGGCACAGGTAACTGGGTCCCCTGCTCAAGGACTCAGCAGGCTGAAATCAAAGTGTCAGCTGGGGATGTGATCTCATTTAGCTCACTGGTTGTTGGTAGAATTCAGTGCCTTATGGTTGTAAGACTGAGGTCCTCTTCTCCCAGAGGCTGCACTGCCACATGGCCCTCTCTACAACGTAGCATTTTGCTTCTTCAATGTCAGCTGGAAAATCTCCCACACACTTTTGGTCTTCACAATCTCTGACCCCCTTTAAAAGCCTGGCCCTGTGTATGCTCATAGGGAGAGGATTGTACAGGATGTATATACCAGGGGCCCAAATCTTGAGGGCATTGTAAAATTCTGCTCCCACACTTGCCTTCCCCTCAGCATCCCTTGCTGATTGGCCAGCTTGCTGTTTGACACCTCCTTTCTTTAGCTGTGTTAATATATTCAGTCTTTGGGAGTCCAAGCTTGGTTGGATATTTCACATCTCTGAAGTGACTACATAGTTCTTCTCACATTCAGTATGTATTGATTTTTAAAATTTAAATTTGTGAACTTAATCACACTTTTATTTCTGTGATCCTCCCCCCTTTAGTAATTGGGGAATGGGATGGGGGGCATTTCTTCATCTTAGTTTCCAAGGTCTTCACAGCAATGGCCTTTGTTTGTAGTTTGATGGTCTAAGGATTTTAGATTATTAGAGAACTACCCTCACTAGAATTTTGAAGATGTAACTTAAAATTCTACTTACTAGATGTAGAAACTGGGGAGACAAAATGAGTTATTTCCATGGTTAAATTAATTTATTAGCCAGTGAAGAAATGTATTTATTTCTTATTTATATCCTGCTTTCTCTCAATACGATGATGTCCAGTAAAAGGCATAGATAGTCTAAAATTAAAGCAATTAAAAATTTTTCTATTATGGGAATTCTGACAGTACAAAAAAACACAAATGTCCTTGCCCATTAAAGTGAACACCAAGGAGTCCAAAATATTTTCATGAGGTAGTTTTTTGCCATTGCCTGTCGGTTGTGAGAGATCATTGCCTCGGGCCACAGCGACTAGGTGTGTGGCAGAGTTAACCAGCCTGCTCTCTAGGGAAACCGTCAAGAAATGGGCAATAAATTAATAAGTAGGAAGTGTTCTCTGAGCTCCAGGCAGTTGTTGATTGACTGATGGAAAAGGTAGGAGGTAGGCTAGTAGACGATGACATTTAAATTCAGCTGTTGCCTCTCAGCTGAGCCCAACCCTGGGCTTCTGCTGCCTTTTGCTCCTTTTCCCTGAGTGATGGTGGCCTGCAGGTTAAACAGGTGGGCTTGGGAATCGGGCTGCCTAGGGTAAATCCTCATTTCCCCATTTAACTCAGTCTCCCAGACTCTGTTTTCTTGTCTGTAAAATGAGGCTTAAAAGAGAGTCTCTGTAAAGCATTTAATACGTTGTTGGGCACTAGCGGTGGACTAAGGAGAAGAGGGCTGTGATGGGAGCTGTCAGTCCCAGCAGGCGGGAGTTAGAATTGTCTGGAATTGCTGGTGTAGGGTGATAATAAAAAGCAAACTGACTCTTGGTCGGTTTATTACTATTTTTAAATTCCCTTAGTGGCAAGGCCCTTCCTATTGCCTGCACTCTGAGTGGACCACTCCTTCCATCCATGCCTTGCAGTGCCACTGTCTTGCACATAAGGGCTCAAAAATGTGTGCTGTTGTTGCCCTTCCCGCATTTCGACTGAGGTGTATATTTTCATTAAAGAGGATTATGTAGAAAAATTGGTTTAATAAAAATGATGAGACATTTTAGTATGGTTTGTACACCATTAAGAGTGAAATACTGCAAAATCTGGTCTGAAAAACAGAAAAAAATGTAGCAACTGATTAATAGAAAACCATAGGATTGGCTGGGCACAGTATCTCACGCGTGAAATCCCAGCACTTTGGGAGGCCGAGGCAGGTGAATCACCTGAGGTCCGGAGTTCGAGACCAGCCTGGGCAACATGGTGAAACCCCACCTCTACTAAAAACACAGAAATTAGCCAGACATGGTGGTGCACTCCTGTAATCCCAGCTACTCAGGAGACTGAGGCAGGAGAATTGCTTGAACTCAGGAGGCGAAGGTTGTAGTGAGCTGAGATCATGCCACTGCACTCCAGCCTGGGTGATAGACTCTGCCTCAAAGAAAAATTATTTTTTTTTTTTTTACCATTTTATATTTTGTCTGGATCCTAAAGATTGAGATATTTCATAGATGTGCCTATTTAGTTTAAGCAAATTCTGGTGGATTTGCTTGGTTTTCCCTGTAGTAAGAATAGAGGAGAATGGTAGGTGTGAAAAGAATATATTCTGAAAAGAATATGGGATAAGAGAAAATCAAGAAGGCAAGAAAATAATCATTTCCACCCTTTTACCTACTTTGAAATCACCCCTTTACTTACTTTGGCCTTCTGTTTCCTTTATAAACTATGCTTAAGAGACCAGAGTGAGCAGACTTCTTCGTGAAAACCTGTGCTTGGGAGTTGGGGTGGTTTACAGTCTTGGCTTCAGTCCACTTTTCTGACTCAACACCCAGACCCCTTTCCAGCTACATTTATTGTCTCCTGCTCCTGCTGGGCCTTTCTGGAGTGTCAGCCTCTGGAGTGCCCTCGCTTTTGAGGTCCCAAACTGCCCATCCCACATCTACTTGGTCATAGGTTTGCAGTTTAAGTTCCTACATCCCAGTGACTGCTTCCTTTCCAGACCCCTGTACTGCATTTCAGCAGTGCTGTCAATCCTTCCTTTAAATTTATGTCACTGGTTTATAGGGCTCATTCTTCCAGCCTGCAGATGTCCATTGAGATTCCACTGTGATCAAAGCAGGATATCTAAGTTCTGCAGTGGGTGGGCTGCAAGTGGTAGATATAGGTCATTTTCTTGCCTTCCTGAATTTCTCTTGTTCCATTCTCTTTTCAGGATACATTCCTTTCACTACAGAGTTGTCTGCTCTCACTACAAACAGAACCAGCCAAACCCACCAGGATTTGCTTAGACATAATGGGCAAGAACTTTCAGAACATTTGGAACTTTTCAGAACATTGGGTGGTCTTAGAGACTAGCTAGTACAGAAATCTCTTGAGAGGGTGTTTTTCTCTTCCTTTTGGACACTTCCAGTTTCTGATTTGGCTGTCCTGTTTGTCAGCAGTACATCCTTCGTATTGAGCCCAAAACCTCCATTCATTCTGGTGCTCTTCAGTGCGGTCACACTGCTTCAGGATGGCTTTTCTTCAGTGCAGTCATTTGCTTCATGTGGCTTTCCTTTTTTTTCTTTCTATTTCTTTTTTTTCTTCTTCTTTTTCTTTCTTTCTTTTTTTTTTTGAGGGAGAGTTTCACTGTTGTTGCCCAGGCTGGAGTGCAATGGTGTGGTCTCAGCTCACTGCAACCTCCTCTGCCTCCTGGGTTCAAGCGATTCTCCTACCTCAGCCTCCCAAGTAGCTGGGATTACAGGTACCCACCACTATGCCCACCTAATTTTTGTATTTTTAGTAGAGACAGGGTTTCACCATGTTGGCCAGGCTGGCCTCAAACTCTTGACCTCAGGTGATCCACTCGCCTCGGCCTCCCAAAGTGTTGGGATTACAGGCGTGAGCTATTGCGCCCGGCCATGATGGCTTTTCCAATGCAAAATGTTGCGATAGTTATTCCTTTGAACCTTATGAAATTACTGATTGCTATGTTTTGAATATTTGTCCTGTCCAAAACTTACATTGAAATGTAATCCCCAATGTGGCTGTATTGAGATGTGGAGTCTTTAAGAGATGATTGGGTCACCAGGGCTTTGCCTTCATGAATGGACTAATCCATTCATAGATTACTAGATTAATGAGTTAATTCATGAATTAATGGCCTGATAGGTTATCATGGGAGTGGACCTGGTGGCTTTATAAGAACAGTACGAGAGACCCGAACCAGCACACTCAGCCGCTTGCCATGTGATGCCCTGTACCACCATGAGATTCTGCAGATTCTTCCCCACCAGCGGGAAGGTCCCCACCAGATGTGAGACCCCTTGGACTTCGCAGTCTCTGTAACTATAAGAAATAAGTTCCTGGCCGGGCGCGGTGGCTCAAGCCTGTAATCCCAGCACTTTGGGAGGCCGAGACGGGTGGATCACGAGGTCAGGAGTTCGAGACCATCCTGGCTAACATGGTGAAACCCCGTCTCTACTAAAATACAAAAAAAAACTAGCCGGGCGAGGTGGCGGGCGCCTGTAGTCCCAGCTACTCAGGAGGCTGAGGCAGGAGAATGGCGTAAACCCGGGAGGCGGAGCTTGCAGTGAGCTGAGATCCGGCCACTGCACACAAGAAAATTTTCTTGATTTTTTGAGATTCGTCTCAAAAAAAAAAAAAAAAAAAAAAAAAAAAAAAGAAATAAGTTCCTGGCTGGGTGCGGTGGCTCATGCCTGTAATCGCAGCACTTTGGGAGGCCAAGGCAGGCGGATCACGAGGTCAAGAGAACGAAACCATCCTGGCCAAAGTGGTGAAACCCTGTCTCTACTAAAAATATAAAAATTAGCTGGGCATGGTGGTGCGCTTCTGTAGTCCCAGCTACTCGGGAGGCTGACGGAGGAGAATCACTTGAACCTGGGAGGTGGAGGTTGCAGTGAGCCCAGATTGCACTCCAGCCTGGGCAACAGAGCCAGACTCCATCTCAAAAAAAAAGAAAAAGAAATAAATTCCTTTTCTTTATAAGTTACCTAGTTTCCGGCATTCTGTTATAAGCAATAGGAAATGAACTAAGACACTGATACTCAATTGTTTTAGCCTATAAAAATGGGAATTTTATGTGGATCAACCTAGTATATGCCTCCTGATTCTCTGCTTTTCCAGCTTATATACTTTTGTAGTTTAAATAACCTCCTGTCAGTTAAATCATGATGTAAGTTCTTTGTTCCTGTTTTTGCCTTTATAGTTTGAAAATTTAAAAATTATTTTATGTGCATCTTTCCTCTGGTAGCCCCCTGAGACTTGCTTACTGCAAGCCCACATTCTGTCTTGGCTCCTTTTCCCTGAATCAACTGTGAATTGTTCTCCAACTTCTCTCCTTTTTGGTTTCTGAACCAAGGTTTCTTAATTAGAGCATCAACAAGTCTACATGTGAAGAGGTTAAGGGAAAAGTAACCACTGGGGACATGAGAAATCTGAAAAGTAATAGTAGTCAATGGTCATCTTAGCCTTATTAAAATGTAAGTAAGGCCGGGTACGATGGCTCACACCTGTAATCCCAGCACGAGAGGCCACGGTGGGCAGATCACCTGAGGTCAGGAGTTCGAGACTAGCCTTGCCAACATGGTGAAACCTCATCTCTACTAAAAATACAAAAATTAGCCAGGCATGGTGGCATGTGCCTGTAATCCCAGCTACTTGAGAGGCTGAGGCAGGAGAATCGCTTGAACCAGGGAGGCAGAGGTTGCAGTGAGTCAAGATCGCATCACTGTACTCCAACCTGGGAGACAGAGCAAGACAACATCTCAAAATAAGTAAGTAAGTAAGTAAGTAAATAAATAAATAAATGAAATGTAAGTAAGGCAAGGCCTTTTCCCTAAAATCAGTTTTAGGGTTTACCCTTGTTTGTACAGAAAAATTGTTCCCTTTCCACCTCATTATGGGCTAGAGAGCAGGCAGAACTCCTCAGTTTGGGTTAGCATTGCATTAATGGAACTGCCACATCTTCCTGGATAATCTTCCTTTGTGCATAAGCTCCACGCTCACCTCCTCTGCCTCACAGCTGTGCACTGCTTTCCCTTAGCTTTCTTGGGTTCTGGATGTATACTGGCCTTTTGGGTGAGAAGGAGGTTCTTTGGCAAAAGGTGTTTTTGACATAATTTAGGACCGGCTTAGGTTCTGCAGCAGACCTAAATTTCTTCCCCCAAGTTCTTTGTCTATATAGAGTAATCAACACTTGCTAGCCATTCTCAGTTCTGAAGGAAATCTTATGAAGCAGTTGTAGTATTTATAGGGTAAGCAGAGTGCCCAGCTTCCATGCCCCACCCCAAACCACTTAGATCTCAGTCATGTGTGTCAAGGGAGGAGTGAGTACATTTTTGTGGTCAGCTGCCTCTTCTTTTCCCTAACATTCTCACTGTTTCATCTTTCCTGCTTTCTTGAGGTCATTTGTCTATTAAATAGAATGTCTATTGAAAGGAAAAACCTCCCCTAATTGCCTTTAAACTAATATTTCTTGCTGGGCGCGGTGGCTCACGCCTGTAATCCCAGCATTTGGGAGGCCAAGGCAGGTGGATCACCTGCGGTTGGGAGTTTGAGACCAGCCTGGCCAACATGGAGCAGCCCCATCTTTACTTAAAAAAACACAAACAAACAAACAAACAAAAGTAGCCAGGCATGGTGGCACATGCTTGTAATCCCAGCTACTCGGGAAGCAGGGACAGGAGAATCGCTTAAACCCAGGAGGCGGAGGTTGCGGTGAGCCGAGATCATGCCATTGCACTCCAGCCTGGGCAACAAGAGCGAAACTTCATCTCAAAAAATAAACAAACTAATATTTCTCTTCTCTCAATGATAATGGCATGAAAATAATTTTTTCTTTGCCTTTTCGAAATCCCAGTAACCCCTTGTGGCATTTCCTATGTTGAAGTTTTCAACAGCCTTATCGGGAGGAGAAATGAGCTTAGTTTTTGAGTTTTAGTGCTTAGAGACTCTGTCTTGGCTTCTTGAGATAACTTCACTGTGGGCACCCACAAATAATATGTTTAATTTTTTTTTCTAAACCTTTTGCTGATGGTCATTGCAATATTTTCTTGAT
Organism: Rhinopithecus bieti; assembly: GCF_001698545.2. NCBI lineage: Eukaryota > Metazoa > Chordata > Mammalia > Primates > Cercopithecidae > Rhinopithecus > Rhinopithecus bieti. The sequence continues at coordinate 2,040,362 of NW_016805265.1, read as the reverse complement.
TTTAATTTCTTGAGTTTTCTTTCACATTTTTTCTTCTTTTTTTTTTTTTGTTGATATTTGTCCATATTCCATTATCTGCATCCTTCTCACTCTTCCTGATTTTTCAAACATCATGGACTACAGATCTGCAACCTCCCTGGTAATTCCTCTTGGGTTTGAGAGGAAGTTTGTCTAGGCCTGGAAACTTGAACTTGTATAAAACAGATGTCACCACTCATTTTAATGGAAGAAGGCATGGAGTAAATACAGATAGCACATAACAGCTATATGCATTCTCTTAAATTTCTTTCCTGATGTTGGGCTTGAGGTATTTTTATTTAGTCTAGGCTACCCTTGCCATTTTCAAGATCTTTTTCTTTGATACTTGATAGGGAAGAGTGTCTTGTGTATTTTTCTTCCTTCTTGGAAGAATATATTTTAAAAAATATATTTTGAGATTCAGTATTTTGTGAAACATCTTTCCTCTACAATCCTCAAAGTAACTTTGCCTCTCTTTGATTTCTATGGGTAGTCTAGCAGAGAGTGATACACGTGAGGATATTTCATAAACACTGCTCGCATTCCTCTGGGATTTGTGCTCCTAGATGACAGCATATATATGCATGTGATTCTGTGTGTGTAAATATGCTTTAAAAATTTTATTGAACATAGTTTTTAGCTGTCTTCACTTACTGTAGACCTTAGTCTACTTTCTTTCTTTCTTTCTTTCTTTTTTTTTTTTGAGACAAAGTATTGCTCTGTAGCCCAGGCTGGAGTGCCAGTGGCGCAGTCTTGACTCACTGCAACCTCCTCCAGGTTCAAACGATTCTACTGCCTCAGCTTCCTGAGTAGCTGGGATTACAGTTGCCTGGCTAATTTTTTGTATTTTTAGTAGATACGGGGTTTCACCATGTTGGCCAGGCTGCTCAAACTCCTGACCTCAAGTGATCCACCTGCCTTGGCCTCCCAAAGTGCTGGGATTTACAGATGTGAGCCACTGTGCCCAGCCTTTAGTCTGCTTTCTATTTTTACAATTCCATGCCATGTTTATTGAAAGTATGTTGTTCCTTTTGATGGCTCCCCTGTCTTCTCATCATGATTTAAAAAATTAATACTTTGTAATATTTGAGATTTTTATATCCATGTCAAGTTAACTTTTCCTGAAAAATATGTTGATACATTTTCTAGAATGCCAGTGTATTGTGTTTATAACATGGCGGGAAATGCACTGTTTCATTTTTAAATTTATTTTTATTTATTTTTGTTATTATTTTTTAAGAAACAGTGTCTTGCTCTGTTGCTCAGGCTGGAGAGCAGTGGCATGATCCTGGGCTCAAACAATCCTCCCACCTCAGCTTTCTGAGTAGCTAGGACTACATGCATATCCCACCATGCCCACCTAATTTGTAATTTTTTTTTTGTAGAGACAGGGTTTTACTATTTTGTCCAGACTGGTTTTGACCTCGTGAGCTCAAGGGATCTTCCCACCTTGGCCTCCTAAACTGTTAGGATTATAGGTGTGAGTTATCACAGCCAGGTGCAGTAAGTGTTTATGATTAATTTAAAAGCAGATGCTGTGCTTTTCAAAAATTATGCTCAATTTTTTTTTTTTTTTAGTATTACAGAGGACTTTTAGACTGGCTTCCTCCTAAACATTTCTTCAATTCCTATCAAGTTCAGTCTGCAAATATCCTAATTTCTAGGTTGTTTGGGAATGTTAATTGATTGTCTCGTGTATGTATGTATGGATAGACAGACAGATAGATAGACAGGATGGCTGGATAGATTAGATAGATAGATAGATAGATAGATAGATAGATAGATAGATAGATATAGATGAAGGTTGAAGGGTAGGACTGGAGGAGGGATTCCAGCTTTCCAGTATATTTTCTATCAAGCAGTCATTCATATATGTAACTTCCTATATTCAAGTTCATCCATGTCTCTTATATTTAGCTCTCTGCCTGTATTGTAGGAAGCTTTTTTAGTATGTGAGCATTTTGCTTTCTCTATCCCTCCCTCTTTCTTTAACATCAGTTATAACAGCTGTGCATATAGTTTATAATATGAGCACCCATATCCAGTTTTTAGGCTTTCAAAATCACAAATGCAAAGGAGGATATAATACATGGTCCTGTATGTTGTACAGATTGGAACACTTTTCTGCATTTCTTATTTTGTGGCATTGCCTAATTATAGTCATGCTAATGACCCATGTAGATTTAGTGTTGTACCTGGTGTCTGTGTCCCTGTGAATGTGTCATGTTGTGCTGGCCTGGTTCCCCAACATCAGCCCCAGGGAGCCAGCAGCTGGAGCAGCTGTCATCTTGTGAAAGCAGAGTGTCCTTGTTGCTATTGATTGGGTTGTTCAGTCAATTGCAAAAAAGTGGATCTAACTGTCAATGGTAGTTATATGATAATCCTGGAGATAAATAAGTGTCAAGTGAAGTATTACTTGAATTTAGGACTTGAAGAGAGAGAAAGGGGTATGAGTAGTTGGAGGGGAAGGTTTGCTATAACAAGCTATTATTCAGTGTGGTTATTTTTTATGACAGGTAACTCTGCAGATATCTTTTGTTCGAGAAATCAGAAATTAAGCATTCCCTTCATAAACTCTGAACAAGATTTTGAAATACCGTAGTTCCCCCTTATCCACCTCCAAGATTTCCAGTGGATGTCTGAAACCACTGATAGTACTGAAGTCTCTATTTATTGTTTTTCCCCTGTATGTAATACATACCTATGATAAAGTTTAATTTATAAATTAAGCACAGGAAGAGATTAACAAAAATAAGTAAGAATAGAACAGTTATAACAATATGTTCTAGTAAAAGTTATATGAATGTGTTTTCTCTCTCTCAAAATATCCTGTTGTGCTGTGTGTTCACCCATTTTTGAGCTGCTGTTGACTGTGGGTAACCACAGAAAGTGAAACTTCAGATAAAGGGGGACTACTGTATTCTCATAATGTTAATTGCTTCTAGAATTCACAAAGATTGAATTAAACTTGAATCTTGCTAAAGAAGTACTTTATTATTCGATATTAGTCCAGCAACAACTTATAATGTAGAAATTTGCCCTTTTGAGGGAGAATACACAAAGGTGAAAGAAAACTTGTGTGCTCAGGGTCCACTAACAGATAAGCTTCTGGAGGCCGGAAGTAACCCACCCTGCAGGGGAGCCATCTCCCAGGGTTTCCCCAACAGAGAGCTTTGCCCAGTGCCGGGGTCTCATGCTTACCTGTTTCTTTTCTCTATGCCAGTACAGTAGACCTGTTTTCAAGCCTAGCATGAGCCTTAAGTATTACTGGCTGGGAGTGGTGGCTCATGCCTGTAATCGAGCACTTTGGGAGGCTGAGGCGGGCAGATTGCCTGAGCTCAGGAGTTCGAGACCAGCCTGGGCAACGCGGTGAAACCCTGTCTCTACTAAAATACAAAAAATTAGCTGGGTGTGGTGACGGGCACCTGTAGTCCCAGCTACTATGGAGGCTGAGGCAGGAGAATTGATTGAACCTGGGAGGTGGATGTTGCAGTGGGCTGAGATCACGCCAGTACACTCCAGCCTGGGCGACAGGGCGAGACTCTCTCTCCCACAAAAAAAGAAAGAAAGAAAGAAAAAAAAGTATTACTTATTTAGTAAGTCCATAGCATTTTGTTCACACAGTGTATCATTGTGCTTTTCTGTTTCAAAGTGTAATTATTTAATCTAGAAATTTACAGTCCTGTGACAGAAAACAGATGCTATTCTCACAAAATATGAGAAATGAAATTCCATCTTATTTATTATTTAATTATTTTTAACTGAAGAATTGTTATGTGGGTAGCTTTCAACATAATTTTTCAATATTGGATGCTTATAACTAATGTGGATTTAGTTAATTCAGTGTTTATCACATTTAATTCTTGTTTACTACAAAGGTTAAAGCAATTTTATTTCTTCTGAAAAATTTTAGGATCTTACGAGTGAGGGACGTCAGCCAAAATTGGCAATTTTTTCAAGCAACTGGCTCAAGAAATTAGGAATTTCTCTAATAATGAGCCATCGTTTTTTGATTTCAACAATTTAAAGGGCCTGCATAGTTCGGATATGATTCGAGTTTCCCCTCCGTGCAAATTGTTATTTTTTTCTGTTGACACATTCTACTTTGTTTTCAAAGACTAGTTTATAGTGTTCTCTTAAAAGCAAAGAAAATATCTTTAAAAATCCCAACTTTTTGGCTGGGTATGGTGGCTTCATGCCTGTGAACCTAGCACTTTGGGAGGCTGGGGTGGGAGGGTCACTGGAGGCCAGGAGTTTGAGACCAGTTTGGGCAACACAGGCACTCCATCTCTTTAAAATAATAACAATAATAATAATAAAAAAAATAGCCAGGCTTGGTGACTGACACTTGTAGTCCCAGCTTCTCAGGATGCTGAGGCAGGAGGATTGCTGGAGCTCAGGGATTCAAGGTTGTAGTGAGCTATGATTGAGCCACTGCACTTTAGCTTGGGCAATGGAGCAAAGCCTTGTTTCCTTTTTTTTTTTTTTTTTGAAAAGAAAAAAAAAAAGCTTTTATTAAAACATGCTCTTTCTTTGGCAAAATTATGTGTTTCTTCATCGTGATAATCATAATGATAAACTGTTACTATATGCAGCTTATAAGACTCAGTTGTCTAACGCATCCATGTAAGTTTCTCTGTGGTTTCAAGAATCATTCCAGGCCGGGCGCGGTGGCTCAAGCCTGTAATCCCAGCACTTTGGGAGGCCGAGACGGGCGGATCACGAGGTCAGGAGATCGAGACCATCCTGGCGAACACGGTGAAACCCCGTCTCTACTAAAAAAATACAAAAAAACTAGCTGGGCGAGGTGGTGGGCACCTGTAGTCCCAGCTACTCGGGAGGCTGAGGCAGGAGAATGGCGTAAACCCGGGAGGCAGAGCTTGCAGTGAGCTGAGATCCGGCCACTGCACTCCAGCCTGGGCGACACAGCGAGACTCCGTCTCAAAAAAAAAAAAAGAATCATTCCATAGGCTGATAAATGTATACTCTCTTCGCCCCACTGTATATCCAGCATTTTGAATTTTTCTCACTTTCTTGAATATGCCATGTTCCGTGCACTTACAGATCTTCCATCACAGAAGGTGCCTCATCTGTCCAGAACCCCTGCCATAGCTCTACTCCCTTTGTCTAACTAATGCTCACTCATCCTTTAGATCCAAGTGAAATGTCATTTGCATCTGGGAGGCCTTTCTGACTAGGTTCTGAGCTTCCTTTGCATTCTGTTTTTCACTAATATAAAGTCATCACATTTATTAGTATTGTCTCATTGTAAACCCCGATAAGGCAGGAAGGAACTGTATCTTTCTGTATCCCCAACACTACTACAGTGCCTGGTGCATGTTAAGTTGCAGTTAATATTTCTAAAATGAAAAAGAGTGCTTCTATCCTTCATCATCAGTCTTTCAGATAAAGAAGTATCTAGTTACCTTTGTCTTAAATTAAAACAATTTCAAAAGGTTGCATGTGCTGGTGGATCAATTCAAATCCATAGCTCCCATATTGCTGCTCATTGCCACTGTTATCGATGTCCTGAAGGTGATTTAAAATTCAGTTATGTTGCTTGTGATGGTGGTATTTAAAAATCTATAATTTTGGCCGGGCGTGGTGGCTCACACCTATAATCCCAGCTCTTTGGGAGGCCAAGGCACGTGGATCACGAGGTCAGGAGTTCGAGAATAACCTGGCCAACAGTAGAGACACCCTGTCTCTACTGAAAATACAAAAATCAGCCGATTGTGGTGGCATGCGCCCGCAATCCCAGCTACTCAGGAGGTTGAGGCAGGAGAACTGCTTGAACCCAGAGGTGGAGGTTGCAGTGAGCCGAGATCGTGCCACTGCACTCCAGCCTGGGCGACAGCAAGACTCTGTCTTGAAGAAAATAAGAAATAAAAATAAAAAATAAAATCTATAATTTGTGTACTCATGTGCTATTATAGTGACCCTGTGAGACATCATAATCCCTTAATGATAACCTGTCTTGTTTGTCCTTTCACTTATGTCTCTAGTTCCAAATGTTTTATTGAATTGTGCTTTATTTGATAATTCATATTTGTAAACTGACCTCATCCCATATTTGTAGTTTTACAATCTCAACAGTTTTATCAGGGACATATTTTTATATTCTATAGCATAATACAGTCCCTTCTACAGAGCTTAGTTTCATGTGCAGTGATGTGTCAGAATGAAATATCTGCCCAGTGGTATTGAATTTCATGTATTTTTTTTTTTTTTTTTTGAGACGAGTCTCGCTCTGTCGCCCAGGCTGGAGTGCAGTGGCCGGATCTCAGCTCACTGCAAGCTCCGCCTCCCGGGTTTACGCCATTCTCCTGCCTCAGCCTCCCAAGTAGCTGGGACTACAAGCGCCCGCCACCTCGCCCGGCTAGTTTTTTATATTTTTTAGTAGAGACGGGGTTTCACCGGGTTAGCCAGGATGGTCTCGATCTCCTGACCTTGTGATCCGCCCGTCTCGGCCTCCCAAAGTGCTGGGATTACAGGCTTGAGCCACCGCGCCCGGCCGAATTTCATGGATTATGATTTACATATTCGTCTGTATATCAGCTGGTTTTGTATTACCCAGAGAATGCTTATAGTGGTGGTTGAGAGTTGTGTATTGTTATCGACTGTACTGGCCATAGACATATTTGTAGGTATATTAAATTTGTTTTATACTTCTCACACAATTGATTTGGTTGGCATTCTTCTTAATTATATTTGATGGATGCATACATAAATTCATTCTTGGTTAAAAAAATTCAGATAGTATAGATATGGCAGTGGTTCCTTTAACCCCTCCCATTATTTACTTACCTTATATATCTGGGAACTTTGTATAAAAACTAAACACTGGCCTGGCACGGTGGCTCATGCCTGTCATCCCAACTCTTTGGGAGGCCCAGGAGGGTGGATGTTTTGAGCTCAGGAGTTTGAGACCAGCCTGGGCAAAATGTGGCAAAACCTTGTCTCTACAGAAAAATACAAAAATTACCTGAGTGTGGTGGTGCACACCTGCAGTCCCAGGTACTCAGGAGGCTGAGGTGGGAGGATTGCTTGAGCCTGGGAAGTGAAGGCTGCAGTGAACTGAGATTGCACCACTGCCCTCTGGCCTGGGTGACAGGGCGAGACCCTGTCTCAGAAAACAAACAAACAAAAAACCTGACAGACTTCTTTGTTATGGTTCTACAATTTGACAGAATAATTCAAGTCAGCCAAGCACTTTAAAAATTATTTTGAAAGGCCGGGCGCAGTGGCTCAAGCCTGTAATCCCAGCACTTTGGGAGCCCGAGATGGGTGGATCACGAGGTCAGGAGATCGAGACCATCCTGGCTAACACGGTGAAACCCCATCTCTATTAAAAAATACAAAAAACTAGGCGGGCAAGGTGGCGGGCGCCTGTAGTCCCAGCTACTCAGGAGGCTGAGGCAGGAGAATGGTGTGAACCTGGGAGGCGGAGCTTGCAGTGAGCTGAGATCCGGCCACTGCACTCCGGCCTGGGCGACACTGCGAGACTCCGTCTCA
>NW_016805265.1:2028290-2032685 GCF_001698545.2 Rhinopithecus bieti | reverse complement strand
AGACTCCGTCTCAAAAAAAAAAAAAAAAAAAAAAAAAAATTTTAATTCTAGATTTATAGAAAAGTTGTCAAAATAGGATAATTATATATACCCTTATGCAGTTCCCCTGTTAACCACTTATATAACCACAGCACAGTTATAAAAAAATTATCAGGAAATTCACTGGTACATTGAATACCATTAACTAAACTGTGGCCCTTTTGACTTTCACCAGTTTTCACCTCCTGTATTTTCTCTCTTCCAGGATCCCATCCAGGATCCCACATTGCCTTCAGTTGTTGTTTCTCCTTTATTTCTTGCAATATGTTAAAGATTCTAATCCTTTCTTTGTCTTTCATGACTTTAGCAAACAGTTTTGGTTGAATACTTAGTATATACCAGTCACGGAGATTGGTGCTTGAGGGTAGGGAGATAAATGAATGGATGAGACATGGCCCTTACCTAATGAGGTAAGCCAACATCTAGACAAGTAATGCTAAAACAATGTAGTGCCTTTAAAAGGCCTTTATACTATCTCCCTAGGGAAGAGAGAGTTGCTGACTCACTGAATAACAGTGTTGAGGCAGCATTTTCAGAAAAAAATGACATTGATCTGGATCTTAAAGAATGGGGAAGCTTTTCCTTGTGGATAACTGGGGTGGAAGAGGAGTTCATCATGGACAGGCAAGGGCATTTGGCATGAAAGTGTGAAAGACTGGCTTGTTTGCAGACTGGCAAATCACTTGATAGGAATGGAGCAAAGTATATGTGAAGAACACAGTGAGACATGAAACTAGAAGGGTAATTTAAAAACTACCTTTTTTCATTACTTTTTATTAGTAAATGTATCCTTATACTTGTAGGGTAAGTTTTGGCCTAAATTTTTAAAAAATCTCGTTATTCATACTTAATGAGCATTTAATTTGTAATCAGTGTTTCTAATTTTAAACTGCACAGCACTAAGATTGTTATTGTACTTTTGGAAAGAAAAAGAGAACAAATAATTACGCTTAGCTGTTGCAGTAGCATCTAATAGCATTTAAATTCTGTTAATAAAGAATATGAATTCATTCTGTAATGCCTGTTGGGCACCTGTTGTATGGCAGGTACTGTTTGAGGTGACAAAGATATAGCAGCAAAGAAAACAGAAAAACTCCTGCTCTTGTTCTAATATATTCTAGTGGTCCTATTTGCAATATGTTTGAACTAACATGGTATTTCAGTCAATAAGTCAAATGTTAACTGCCTAACATGTTATCTAGATGCTCAGCAGATTTTTAAAAAAATGAATAGATATATGGCTGGGTCTTGAAGGAGGTAAAAAAACGTTCAGGCTGGGTGCGGTGACTCGTGCCTGTAATCACAGCACTTTGGGATGCCAAGGCAGGTGGATCACCTGAGGTCAGGAGTTCAGGACTAGCCTGGCCCAACATGGTGAAACCCTGTCTCTTCAAAAAATACAAAAATTAGCCAAGTGTGGTGGCAGGCCCCTGTAATCCCAGCTACTTGGGAGGCTGAGGCAGGAAAATTGCTTGAACCCGGGAGGCAGAGGTTGCAGTGAGCCGAGATTGTGCCATTGCACTCCAGCCTGGGTGACAAGAGTGAAACTCTATCTCAAAAAAAAGAAAAAAGAAAAAGAAAAAGAAATTTCATTGAGTAGGGGTTTGCTGGCACAAGTAATTTTTGTTTATTTCATATGCATTCTTGGAGATTATTCTTAGGTAGTTAGAACACATTGAAGATATTTCATTGTCTTTTGACTTCAGTTGTCAATCTAAGGTAATTGTCTTTTCCCTGGCTGCCTTTAAAAATATTTTCTCTGGGCCGTGCACAGTGGCTCATGCTTGTAATCCTAGCACTTTGGGAGGCCAAGGCAGGTGGATCACCTGAGGTCAGGAGTTCAAGACTACCTGGCCAACATGGCGAAACCCCGTCTCTACTAAAAATATATTTTAAAATGGGCGGGCGTGGTGGCAGGCGCCTGTAATCCCAGCTACTTGGGAGGCTAAGGCAGGAGAATTGCCTGAACCTGAGGCGCGGAGGTTGCAGTGAGCCGAGATTGCACCACCACACTCCAGTCGGGGGAAAAGAGCAAAACTCCATATCAAAATATATATTTTTTTCCCTCTGATTTTATATTTGAAGTTTTGTACAATGTATCAAGATACAGATTTATTTTTATTTATTCTGCTAGGTATCTGAGGGTTGGTATTTTAGTTCAGGAAAATTATCAGCCATTATTTCTTCACATACTGTTTGTGCTTCATCTTCTTTTTTTTTGTTTGTTTTTTTTTTTTTTTTAGAGAGAATCTGGCTCTGTCAACCAGGCTGGAGTGCAGTGGCGTGATCATGGCTCCACTGCAACCTCTGCCTCCTGGGTTCAAGCTATCCTCCCATCTCAGCCTCCCGAGTAACTGGGATTACAGGCGTGCTCCACCACGCCCTGCTAATTTTTAAATTTTTTTAGTAGAGATGGCGTCTCACCACTTTGGCCAGGCTGGTCTTGTACTCCTGACCTCAGGCGATCCGCCCACCTTGGCCTCCCAAAGTGCTGAGATTACAGGCATGAGCTACTACTATACCTGGCCTGCTTCATCCTCTTTTAATCTCATTTTCAGTCTCCAACTAAACATGTGTTAAAATTTCTCACTGTATGCTCTGTGCTTTTACCCTCTTTTGTGTTTTCATCTTTTCTTTTTCTGAGCTGTACTCAGTTTACTAATTCTCTCTTCAACTATATCTAATCTGCCATTAGTTATAGAATTTTTATTTAGTTATTTCTAAGTTTGTCATCTTTTATAGTTTATAGTTCCCTGTTAAAACCATTTAGCTTGGTTTTTATCTCTTTGAATATAGTTAATGTCATTGTTTTTAAATCTTTGCCTGTATTTTCAATATCTGAAGTTCCTGTGGGTCTTTTTCTGTAGTTTCTTGTTTCTGCTTGTTCCGACTCATAGTGTTTGTTTTTTCCTGTGCCTGATTACATCCTGGATGTTGTTTTTGAAAAAGTATTTATAGAAATAATTAGAGGTCAGAAATTTTCATATGATTCTCCCTTCTGCCTAGGTTGTACAATTTAAGGCCTCCTCAAGCCGAGTTCATGATGCAGGTGTTGTGAGTTGGGCTGCAAACCTGTGTGTAGGCTGGTTACTTACAGTTCCCTTTCCCTTTGTGTAGCCACATTTACAGTAGGGGTTGGTATCCTTGAGACCCTACCTGCTTAGGCTCCAGAGGTCACCAAAATTTCACATCAGCTTTATTTCCTGGATTGGTAAATATAACCCCATGATAAAAGTGGCTCTGAGTGTTGGGTTTACCTCTTGGACTTACTGTCCTCACCAGTTTTTGACCGAGAATTCAACCTTATGTTGTTAGCTCTTCGAATTACCTATTCTGTCATCATCATCAGAGTACCTCCAGCATTTATTGCCTAAACTTGACAGCTGAGTATTATGGTTTGATTAAAAAAAATTTTTTTTTGCTAATCATATGTATTCAACCAGATCATAAACTTTGTGGATAAGGTCCCTGTCTACTATTTCTTAACCCTTCTCATATAGCATTTAATACAATGATAAGTGGATAATTGGTTCTCTTGGCCAGTTGACTAATCAAGGGGCAATTCTCCAAACTCTGGTGATTTCTCCTTTCTGTTCATAAGACTGCTTTTATACTCCAATGAAGAGACTTGTTATAATTTAACAAGTGGCTGTGTCAATTTTTCTTTTCTTCCTTGCTGTTCCATCCCAAGGTGGGATGGCCCCAATTAGACTAACCACTGAAATCCTGGGCATAAAATGGTGCCCAGGGAGCTTTTCTTCATATTAATTAGTGTGCACTCTAAAAGGAAAGATTATTTGGATTGCTTAGAAATTCAAAATTTTGGCAATGAAAATATATATATAATTACTTCTTTTGAGCTTGATTTGTTGTGGATTTTTTTCCTTTTATTTTGGCTTAAGATCAAATGGTTTCCTAATGTGTATGGGTCACTGTAATCTAAATTTTTTTTTTTTAATGGAGTTTTGCCCTTACTGCCCAGGCTGGAGTTAAATGGCGAGATCTTGCCTCACTGCAGCCTCCACCTCCCGGGTTCAAGTGATTCTCCTGTCTCAGCCTCCTGAGTAGCTGGGATTACAGATGCCTGCCACCACGCCCAGCTAATTTTGTATTTTTAGTAGAGATGAGATTTTATCATGTTGGCCAGGCTGGTCTGGAACTCCTGACCTCAGGTGATCCGCCTGCCTTGGACTCCCAAAGTGTTGGGATTACAGGCGTGAGCCACCATGCCTGGCCTCTAAATATTTTAAAGTATAGATGTTTTAAGCATGTAGCTCCTGAGTGTGAACTGTCCCTTGCTGTTTTTTGGGCATCTATCAAGGCATTTGTTCTTTTTTTTTTTTTTTTTTTTTTTTT
>NW_016805265.1:2002568-2028103 GCF_001698545.2 Rhinopithecus bieti | reverse complement strand
CGCCCGCCACCTCGCCCGGCTAGTTTTTTGTATTTTTTAGTAGAGACGGGGTTTCACCGTGTTAGCCAGGATGGTCTCGATCTCCTGACCTCGTGATCTGCCCGTCTCGGCCTCCCAAAGTGCTGGGATTACAGGCTTGAGCCACCGTGCCCGGCCAGGGCATTTGTTCTAACCACTGAGTAAGAAGGCCATCACTAAGGGGGTTGTAGCTGTGCCTTTCTTCTTTCTGTCTTTAATTAACGTGCACTGACTGCCTGGTATGTTAGAAATAGACCTGCCTATTGCAGTCTCATTCCCTTCCATACTCATCCTTGCTTGTGTGGCTACCTCCCAAGCTAGGACTGCAAGACCCTTATCACTCCTGCTCACTATTGGTTTTTGTGTCCTTTTGGCAATTTTCTAGTGGCTGCTTGAACTATCGGTTGTCAGATTGGCCTGATTTGTTTCACTTGTAAACAAAATGCTTAAGCCACTGTTGATTTTTGTGGCAGCTCAGTTGCTTAGAGCAAGGTGTTAATGAGACACAGGTCATAGGTCCAGGCTCTGGGTTGACTGGTAAGCTTTGCTCTGGCCCATGGCCACAGACCCTGACTCCCCCTTGCCAGCTGTCTTGCACATGTAGCTATGGCTCATTATGGGGACAGAGCAGGGGGTGGAGATAAGACAAGGCAAATCTATCATCTCTGCCAGAAAAGACAACTCCTACTGATAGGTCAGTAACCTTTTCATTGGAAGAACAGCACATTAGTATTAGCTTCTGTACATGTGTCTAACAGTCTTTTTCTTAAAATAACTCGTGATTGTATGGGTTGTCTGCAGCAAGTTTAGAATACTGCTCACATTTTAAAGTGTGTTTGAATATAAGGATGGCTTTTTAGTTTGTAAAGATTATTGTTCTTAATCAGGGATTCTTAATATCATTCTCTAAAATAAAAAGTGAGCTTTAGAAGTCAAATTTGATAAAGCTCTAGAAAACAACTGCAATATTGCTGTTATAAAGAAATCTGTCAAATTTAGGAAGTGCCCTCCGGGAGCCCTTCATCCCAACCAATCCTCTCCTAAAAGAAATGAAAAAGAGAAGAAAGATGGTTAGGTAGATGGAATAGTGATCAGAATAAAAGAACTTTTCTAGAAAAGCGTACCAGTGTGCACTTTACCAGAGCATTTTAGGAGATAATATTTTACAAAGGACCCAGCAGATAATTGGGCAGGTTTTCTCTTTAGGAACTTAGTGTTCATGGCCTGAATTGCTCTGACCAGGAATTTAGACATTTCTTCATGATATATTGAGTCCATAGATGATCTGATTCTATTGTGACTTCAATTTTTAACTTACGTAGTGTTAAGCAAAGGGATGTGTATGTATGGATGTGTGTTTTACATCCTAAAGGTATTACAGGCCCCATGGTAAACTTTTTGGCTCAAGGGAATCCAGAGTTTGGTATATGTAATCTCAGTAGTGGTTCATGAACAAACACTTCATGTCTGTAGTCTTTTTTTTTTTTTAAAGAATAAAAGTGAGCCAAGTTTAAAACTTATTAAGAAAATAATAGCACAGGTAATACACAGATGAAGCAAAATTGCCATGGACGGTCTGGGAATGCCTGAGGATTGAGAAACACTGGCTGAATTATACACTGTGGCAGAAGAAATTATAGGCCCTTAGAAACAGGTAGAGGTTATGGGAAAGATTCAAGTACCTAATGTTTAGCTAGAAGGTAAGTAAGTTGGTTTCTTAAGTTCTTGTTTATTTATTGGGTGTGGGCTCAGGATAAATTCGTTTGAAATAGATCTTAGAGAAGTAAATGCAAGACAACTTTATCAATGAGTCATGGACAAACAATTCTATTGTTAGAAGTAGTATGGAAAAGGAGTGGGAGAAGTAGAAGGGAGAAAGTCTAGCATTCATTAATTTATTCATTAACTCAACCACTATTTCTTGAGCACCTGGTGTATGTAAGGCACTGTTGTAGGCACTGGGGACACAACAGGGAGCAAAACAGACAAGTCTCTGCCCTCAAGAAATTCATGTACATCCTAATGGGAAGAGACAAATAATAAGTGAGTGTATAGCATGTCAGCTGTGATAAATGCTATGGAGAAAAACAAAGCAGAGTAAGGAAATTAAGGAGTGATGGGACGGGGAGGCATTGCTGTTTTAAATAGTTTGATTAGGAAAGGCCTCTCTAAGAAAGTGACATTTCACCTGACTTCTGAGGGAAGTGAGGGAGCATTCCAGGCATGGAGAAGGAGTGTTCTAGATGGAGGGAAGAGCAAGTGCAAAGAGCCTCTGACATGTCTGAGAAACAGATAAGAGGCCAGTGTGACTGGTGTGGAGAGAGAGGGGAGAGTCGTCAAGTAGTAAGAGGTGAGAGCGGATGGGAGGAAGGCCTCAGCACAGGCCAGGCCTCTGACTTTGCTGAGAGTGTGGATGCCTTTGCAGGGTTTTGAACAGAGGAGGCACATGATTTGACTTAACGTTTTAAGATGTTTCTGGCTGCTGTGTTGAGAATAAGCTCTAGACGGCACCAGGGAGGCCCCTGGGAGGGCATTGCCACAAAACAAGCAAGAGATACGATGGTTTAGGCCAGAGGTAATGGTGGAGAGTGTGAGGAGAGGACGGATTCTGGATGTATTTTGAAGTAGAGCCCTCAGAATTTATTGATGAACTTGATGCAGAGTGTTAGAAAAAGAAAAGACTCCAAGGTTATTGGCCTGAATAACTGGAAGGATGGAGTTATCTATCACTGAGATAAACAGAGGTAACAGAAGTAAAGGGAAGAGATGGCCATGGTAGAAGGTGGATTGCACCTTTAAATTTTTAAAACATATTTTTATTTAAAACAGCCCTCACTCTCTGGCCTAGTGCACACAAAGGACCTGATTTGCTTTTACCCTGTAGATAACGTGAAGACTTCGTTAAGAACTATAAATAAAGTGGCCATAATATAGCTCATTTTGTTCAGATTCTAAAAAAAAATCCTTCATAAGCCTTTGGCTTCCAAATAGCAACGCATGCTGTCAGTTTGGTGACTAATTGGGTTAGAGGTTAATAACAAGGCAGTCTTATAAACATCAACGGGAGTGGTGTATCCAAATGAAAGCTTGCATTAGGCAACAATTCAAAGAATGGGAATGACTAAATACCATATTACAAGCCAAGTGAATATTAAGAGTTTTAACTTTGAGAAAAAGGGACGTTACCCCTGAAATAACTATCTTAGTTGGATCTTCCCTACTTAATACTCATAGCTGGGTTGTAAAAATGTGAAGGTTACCATCAAAACAGCACTGCTTAACCATGAAATTGACTAACTTTGTAAAATTAGAAATTCTGTTACTTACTTCCTACCATGCTGATTGGACATTCCTTCTTTTGTCAAAAGAACAGAAAGTTGGATTTTGTGCCTTCTAGCCAAGAGAACCACACATCTCTCTCTCTCTGATAGACCAGCTAAATGCTTCCTACTGCTGGGTGATGAAATCAGATCATGGAATCAGTCAGTTTGCTATATTGAATTTTTTTTTTTCCAACTGTGTTCTAATTGAAACTGGGGGATAAACTAATTCTTAACATCTGAAAGTTTAAAGGTCTGATACTGGAATTTATGGGGTGATAGAGGAGACCTTTTAGTCTCTGTATCCAAACCAAAATGTAAATTTACTTTTATATTTTATTTCTTGAGACAGAGTCTCACTCAGGCTGGAGTGCAGTGACGCGATCTCCGCTCACTGCAACCTCTGCCTCCAGGGTTCAAGCAATTCTCCCTGCCTCAGCCTCCTAATTAGCTGGGATTACAGGTGCCCTTCACCACATCTGGCTAATTTTTGTATTATTTAGTAGAGACGGGGTTTTGCCATGTTGGCCAGGTTGGCCAGGCTGATCCCTCCTGACCTCAAGTGATCTGCCAGCCTCAGCCTCCCAAAGTGTTGGGATTACAGGCGTGAGCCACCGAGCCTGGCCAATTTCTTTTTTTATTGTGGAATAATCATTCCATACTTCTCCCTCCTCTCTGTTCCCCACCTCCCCATTCCCCCCAGCCAAGTGCAGATGATTTCCTGTGCTGGTCTAGGATTAGTTTTGTTACAGTCTCTCTTTATAAGAACATTTCTTTTCCATAATCCAGAAGCATTTTGTAAAACCTATGCCTGGAAATTGAGTCACTTTTTATTGCTTAGATTTTCTTCACAGAAAAACATAGGTTCTGTTGGATGAGTATTTGTTGTGAAAGCAAATTATTAAGGGGTGGAAACTGTCTATACAAGTTGATGTATAGGAGGATATCTGAACTGGATTAGTTGCTCCTTTATCTGTGTTTTCAAAGCTCTTTAACGGTAACTCTTATAACACAACAGTGTTATCAGTGTTGTTTAGGCATCATTCCATTCTGCTAGACTGGGAATTCTTTTATAATACAGTGCCTGATAGGCATTCATTCATTCCTTGAAATAATGTATTGAGTGCTCATTATGTGCTTGAAATAGAGTGTGTGCAGGAGCCAGAGCAGTCGGCAGAACAGATGCAGCTTGTGTCGCATGTGCGTACAGCCCATGTCAGGGCGGGGGGCAGGGGAGCCAGCAAACAAGATACAGATAACCGCGCAGTACAGTGCCAGTATGTGCAGGAACAGTGACTGTCCCCTACCTACATAAATAATATATAGATCTCATATGTGTATTGTGAATTCTCAATAATTGTTGAGTTTGACTTTGAAATTAAACACTTGATGTTTTAGACTAGTCAAAAATGGGATATGTTATTATTTTAATAAAAATAGCATTGTATCCGGCCAGGCACAGGGTCTCACGCCTATAATCCTAGCACTTTGGGAGGCCGAGGCGGGCGGATCCCCTGAGGTCAGGAGTTCAAGACCAGCTTGGCTACCGTGGCGAAACCATGTCTCTACTAAAAATACAAAAATTAACCGGGTGTGGTGGCACACGCCTGTAATCCCAGCTACTTGGGAGGCTGAGGCAGGATAATCGCTTGAACCCTGGAGGCCTAGGTTACAGTGAGCTCAGATTGCACCACTGCACTCTAGCCTGGGCAACAGAGTGAGACTCTGTCTCAAAAAACAACAGCAACAAAAATAACACCATTGTATCCATATTGCCTACAGGAGAAAATGAAGATCACTTATTTTTAATGTATGTGTTGAATAATTTTAAATAACCTGACAGAGGTCCTTTCTTTGGCCCGTGCCTCTGCACATGTTGGGCATGTTGTAGTTGTCATTACTAGCAAGACGCACCCACCCTTCAAGACCAGCCTAAATGCCACCTTGTTCCCTCCATGTAATCTCAGAACTTCTTTAGGGCAAGGACTAAATTACATCTGTGAAACCCTACAGCTTGATCTACCACTTCACATGGAGGCATGGGACAAAGGTTTTGTTAATGAGTGAATGTATCCATTTAAGTTCCTTCTTCAGTGCACTGTTGAGACCTCAGTTCTGGCTTTCCCAGGAAACAGCTGAAGGATTGACCTCCAATCAAGTCAGCTCTGTGTCAATCCTTCATTTTTGGATGTTTTTTCTTCCTTTTCTCACAGGATCATAAGGATCAAATGTAATAATGATGTAAGAGTTAAGCATATTCAATAAAGGGAGGCAGTGGAATCATTACAATGTTGATCATCACAATCAACATTATTATTACTACACCACTCTAGTTCCTTATAATACACAGTCCAGAAATATCACAAAATCTTACTCAGGATGTCATTGTTCTGGGTTTGACCTAGATGTTGATGTAATGAACAGTTCTCTATCAGTTAGTGTGTTGGCCTAGCACAGGTGCTTCACAAAGGCCCTATTCAGACTTCTGTGCATTACTTCAAACCCCTCCCTTTGCTCCCATAGTGTAGACTGCTAATGAATTAAGAGTTTTATCTTTTGACTGACAAGGGACTGCCTAGAGCAGATCCCTGGGGCCTCACTGTTTCTGTGGGTATAAAGAACCTCTTGGGAGAACCTGAATGATCAGGAGATCTGAACTGGGGAGCCTTCGGCTCAGCTGGAGGTACCTCTGCTTGGCCAACCAGAGCCTGCTGTGAAAAACCTTTTTTTTTTGTGACTCTGACAGGCTTGTTGGGGACATTGAAAATCTCCTGTTTGAAAGCCAGATAATTTAAAATCCTTTCTGATTCAGAATCTCAGCAAGTAGTGAAGGGCTAGGTTATTGATTGTGGGAAATGGGGCAACCTCAAGGGGCTCTAGGCTATCTCAGTACCCCATCTCCCTCACCCCTCACCCTTCCTCAGGTTTCTCTCTCATGCTGGCTTGGAATGGATGGTGTGTTTCCTACCCAGTTGCCTTTGTTTATAAGCATCCACTACCACGGCAGTAGGGTCAGGAAACCGGCAGCTTCCTCAGTGATCTTTGCCCTTGAGCCCTATCCCCTCCAGCCTAGGAAGTATTCAGACCAAGTACTCATGTGTGACTCTCCAGTGCTTCTGGATAGAGTGGACCCTCTGAGCTGCCCTAAACTCACAAGAGAATACTTCACAGGCTTATGTAAGCCAAACCAGATCATGAGTCAGACATCGGAACTCAACAACAAAAAGTGCTCCAGGAAAAAGAAATGGTCTACCTGGCATATTATTATTTGAAAATTTCTTTTAACGGGCAATCCTCTATTTCATCAAGGATAATAATAATCAGTCTACAATGCAAAACTCAGGGAAAAGCAAATTGCATTTTGTATAGCTGTAATATAACATTTTTTATTCTGCTCAAAATTCTTGAAATTGTTAATCCTACTCTATAAATTAGGACATTTGAGTAAAGTAAGTACCCATTGTTTGACTGTGCCAGATAGACGCAGGAGTTAACTTTTTCTTTCTCTGGTTGAATTATCACTTACTTGATAGCTAAGTAATTTTTGGAAAGTCTTTTATATCCTGATGGTACATGAAGGCCCTGAAGAGAATATAAAGGTACAAGACTCAGTCCCCTCTCTCAAGAAACTAGCAGTATGATTGGATGGATAAGATTTATGCATGTGAAACAGAGAATGTTAGATATTTTGGGTGGTAATCAAGTATAATAGCATGTGAGTTTAGTTATAAGCATGATGAGTGCAGGAAGGAAGAGAGATGAAAAATAAATAATATTTAATGAATGCCACTACTACAGAATAAATATTTATAATATTTTCTATTTCATCAGGAAGAACAATTTGAATCACTGGCTTAATCACTGGTGGAGAGCCTGGTTTTTAGTCTGTGTCTTAAAATTCTTAGCTCACTTGTGTCATTTGTCATAAGAACTTTTGGAGAAAGAGTTTTTATACATAGTTTTAAAGACTTTAAAGGTTTTATAACCCTTTTCTTGAAAAATTAAGACATCAAATCAGCAAGTATTTATTGAGCACTGACCTTGGGTAAGCCATGTACATTTTTTAGTTTTTAGACAACAGTAAAGTAACCCTGAAATAATGCCTAAGATGGCTTTGATAAGTACAAGATGGTGAGTTGAGGTTTTAGCCAAGAACCTTTGTTTTCTCTTGCTGAATATTTTTCTCTTTTGTTATGTGGTAGAATTTAGAGCTCAAAATGTTCAGACTGTTTCTGTCCAAGTAGCATTCTCACCATGGTCAAGATTTGTTTAATGATTTATAATTAATTAGATAAAAGTATGCAAAGCTTTTTGGGCTTTGTGCTGGGAAGTGCTACATAAGACTGTGTGGTAGTGGTTTGGGCCTCATCACTTATATCTGACATAACTTCCGGGATTTTATGCCTGTCTCTACCAAGATTCTTTTCCTCTTTAATGAATTTGAAAGTAACTATTTATCTTGAATGAAATTAGTTTTTTCTACCTAGAGCTGGGAGTTTCATTTTCTAACCAGAATGCCTGATCTATTTATGTCCCTGCCAAAAAAAATCGCAAAATTCTGGCCGCCTGAGTTCTGGCTAATGTTTCCAGGTGCTCTGTTTTGAAAACATTCCGTTTCTACCCTGTGTTACAGATGCTCTTGCATACAGTGAAATCTTGTGATAAATATTTTTCAGTGAACATAAAGTATTTCAAAAATAAACGAATGGCAGTATTATACATACATTGACCGAGTGCCACCAGTGTATTATTTATCATCATATACAGGACATAGTCCAAGACACAGTCCCTATTTAGTGGTTCTGTAGTCTAATTATCTATAAAATGTTGATGTCAAGAAAAAACCAAGGAACCATCAGTTGGGCAAGTTGTTTGCAGTTATGACTAATAACTTGCTATGGTTAATTAATGAGAAAATATATATGGCCTCTAATGGGCTGCTAGTTTCAGATATATAAGCAGTGTGTATTCAAAAGAAGTTATACCAAGTAATTCTTTATTACTGCATTCTAGGTTTAATTCTTCCTTGTGTTTTTAAGCCATTCAAGGAAAGTGAGCACAAGTAGGTGATAGCCACCATTCTTTATGGTAATGTTATTAGGTCTTAAAATCAGTCAGAGGCAAATTATATTATTTGAAAAATGATTGCTTTTCACAGACTAAGTTATCCTTATATTATTTTTCCTTTTTTTTTCTTTCCTTTTTTTTTGAGGCTTAGTCTCACACTGTTGCCCAGGCTGGAGTGCAGTGGCATGATCTTGGCTCACTGCAACCTCCACCTCCCAGGTTCAAGCGATTCTCCTGCTTCAGCTTCCGGAGTAGCTGGGATTACAGGCGCCTGCCGCCACGCCTGGCTAATTTTTTTGTATTTTTAGTGGAGATGGGGTTTCACCATGTTGGTCAGGCTGGTCTCAAACTCCTGGCCTCAGGTAATCCACCCACCGTGGCCTTCCAGAGTGTTGGGATTACAGCTGTGAGCCACCGTGCCCAGCCTCTTTTTTTTTTTTTTTTAATAATTTTAACATACTTTGAAAATACTTAATACCTATCTAGACCAGACCTCTTTTGTACCAGATATATTTATTTTGGTCTAGAGAAAATGAAAACTAACATATTAAAGTTGGGAGTACCCAATGCAAATATCTGTTTAAATTCAGTATTCAGATTGGAGTTTTGTGGGCAAAATATTTAACAAGAATTGTATTTAACTTACCTGTGATTTTGACTCACATAGACTTAGCTGAAATGAAACATAGTAAGTACAGATTTAAATATGTATGTATTTGAGTAGAAATCTTTCTACCTGTATGCAGGTAGTTTTTTGTAATAATGAAAGAAAATGATTTCATTTTAGTTCTTTTATTTGATGTGACAGGGATTGATTAGTCAAGAAAGTTGGTTAAAAGCAGGGAATAAAAATGTGCATCCACTTTCTGTATGTGTTAAATACTTATTAATATTTTAACTTTTGAAATATATCATGTATGTATATTTGCCACTTGTTTGATGGAGGCTCCAGGCTTTGAGCATGGGTTGGAATTTCCATCTTTTTTCTCAATGATTTTCAGTCTCAGTTTCTTTAAAGGCATTTTTGAAGAATCTGAATGTAGAATTCTTCTAGATTGTAATTTCCCCCTCGACCTTGTACAGTTTTTTTCAGTTAATCAAACCCATCTAAAAGCATTCAGCCATGTGTCCATAGAGACTCCAATTCTTTTTCTGCGCACATAGCTTATTGGATGTTGGATAACAACATTTAATTAAGGTTCTTGATTACCGTACAGGCATAACTGACAAAAACAGGTTTGAGAACAAGCGCAATTAAGCACAGAACTCAACAGATGGAAACAGAACTGCATGGGTGCCCTAGACAATAGCTTATCTGCCACTAGTGTTGAGGATTTTGTGGAGAAGTAAAGAACTCTGGGCTGGCTTGAGGCTGGTAGGGGCCGTCAGTGAAGAGGGCTTTGTTTTCCTTGTTTAAGGCTCGTCTCCCTCCGAAGGGCCTCCTTTCCTCTCCTGTCCCTAGGTGAATCCTTGCTCAAGTCCCCTGTCTTTTCATCACAGCCACCACCCCTCCCCTTTCCACCCATGTCTACTGCCTTTTCCTCTGCAGTTTGTTTCTGAACTGACTGAAATCTCTGCCACTCTCCATGTTAAAATTACCTTCAAGACTTACCTCCTTGAGAAGTCCTGTGGATGGACTGTACCCAGCTTTTACCCTTCTGTTGATGATTTTCGACCTATCTGTATAGCATTAATGAAATAAAACTTCAAAAACCTGAATTGGCCGGGCGCGGTGGCTCATGCCTGTAATCCCAGCACTTTGGGAGGCCGAGGCGGGCGAATCACGAGGTCAGAAGATCGAGACCATCCTGACTAACATGGTGAAACCCCGTCTCTACTAAAAATATAAAAAACTAGCCGGGCGTGGTGGCGGGCGCCTGTAGTCCCAGCTACTCCGGAGGCTGAGGCAGGAGAATGGCGTGAACCCGGGAGGCAGAGCTCGCAGTGAGCGGAGATCGTGCCACTGCACTACGGCCTGGGCGACAGAGCGAGACTCTGCCTCAAAAAAAAAAAAAAAAAAAAAACCCGAATTTTAGTATTAAATATGCTGCCCCACATGTAATAAATGCTCAAGTATTTCTTTAGCCATGTGAACTTACATTAGAAAATAGTGAAATTCTTGAGATGGTTAAGTTTTAAAGCTGTTGACCATACCTTTCTTTTAAAAGGGATGGAAGATCTGGTCTTTTTGAATGTGATTTGCCAGCCTTCCATAGAGTATACTATTGAAGAAAGCAAGAAATATGTGTTTGCGGGATTCTCTTGCCCAGGCTGGAGTGCAGTGGCGCAAGCTTGGCTTACTGCAACCTCCGCCTCCTGGGTTCAACCGCAGCCTCCCTGAAGAGCTGGGATTACAGGTGCGGGCCACCACGCCTGGCTAATTTTTGTATTTTTAGTAGAGACAGAGTTTTGCCATGTTGGCCAGGCTGGTCTCGAACCCCTGATCTCAAGTAATCCTCCTTCATCGGTCTCCCAAAGTGCTGGGATTACAGGCTTGAGCCACCACGCCTGGCTGAAAGCATGTTCTTGGATGTATAAGTGTGTTCTCTCTGCATGTAATTTGTAAACTCTCCAAGGCTTGGGTCTTACGTTCTCATTCTTTGAATCTTTTATGGCATAATGGATAGAGAGTCTGTGCTCTTGTCCAGTTGGAGTAAGTAGTGGGTGCTCAAAAAATGTTGATTGGCCAAAATATCTACATCAAATACAGTAATGACCCATAGCTGCTAACATCTTTTGAGCAGCTAACACACACCGTACACAGTCTTAAGCACTTCATACATGTCATCTCATATAATTCCCCCAACAACTATAGTTATCCCCATTTCACAGATGTAGAAACTAAAACTTAGAGGAGTCAAATACTTGGCCAAGATCACACAAGTAGAAAATGATAGAGCTAGGAAAGTGGAGACAGGAATCAAACCCAATGAGTCTGATTCCAGATTCTGTACCCTTGACTCCTTTTCCCCATGCCCAGTGGATCAGTAACTGTTCCAAAAATTTTTGTAACAAGTTCTGAAAACATAGATGAAATAGGAATTTTCCCTTAAACTAAATGGAAAACTAAAAAAGTAATCCTTAGATGGAGCGGATTTATGCTAAATGGGAAGTCTTGGGAGGGCCTCATTAGAAAATGAGGGAATGAGGGGCCAAGCATGGTATCGTCTGCTACCCAGTGAGAAAAATATCGACTTATGCTGTGAACCCTTTTATTTTATATATGTACCACCTGAATGAGGATGGTATATTTATTGAGCTCTCACATCTCATTGCTGGGTGACATCAGGGAGCTCTTTTTTGGGATAGCTGTCCATCTGTTCTCCTCCAGGAACTCCTGGATCTGTGCCACTGCCACTTGGCTGCTGGCTTCAAAAGAGCCTGAATCAGTGAGTTGCTCACACCGGGGAGAACAAACAGGCTCTTCTCCTTAAAGTGTCTGTAATTATATGGCCATAATTAGAAATAAAACCTTCTTTATACAATTTGTAGCTCACAAGGAAAGACTTTCTGCTTACATACCATTTTTTCCTATGTTGTTTCACATGCTGGTCAGGAAACAGGTTGCTTGGCCCAATCATCCACCATTGAATAGAGTGGAGAGAGCCAGATTCCCCACACCCCCCAGGTTGCTGCATGTCCTTGAGGTAGTCTCCTGCCCCATCTAAACTTTTGTAGCATTATGTATGATGAGGTTAGTATAGCCATATAGGAAATGTTATGAGAACCTTAGTGCCTACTATTAGTTGCTTGGAAAAAAGAGATAGCCTAGACATAAGTAACTCATGAGTAGAGACGACCAGTTTTGGTGCAGTTAGGCTTTTGAGTTTGCTGTCATTTTAAACAGTAACATTGTTTGGGTGGTTCTGTGGTGTTCGAAGAGATGTAAGTCACTGTTGATTTTTGTTTGATGGTTTTGAATTTGAGTAGATGTTGATTAATTCATGAGCCCCAACTGCAAGGTAGATGTTCAGTATTGATTAGACGCATGCCCCTGGTTGTATGCTGTTAAAAAGGAGTCAGCTGTGAAATACTCCTAAAGCTAAATCAATAAACTACTAAAGTTGTTTTCCCCCAGTAAATGTATTTTATCCCTTTAACTAAGTGAGAAAGGCTGTTAGGAATTTCTGTGATCTGGCCTGTTAAGAAAACTAGCTGTATCTTTGGAACGATATGCTCATATGTTAGCCATTCCAGGTGAGTATAAATTATTCATATATACATCTTTGCTGAGGATAACGATGCCTTAATGGAGGAGATAACATAACACTTTTCTTTGAAAAATTATCTTTATTCTGGCGACATAGAATATTTTTGGCCAGGCTCTGTGGTTTGTGCTCTTTGCTGAGAGCACACCTAAGTACTAATAAAAATTTCAAGGGCTTGAGACATAGATCCTCACAGAGTAAGAGTTTTAAAATGCCTACAATTGGCCTGATGACCGCGGTGGCTCATGCCTGTAACCCCAGCACTTTGGGAGGCCGAGGCGGGCAGATCGCCTGAATTCAGGAGTTTGAGACCAGCTTGGTCAGCATGGTGAAACCCTGTCTCTACTAAAAATACAAAAATTAGCTGGGTGGGGTGGCAGGCACCTGTAATCCCAGCTACTTGGGAGACTGAGGCAGGAGAATCGCTTGAACCCAGGAGGCAGAGGTTGCAATGAGCCGAGATCGTGCCATTGGTCTCCAGCCTGGGCAATAGAGCAAGACTCTGTCTCAAAAAAAAAAAAAAAAAAAAAAGAAACAAACAAACAAAAAAACCCTACAGTCTCTGTTATAATCATGGCCAGTAATTGCTAAGCAATTAGCTGTACTATTAGAGTGAATCACTACCAAGTTTTCAGCCTGGGCAATTTTTTTCTGAAAACTTTATTGAATTTAGAACAATTCCTGGCTGACTTTTTTCTCTCAACATACAGACTTTGACCAGTCTTCATAAAATCCACTAAACTCAGTACCTAGGCTTGTCTTTCTCCTTTCCTTGCCTTCTCTTCCACATTCCTAGAATAGGCCGTGTGAACTTCCTGACTGACTATGCTGGCTGCGTCCTTAAATCTTTACAGTGGCTTCTCATTTCCTTTTGCATCTACTCTGGCTGTTACCCCACACATCAGAATCGATCACCAGCAGGCTCTGGATTCTCATTTCCCTCATCCGCTGCATGGATCTCCAGTCTTCTACCTCCATTCATTCATTTTCAGTTCCTTTAGGCAACACCTTCTTCCTTGAGCCTTCTCTCAAGTGCTATCATTTTCTTAGACTCTGTTCTCTTTTTTCCTTCTGTTCCAAGTAACTCCTGAAATCCCATCTTCCCAGCTTCTCCCAACTCCCTGTAATCCCAGCTACTCGGGAGGCTGAGGCAGGAGAATCGCTTGAACCCAGGAGGCGGAGGTTGCAGTGAGCCGAGATTGCGCTATTGCACAATGTAGAGAGTTGCTGATGGGCTCTTCTTCATTCAGGTCTGACAATAATAGACCTCCCATAGCTTCTTCCTCTAACATCCACCCCAATTATACTCACCTCTGCTTCCCACTTCCAAAATGACCCTTGCTCTTGACTTACATGTACTGACAGAATCCCATCCTTGTCCTGGTTACTGTTTCTAGTTTAGAGATCCACACAGGGGTGAAGAAAGCAGGTTCTGAGATCAGCTGCCTAAGTTGGATTCTGAGCTCTGTCACTTGCAGCTATTCTCTTTGGGCCCATTATTGAATAATTTCTGTGCTGCACAATTTCTGTGCCTCAGTAAAACTCGATCATAACACTGACCTTATAGGATTGTTGAAATAATTTAAGCACTTAACACACAGTACATGGCATGTAGTAAACATGCAATAAACATTTGCTGTTATTTATTAATTGGAGAGAATGAAGAGCACACCCCATATTATATATATGTACATACACACACACACACACACACACACACATATATATACACATCTGTGTACTCATATATAGCTATATAATTTGGAAAAATATTTAGAATTATATCTTTTTTGGAAAATGAAAACAATATATCTTTTTTTTTTGATGCAGAGTCTCGCTATGACGCCCAGATCAGAGTGCAATGGCATGCGCCACCATGCCTGGCTAATTTTTAAAACTTTTTATTGAAAACTAGATCTTGCTATGTTGCTCAGGCTGCTCTTGAACTTCTGGCTTCAAGCAGTCCTCCTGTCTCAGCCTCCCAAATTGCTGGGATTGCAGGCACAAACCACAGAGCCTGGCCAAAAATACATCTTTTTAAATGCAAAACATACCAAGTAAAGTTGAACGAAATCCTGGCTGGTGAGGCAAGAGTTTAAACAAGGGTGGAGAAGCACCGTACCAGTTGTTTCTACACACCTATGAAAGATCTGGCATTAATGGCTTGGTCTTTGTTTAAAAGCATAGAGTGCCATGTATATATATGGACACTTGTATGCTTTTGAGTGATGATGATTAGGGTGAGAGATTTTCCTTAGGAAAGTTTCAAAAGTAGTCACCTACTGGGTTTTAAGTAAATAGAAAGTAATTTTGTTTCTAAAAGGATAGTGTGAAGAATACCCTAAAACTGTTTGTAGAAGAGGATTATTCAGATAAATCTGTCATGAGTTTATATATACCTTCTTTAAAATCTGTCTTTAGTATAGCCATGGTTTAGCATGAAGATGATTTGTTGCTTTTGTTTTCCAAGTTTTATTGCTTGTAAATAATCTGTTAAGAAATTTTGGGCCAGGCGCAGTGGCTCATGCCTGTAATCCCAGCGTTTTGGGAGGGCGAGGTGGGTGGTCCATGAGGTCAGGAGTTTGAGACCAGCCTGGCCAACATGGTGAAACCCTGTCTCTACTAAAAATACAAAAAAATTAGCTGGGCATAGTGGCGGGTGCCTGTAATCCCAGCTACTTGGGAGGCTGAGTCAGGAGAATCACTTGAACCTGGGAGGCAGAGGTTGTAGTGAGCCAAGATTGTGCCACTGCACTCCAGCCTGGCGGACAGAGCAAGACTGTCTCAAAAAAAATAAAATAAAAAAATAAATTTTGTAAAACATGCTGAAGGGAATCCTGGGCCAATAGGTATTTTAAAAAAATAATGTACTAACCAGGTTTATGTTAATTATTTATATTTGAAAATGTTAATTGTAGATACTGGTGGATTACTTTCAAATTAATCACTTATTCTATTTAGAAAACAAATAATTTTAGATAGGAAAATTGATGGTGATTTAATATATCAACGTGTGGTTTTTGTGTGTAATATTGGAGCATCCAGGAGTGTGTGGTATGTATATGACTTTATTTTTCTACGGTATCTTAGAGGTTGCCACTTCCACGGGTATAAAACTTACTTGGATTTCTCAATTTTTATTTTATTTATGTACTTTTACAGCTTATGTCATTTTAGGTTCTTTATTAATGCCAGTTTTGTATGATAAAATTATTAGAGAAATTATGAAGGAGGATGGCATGAGAAGGGTGGCCAGAGTTTCACTGTTTCATGTTTGTAACTTTCATTCCTTTTCAAGTGTAGATTTATTCCTAGTGATAGAAATTGATGTTTTCTTTGGCAAGCATTAGAAGCAAGTGTATGTGAAATTATGTAATGTCTGAAAAGTTATATTCATGATTAATTGGCCTATCCAAGAATGGTATTTGTGTGTGTGGAATAAGGCGATCATGCTTTTTATTTGGCAGTGAGTTAAAATGCCCCTGCTCAGATCGGGTTACTCCACAGGGCTTTTTGACTGAGAATTG
Source organism: Rhinopithecus bieti (assembly GCF_001698545.2). Classification (NCBI taxonomy): domain Eukaryota; kingdom Metazoa; phylum Chordata; class Mammalia; order Primates; family Cercopithecidae; genus Rhinopithecus; species Rhinopithecus bieti. Next base: position 2,011,963 of record NW_016805265.1, on the reverse strand, counting down.
TATGTTTAGCTTAATCTCTAAAAAGCGTAAAATGTAGCGTCAGAGCCAAATATGCTGGAATTCATCTTGTAACCAAAGTTAATCTTAGGATAACTTTAAAAGCAAGCTGTTCCACTCTCTCACACCTTAGTTAACAAATAAAGCCAAGAGGTTTAAAACAACATCATCATAATAGCCTCTGAAAGCACAGCCAGTCTTCGTTACCCAAAGCTAGACTGCACTGTATTGTCAAACATTAATTTAAAATCTTCTTGACCTTGACCTAAACTGATAAGTTATAATGATCTATTTATTTATCCAAGCTGGACTTTACAAGAGTGAGAAAAAGAAGGTCTTTAGACAATTGCCTCCTCCTATGTGTCAGCTTGAGAAATGATGACCTCCATTACTAATAATACAGTGATGGTGAACTTGATAGATAACCAGAGACAGAGAAATGCAATGGTTCTAAAGTCTGACTGTCCTGGGAAAGTTTACTTCAGTTTCTCATGTGTAAATGGAGATAACGTTACCTATCTTCCTGGATTTTAATCATTAACTAAATGCTTACCGGAATATCTGTTTGTAGTAAGTGCTCTTAAATGTTTGCTTTTGCTCTTAAATTATTGCTATCACTGCTTCTGCTGTTACTGCTATGATAACTACTACCAACTACTGCAATTGCTGTCACCAGCAACGACTACAAGTAATTATTCCAGTTCCTCCTCCAGGGCTTTCACTACAGGGTCTAACTCTTTGGTGAATCCTCATATTGAAATGGTAAAACATACCCCAAAAATACCCCAAAGTTGAATATGAGTTGTTTTGGCAAGATCATAGCTCTCTGTACCTTCAAATTCCTGGGCTCAAGCCATCCTCCCTCCTCAGCCTCCCAGAATGCTGGGATTATAGACATGAGCCACCTCACCTGGCTGTTTTGTTGTTGTTGTTGTTGTTGTTGTCATTGTTGTTGTTTTTAAATGACTGTATTTTACCATTCAAAAATGTGGACCACAGGTCAGCAATATCATTGTAACCTGGGAACTTGTTTGAAATACAGGATTTCAGGCCCCATCCTAGAACCACTGTATCAGAATCTGCATTTTAACAAGATGTTAAAAGATGTTTTGTTTGCATATTAAAGTTTAAGAAGCACTAATCTACACCATGCCCCCCCAACCCACCAGCTATCCCTCAAATCATCTTAATAATTTAGGGATGACTCCCTACGATAGACTACCAGCAGTATCATGTGAGCCAGGCCCTCAAAGTAAATAGAGCAGGTAATTGGAAAGAAGAGAAGATGAAGTGGAAAAAGAGAAGAAGGGAAAGAGGAAGAAAAACCATGCTTGACAATACTGATATTTTACTTGTATAGACAGGTCTATGCTTGCTGATTATTCTTTGAGTCTTTAGATTATTCTTTGTTGTGACACTGAATATGGAAAGGAATACTGAAATTTTATAGGCTGGTAAAAAATTTCCATGCCCTTGTAATTTCCAAAGATCTGTCAAACATACATGGAGAGTTTCCTTTTAACTGATGGCTTCAAATAAATTATGCACCCTTTATTTTCTCTCTCTCTCTCTCTTTTTTTGTGAGACAGAGTCTTACTCTGTCACCCAGGCTGGAGTGCAGTAGCACAATCGCAGCTCACTGCAACCTTTGCCTCCTGGGTTCAAGCAATTCTCGTGCCTCAGCCTCCTGAGTAGGTGGGATTACAGGTGCCCACCACTACACCTGGCTAATTTTTGTAATTTTAATAGAGACGGGGTTTCACCATGTTGGCCAGGGTTGTCTCGAACTCCTGACCTCAGGTGATCTGCTCACCTCAACCTCCCAGAGTGTTGGGATTACAGGCATGAGCCACCTTGCCCAGCCCCTTTATTTTCTTAACATACCACACACACACACACACACACACACACACACACACACACCCCCAGTCCCCTTGTAATCATGCTTTAGTAATCTTTTTAGTGTGAAGATGGTGTGCTTCCTATGCTGATCTTGAAAGATCACTGGAAGAGGAGAGCAGAGTTTGGTTTACTACTCTCTGCATGTTTGTTGGTAGTTCTACCGCTGTTTGAGTTGTTTCCTCCAATGTAAAGGCTGTGAGGATATATGGGAACACTAATCTTTGATATTAACCATGAATTATGGATGCTTGTGGAGGTACAGCTTTATTTGTATTACCACATACTAGGGGCTAAGGACAATTACCTCTGCCTCCCGAGTAGCTGGGACTACAGATGCGTGCCACCATGACCGGCTAATTTTTGTATTTTTAGTAGAGATGGTGTTTCACCATATTGGCCAGGCTGGTCTCAAACTTCTGACCTCGTGATTCTCCCGCCTCAGCCTCCCAAAGTGCTCGGATTACAGGCGTGAGCCACTGCACCCAGCCGGAGTCTGTTTTTTAAAGTTGATTTGAGAAACAAGTTTATGGTATGATTTTAAACAACTAAATTGGCAAAGGGAAGAAATTTGATAAAATATGTTAGAGGTATACAGTGATACAACCTGTCGCAGTTTAAAATGCCTGTCCTGTTACCCAGCAATTTCGCTTCTAGGAGTTTATCCTATAGGTATATTTGCACATGGAAGTGTACATGTGTACATTTTTTTGTAGAAACAAATGAGTGGTAATAACATCAATATCAATTAGGATGAGACTGGGTATAGTATGCTGCAACCTCTTTTCTTAAGGTGTTACTTGTGTGTATACCAGGGCTATCAATGAAAGTGTCTTAATGTTACAGTAACTACCTTTGGAGACAGGATTTGAAGGTGTTAGACCTTCAAATGTGAGGGACACTTACTTTCTATTAAAATGTCTTTGTACTGTGTGGAATTTTTAAAGAAAACCATGTGTATGTATGCATTACTTAATCAACAAAATAGCGCTCACATTGAGGAGTTTAAAGCTATATGTACTCATAATTACACTTACATATTTTCCCCCACTTTTTTTTTCTTTTTGAGACGGAGTCTTGCTCCGTTGCCCAGGCTGGAGTGCAGTGGTACCATCTCAGCTCACTGCAACCTCCGCCTCCTGCATTCAAGTGATTCTCCTGCCTCAGCCTCCTGTGTAGCTAGGACTACAGGTATGTGCCACCATGATGGGCTAATTTTTGTATTTTTAGTAGAGACGGGGTTTCACCATGTTGGTCAGGCTGGTCTCGAACTCCTGACCTCGTGATTCACTCGCCTCAGCCTCTCAGAGTGTTGGGATTACAGGCGTGAGCCACTGAGCCCAGCCTTTTTTTTTCTTTTTTGGAGAAGTTCTTGCTCTGTCACCCAGGCTGGAGTGTAGTTGTGCAGTCAGCTCATTGTAACTTCAAACTTCTGGGCTTCAAGCTATCCTCCCACCTCAGTCTTCCCATAGCTAGGACTACAGGTGTGTACCACAGCACCCAGCCCTTCCCCCACTTTAAAAACATGTTTATGTACCTAAGCCCATTTATGCCTTTGGGTCCCTAAATTAGGTGGTAGACAACAAATTCTTGGTCGCCTCACTGCTCTGTATTTTCTCTCCAACTCCTTAGACTCTTCTTAGCATAAACTGTCCAGTGTTCTGATGATTCAGAGCTGTGATTCTAAAGTTGGGATACCATCAGAATTCTTGAAGATTGGTTACAAATTAAGATTCCTAAGTTAATCCCAGACCTATTGAGTCAAAGTCTGTGGGTGAGACTTAGGCATGTACATTTTTTTTTAGAAGATCCATGGGTAATTCATCAGAATCAGGTTAAGATTCTTCACACCTGTTTAAAAACCACTGTCTGGAGAGCAATTCTTCGTAGGAATTTTCTTCTACTAAAATGCCAGCTGTTATCTCTGCACCCACACCCCCAGATCCCAGGAGTGATGTACACGTGGCACATCACCAGGGCTGAATGAGCAGATCCTCTACATCCAAAGAAAAGGGAATGTTGCTCTGAATAGTCACATGATTCTCTCTATTGAATTAGAATAATAATGGTAATGATAGAGATGATACCAAATAAGATGTCTATGTTAGAACCAACATTTTCTGCCAATAACATTTACAAGTAAATAGGAGAAATCGAAAGTTGGTCCTTTGAAACATCAATAAAATTTAGGAATCTGTAGCTAGACTAATAAAAAAGAAAAAGACACAAATTATCAATAACAGGAATGGGAGAGGAGATAGCATTGAAGACATAATAAGGATAATAAGGGAATATTATGAGCAAGTTTATGCTAAAAAATTGGGTAACTGAGACGAAATAAGAATTTCTGGAATGCCCAAATTACCACCAACACACACACACACACACACACACACACACGCATGCATGTACACATGCACAATCTGAATAGTTCTATAGCCAACAAAGAAATTTGGTTCGTTATTTAAAACTTAGCTACAAAGAAAACTCCAGACTCAGACAACTGACAACATAATAGTGATGAAATCTATCAAACATTTAGCAATACAAATGTTAAATTCTTTCAGAAAATAGAAGAGGAGGGAACACATCCCTTTTCATTTTATGAGACTGGCTTTACTTTCGTACTAAAACTAGCCAAAAACTGGCCGGGTGCTGTGGCTCACACCTGTAATCCCAGCACTTTGGGAGGCGAAGGCGGGCAGATCTCTTGAGGTCAGGAACTCGAGACCAGCCTGGCCAACATGGCGAAACCCCATCTCTACTAAAAATATAAAAATTAGCTGGGCATGGTCGCAGGTGCCTGTAATCCCAGCTACTCAGGAGGCTGAGGCAAGAGAATCACTTGAACCTGGGAGGCGGAGGTTGCAGTGAGCTGAGACCGTGCCAGTGCAGTCTGGTCTGGGCGACAGAGTAAGAGTCTGTCTCAAAAAATAAAATAAAAACTAACCAAAGACATTGCAAGAAAAGGAAACTATGGAACATTCCTCATGAACATAAACACAGATCTTTTTAAATTAGCAAATTCAGAAATACATAAAAAAGGTAATACATTTTGAGTTTTACCTAGAAAAGGGTTTATCCAGAAATACAGTTGATTTCATATTGTGACATGAAGCAAATATATGATCATCTTATTAAGATAAGGAAAAACAATCAACAGAGCTAAAAATCGCTTGATGATATAAACTCTTAGCAAACTAGGAATAGCAGAAACTTTTGTCAACCTGATAAAAGACATTTATAAAAAGCCATAGCTGGCTGGGCATGGTGGCTTATGCTTGTAATCCCAGCACTTTGAGAGGCCAAGGTGAGCGGATCACCTGAGGTGGGGAGTTCGAGACCAGCCTGACCAACATGGAGAAACCCCATCGCTACTGAAAATATGAAATTAGCCAGGCATGGTAGAACAAGCCTATAATCCCAGCTACTTGGGAGGCTGAATTGAGAGAATCGCTTGAACCCGGGAGGTGGAGGTTGCAGTGAGCCGAGATCACGCCATTGCACTCCAGCCTGGGCAACAAGAGCGAAACTCTGTCACCAAAAAAAAAAAAAAAAAAAGAGCCATAGCTAATGTCATTATTAACAGTGAAAACTAAATACTTTCTTCCTAAGGCCAGAAATAAGACAAGAATATCCCCCTTTCATCATTTCTATTCAGCATTGTACTGGAGTTTCTAGTGCAACAAGGTATGAAAAAGAAATGAAAGTTTGGGAGGAAGAATAATAACGTCTCTTACAGTATTAAGTATTAATGATAGTACTAGTACTATCTCTTACAGTATGCAGATTGAGAGGAAGAACTAATAGTGTCTCTAGTTTTAGACCGTATGGTCATCTATATCAAAAATCCTAAGGAATCTTTAAGAAAGCTGCTCAAACTAGAGAGGATTTAGCAGGGTTCTGTGATACAAAATGAATATTTTTTTTTAAGTTGCATTTCTGTATGGTAGCAATGAAGACTCAGAACCTGAAATAACATTTACAATAACATCAAATAACATGAAAATATATAGGGATAAAATTAGACAAAATATAGGCAAAGTCGTTGTACCCCCAAAACTATAAAGCATTATTGAAAGAAATTAAGGTAGCCCTAAATAAATGGAGAAATGTCCCATGTTCACAGGAGACTGAATAATGTTACAATGTTAGTACTTCCCAAACTGATTTATAGAATCAAAACAAGCCCAGTAAAGATCCCAACAAGCTTTTCCCTAAAAATTGGGACGCTGATGAATAAATTTGTGACAAAGGATTTGAAATAGTTTAAAAGTTTTGAAAAGAACAACAAAGTTGAAGGACTAATTCAATGGGAAGAAGAAAATCTCAACAAATGGTCCTGGAATAACTGGTTATACATATGGGGAAAAAAATGAACATTGACCCTTATCTCACCTCATACACAAAATATACTAAAATGGTGTATAGACATATAAAAAACTGAAACTATAAAACTAGAAGAAAATATAGGATAAAACCATTGCAACTTTGGGATAGGTAAAAATTTCTTAGATTGAACACAAAAGTAGAAAATCGATAAATGGCACGTTATCAAAATTAGAAACTGAAGTTTTTCAAAAGAAATTGGCAGGAAAATGGAAAGGGAAGCCACAAAGTGGGAGAAAATATTCACAACACTTACATCTTATGTATTATATACATACATACAAAGGACCTGTATCCAGTATATGTAAGGAACTCTTACAACTTAATAAGACAAACAACCCAATTAAACAATGGGTGTTACAGGTTGTGTTCCTTAGGAAGCATCTACAGATAAAGCTCAGGTATAGGATATTTAGTAAGGGATGCCCTTGGTATTAAGGCTTTTGAGAAGGAGGGCAACAAAGCAGCACTGGGTGGAGGGAGATGTTGAGCAGTGATGCAGCCCAGAACAGCCTTGGATGACTTCACAACTCGCTCTGAAGCTGAATTGGACCTTCGGAATTACTCTGAGTTGGGCCCTGATGGTGCCTTTTTATTTCTGCATCACTCAGTAATGTGAGCCTATATCACTGGATATGACCCATGCTAGGAAGGATATGTCTTGGCCAATGTGATTCTCTGCAGCTGAGGCAATCCCTGGAGGGAGTGATAGCTGAGTACTTTCCCATAGCATTCTCAGTAGCTGGGACAATAGGTTTTTCACTGAAAGAGGATCTGACAATATATTGCAGTGACCATTGTAAATGGGCAGAAGATTCTAACAGAAACTGTACAAAAGAAGATATATGAATGGCCATTAAGCACATGAAAACATGAACAACATCATTAGTCATCAAGGATATGCAAATTAAAATCACAGTGAGACACTTCCATACACTCTCTTGAACGGCCAAAATTGAAAAGACTGACAATACCAAGTGCAACCGGAAGTGTAAAATGGCACAAGCACCTTGGAAAACACTTTGCCTGTTTCTTATAAAATAAACCCACACTTAACCGTATGCCTAGCAGTTCCACTCTAGGTATTTACCCAAGAGAAATGAAAACATGTACACAAAAAAGACTTTTGCATGAATGTTCATATGAACTTTATTCATAGAGCCCCAAACTGTAAAGAACTCAGATGTCTATCAGCAGGTGAATGGATAAACAAATTTAGGTATGTTGATAAAATGAGACAATAAGTAGCATTAAGCGGAATAAACTACTCACACATGCAACAACATGGATGAATCTCCAAAACATGTCAAGTGTAAGGTTAAGTCATAAAAGAGTACAGATTGTATGATTTCATATATGAAATTTTATAGCAGGCAAAACTAATCTGTCATGACAGCAGATGAGTGATGGCCTGGGTCTGAAAAGGATGAGAATGCAGGAGAACATTTTGGGGTGAAGAGAAGGATTTATGTCTTAATTGTTAGGATTATTATATGGATGTATCATTTGCCCAAACTTTTTTTTTCTTTTCTTTTCTTTTTTTTTTTTTTTTGAGATGGAGTCTCTCTCTGTCATCCAGGCTGGAGTGCAGTGGTGCATCTTGGTTTACTGCAACCTCCACCTCCCGGGTTCAAGAGATTCTTCTGCCTCAGCCTTCTGAGTAGCTGGGATTACAGCCACCACACTCAGCTAATTTTTGTATGTTTAATAGAGACAGGGTTTCACCATGTTGATCAGGCTGGTCTGCAACTCCTGAGCTCAAGTGATCTGCCCGTCTCGGCCTCCCAAAGTGCTGGGATTACAGGTGTGAGCCACTATGCCCACCAGCCTGCCCAAACTTTAAAAGGTTGCCTTTTGTTGCAAGTAAATTACACCTCAATGTAATTATACCTAAGTAAAGGTGATTTTTTTTTAAAGTAAAACTTTTTATAATGGGGATTATGTTCATGAGGGATATTGATTGCACTTTCAATTTTCTGTTCTTATAATATCTTCATCTGATTTTGGTATCAGAATTATGCTGGCTTCATAAAATCAATTGAGAAATATTTCCTCCTCCTCTGTTTTCTGAAATAGATCATGTAAAATTGGCATTGTGTTCTTAAATATTTGAAATAAGTCACCAGTAAAGTCATCCGGGCCTCGAGTTCTTCTAGGGAGGTTTTAAATAATGAATCATTTTCTGTAGTGGATTTAGGGTTATTCAGATTTTCTGTTTCTTCTTGGGTTGGTTTTGTTAATTTTGTCTATCAGTGAAGTCCATTTCTCTTCTCTGTTGTCTAATTTATTGGCATAAAGTTGTTAATAATATTTCCCATTATTTTAATGTCTTAATGGTCTGTAGTTATATCTCTACCTTCCTGATATTGGTAATTTGCATTTTCTTTTTCTTAATCAGTCTAGTTAGGGGTTTCTAATAAAGTTAAACATATACCCGCATATAATGACCCAGGTGTTCCACTCCTAGGTATTTAATCAAGAGAAATGAAAGCACATATTCTAAAAAATAAAGAATGTTCATAGCGATTTTTAAAATTTTAGCCCTAAACTTAAGACAAATGCTAATCAATTATAGAGAGAACAAATAAAATTTTGTATATTTACAATAAAATACTACTCAGTGATAAAAATTAATGAATTACTGATGGATACAACAATATATGTGAATATCAAAAATATTTTGGAGAGTGGAAGAAGCCCTACACAAAAAAATCATAGTGTCTGAGTCCATTTAAATTAAGTTCTAGAACAGACTTAATCAAATCGTGGTGATAGAAATCAGATTTCTGAATGCTTAGGAAGGGAAGTAGAAAAGGTATGGACTGGGAAGTAGCAGGAGAGAACTTTCTGGGTTATGGAGTGGTTTGTATTTTGATAGGGGTGTGGGTTACCAGTGTAGGCATTTATTCAAAGCTCATCAAATTATACATTTCATGCATGTTAAATATGCCTCAACTTGGTTGTACAACAATGGGAATGTAGTCAGTGCCACTTAACTGTATGCTTAAAGATGGTTAAAATGGTAAATTTTATGTTGTTTATATTTTGCCACAACTGAAAAAAAAACCTTTTTGTTTGTTATATTTGGGTTTTTTTTTTTTTTTTTTTTT
>NW_016805265.1:1944435-2002397 GCF_001698545.2 Rhinopithecus bieti | reverse complement strand
GAGACGAGTGTTGCTGTGTTGCCCAGGCTGGAGTGCAGTGGCATGATCTTGGCTCACTGCAGTCTCCACCCCCTGGGTTCAAACATTTCTGCCTCAGCCTCCCTAGTAGCTGGGATTACAGCCGTGTGCTACCACGCCTGGCTAATTTTTGTATTTTTAATAGAGATGGGGTTTTGCCATGTTGGCCAGGCTGGTCTCGAACTCCTGACATCAAGTGATCTGCCCGTCTTGGCCTCCCAAAAAAGTGCTGGAATTACAGGCATGAGCCACCGCTCCTGGCTGAAAAAACAAAAACAATCAAACAAACAAAAAAAAAACAACAGGCCGGGCATTGTTTCATCCTGGCTAACACGGTGAAACCCCGTCTCTACTAAAAAATACAAAAAAACTAGCCGGGCAAGGTGGCAGGCGCCTGCAGTTCCAGCTACTCGGGAGGCTGAGGCAGGAGAATGGCATGAACCTGGGAGGCGGAGCTTGCAGTGAGCCAAGATCGGGCCACCGCACTCCAGTCTGGGCGACAGAGTGAGACTCCGTCTCAAAAAAAAAAAAAAAAAAAAAAAAAAAAAAAAAAAAAAAAAACAACAACAAGTGTAAATGGAAAGATATGAAGGTTCTAAATGCACAAACATTTAAAGTGTGTATTTCCCCCCATAACCACGTGCTGTTCTATTATTATTTATTTACCATTTATATGCTGAAGAGTGTAATTTAGAAAGTGATAAGAAAGTACCAAGTATGAGAAATGTTACATTCTTATATTCAACAGATATTTATCAAACATCTACTGTGTGTATAGTTCTTTATTATATGTAGTAATTAAGATAAACCAAACAAGGATCTCCTTCCAAGAGCTCAGCATGTACTAAGCTATTTAAGATATGCAAAAATTTACCAATTTCACCAAAATAATGGGCTTTTTCTTCCTTCTTTCTACTGTTTACCCTTAGTAGGCCTCTGTAGACTTGTAAAGTTCTAGGAAATTAAGTTTAAAATCTTCGCCCTCGGAGGAAAGCCTATCACACCTGGCATTTCTTCTCCTGGCCTTGCTGCAGCTTGTATTAGTATGCGGGGAGGGGCTTCGGTTTTGTGCAGTTCCCACACACCTTACAGTGAAGCTGTGGTGCCAGGGAGCAGAGTCTGTCTGAGATAATGCTCATGTAAGTGCCCAGGGTGGTGCCTGGCCTAAAGCATAAGGAGACTTAAAAACTCTACCACAAAGGGGGTCTAAGGATGAGTCTTCTGCTACACAGAATTAACTCCAAAAAACAAGGTCAGAGCTCTTGACCTTCAGGTAGTAATTATCCACCTAATCCTCTTTTCCTACTGCTTATGAATACTGCAATTGAAAGGGTCAGAGGTAGTCTGCGAGCAAGGAAAACAAAAGAAGTCAGGAGCATGGAAATTCTGCACACCAGATGGTTTGTGTGCCCAGAGGGCAATTGAGAATTAAATGTAGTAATGGAATTACACTACTTTTATTGGTTCTGTGAGGACAAGCACTTGGAGTACCAATTATATTCTGCTTGGCATACTTTGGTTGCTGAGTAAATATTAGTAACTTATTGAATAGCACATAACATCTCAACTGCCATGTAAATCTCTGTGAGTGCAGGGAATTGTCAGAGGTGGTGGTGATATTATTGGGAAAGCGACTAGTGTGTGACTTTTCTAGCTTGTTAATAACCACTTACCTATGTCCTATCTCCTCATTCTACTTTCCTGTTTGGATCTGATTATATTCCATTGAGTTGCCTGTGTCTCCTGAGCAGTTAGAGCAGGTTTCTCTTGGCAGGATTGATAGTAAGAATGTCTACATTCAGTTCACAGTGTGCCTAGGCAGGGTTTTGTAGCACGCTATCTAAATTAAAATGAATGCCTTGGGGCAACTGCAGAAGCTCCTAGCTACCTCTAGCTGCTACGCAGCTCTACCAAGTATCAGCCGTTGCTTGTGTTTCTTGTAAATTGTTGTTATGCCTATCCTTTAATCTGTGCATTACTATTATGCTTCTAGCCTCACTTGGAAAACATTCCCAAGTCATAGAGATGAATTACAATATAGAATTTCTACCAACGGCAGTTCTTGCGTGTTTTCAGAATCTAGTGCCCAAGTTTTCCTATTCTGTTTTTCTTGCTGTCTTTAAGACAGAATTTCTATTTACATCCCTGTCAATTTTTATATCCCTAAATAAATTATAGTCTTGAAGTTTGGACCTGCTCCAGTCAAGTTTCCTGCAGCACTGAAGTTGGGAATCACTAGAGAGGCACTTTGTTAATTTTCTTTTTAAAAAGGAACGACTAAAGATTTGTGAAACTTGAATGTAAGTTGATTTTAAAATTCCATTTTTCTAAATCCAGAGTAGGGTTTATATTGCTAATATCATGATATACTTGCCAAAGAGAATAGTTTGTAAATCCTAAACAGACTTCCTGTAACCATGTGTTGAATTTCCAGCTGTGTTGAATCAGACTTTGGTCCCTCTTAAGAAGATAAATGCAATATCTGCAGTTTCTAATGGCAGAAGTGGAGGAGAGAAAGTCCCTGTCCAGATAAGAAACCGAAGGCCCTGGGGCAAGCAATTGTTTCATGAATGTTCTCCCCTCCCCGCCCACCCCGAACAAATTTGTGGGCTTCGTCTCCCAGGAAAAAAAAAAACAAAACAAAACTCAAAAAACAAGAAAACACACACCACACAAATGAGATGCTATTGTTAAATGCAGTGTGCAGGATTAATTTGCTTCCTTCCAATAGAATCACTTTCCGTAATCAGCACTCTAATAAATGGCACACCTGCCTAATTAGAACAAGTTCTAGACTGCAGGATACAGTGTGAGCATTTCAATTAACTCCACACAATTCAAAACTGTTGTGGCTGATATTCTTAGAAAATCTTTCCTTCTCTCTTCTTACTCCGTTGTGGCTAAGCTTTATTATTTTATACTTCTGAGTCAGCCTTTGATCATGGGACTTTCCCACTGTGTGGTCATTTGATATCTTTTTTTGTTTCTAAATGATTTCTTTAAATGAAAAAAGAAGTGATGGTATTTTAGGGATATATATAGGGATGCTTTTGAATATTTTTATTTTATTAGATTTTCCTACTTCCTTTCTGTCACTTAAAATATGGAGCACCCTCATCGTGTGACAAGGAGGTAAAAATACAGCAGTCACATTCAAGATCTCCATACATTAACAATAATAAATCCTTTTGCCCAGAGTAATACAGATACTCAATCCACAGAGCCAGTGGGGATGATATAGTACTCCCTCACAGAACCAATTACCCACAGAGAAGTATAATGAGCAGGGGAGGTGATAAAATAAAAATCTATATAGGGAGAGTAAAATTATGATGACAGTGTTGCCTGTGTAAAGTCTTACAGTAAGTATATCTCCAATTATCTTTTGGAAAAAAATTACTTGGTGTCTACTTATGTCCAATTCATGATGAAATTGCAAGAATAGCCTTGGAATAAAACAAAAGGGGGCAGGAGTATAGAGAAAAGGGCGATAGACCTGTCATAAACAGAGTTCTATTCTACCCCGAAGGATGTGAAGTAGACCCAGGGCTGCTCTGAGGGAGTGCTGGGCATGAACCTCCCTGTGGAGGAATGGCTGTCCTGACCATAGTTACTGTTACTGCAGATGCAGACGGGAATAAAATAACGCTCTGGAAAAAAATAAGATGATTTAGATCATCACAGGAAATTCCTACCTTTAGAGTTAGTGAGTTTCTGAAGACCATATCTGAAGCAGATTGCTGTGAGGGAAAATCCTGAGTGTGCGTGATCTCTATCCTAATTAGGAGCGGGCTTGATCTGTTCCGACAGACATCAGTTACATAAGTGGGTTAAGTGGCAAAAAATAAAGTCTAGTTCTTTATTAGGTAAGTGTCAAATAGAGTTCTGAAGTAGCAAACAAAAAAACCTTAGTAACAACAGGAAGCAGTTTTCAACCTTTGTTGCAGTGCCATCAGTTGTGAAGTTTGTGGACAATAATTCATTACCAGTAATAAGGCACCAACATTTGTAAAATATTTTTCTTTTAATAACAGGCCAGACATGGCGGCTCATTCCTGTAATTCCAACACTAGCCGAGGCAGGTGGATCACTTGAGCCCAGGCGTTCGAAACCAGCTTGGGCAACATGGTAAAACCTCATCTCTACCAAAAATAAAAAAAAATTAGCCAGTCTCATAAGCTTGTCTCAGAATAAATATAGATTGAAATGAAAATTAAATTTAAAAAGACTAAACCGATACATAGTCTTGTTATAATTTTGTTACTATTGCAGTATTCATTTTACTTGGCTTCCTTCTTTTTCTTTTTTCTTTTTTTTAAACATTTTTAATTTTTGTTTCTTTTGAGACAGAATCTTGCTCTGTTGCCTAGGCTGGAGTGCAGTGGCATGATCTTGGCTTGCTGCAACCTCCCCTTCCTGGGTTCAAGTGATTCTATTGCCTCAGTCTCCAGAGTAGCTGGGGCTACAGGTACGCACTACCATGCCCAGCTAATTTTTGTATTTTTTTTAGTAGAGACAGGGTTTCACCATTTTGAGGCTGGTCTAGAACTCCTGACCTCAAGTGATCTACCTGCCTTGGACTCCCAAAGTGCTGGGATTATAGGCGTGAGCCACCACAACCAGCGACTCTTTTTTTTTCTTTCTTTCTTTTTTTTTTTTTAATAACCTTATATTCTTTCTAGAGATGGAAAGAAATGGTGGGAGTGGGGATGGGGAGTGCCACCACAACTAGGTGCTGGCAACTGGTCATGCCCCAAATCTGTCTTATATAGTGACTATTACTGACTACATAATCTATCTTATGTAGTGACTATTACAGCCTGTAGTGACTATTACTGAGCAAGCCCTAATAGTTAATACTGGGCAGATAATTTTCCTCCTAACTGATTTTTAAATTTTGGTCCCGTCTTGTCAGTTTATGGCCAGGGAAGTATACAGCAAACACAAATGTCATTTATTATGTGTGTCAGAGTAAAAAAAGGCTTCAGATTAAACAGTGGTGGAACCCACCTTGCCATTGATGGTTTCTTGACATGTAATGTTTGTGGTCATTGAGGATATATGTGAAAATAAAAGACAGTTGACAATATTTTGGGACCTGTGAATTGGAGAAACCAGTTCCCAACTTCAGAGCAGTTTGTTCATTTGTTTATTCATTTATTCCCTAGATACACTTTGAAGCTGGGGCTATAGAAATGAACAGTGTCTGCCATCATGATGGAACTTATGGTTTCGTAAGGGAAACGGACAAATAAATGAGATGCAATATTTCAGTTAATGATGAGTGCAGTGAAGAAAAATAAAGCCAGGGTGTGGAGCCGAGCACAGTGGCTCACACCTGTAATCCCACCACTTTGGGAGGCCGAGGTGGGTGAATTGCTTGAGCTTAGGAGTCCGAGACAGCCTGGGAAATGTTGCGAGACCACCATCTCTATAAAAAGTTAAAAAATTAGCTGGGCGTGGTAGCGCACCACTATAGTCCCAGCTACTTGGGAGACTGAGGCAGGAGGATCACTTGAGCCCCAGGAGATCAAGGCTGCAGTGAGCTTTGATCATGCCCCTGCTTTCCATCTTGGGTGACAAAGCGAGTGGTGTCTCCTTATTTAAAAGAAAAGAAAGAAGGGTATGGAGATTCTAGAGTGGTGCCAGTGGAGTACAGTTTCAGAGAGGATGGTCAGGGACAGCCTTTCTGCTGAGGTGTATCAAGCTCCAAGTGAAAGGAGGGACAAACCATGGGGAAAGCCAGAGAGTGAAGGGCTTGGTGTCAGCAGGCTGGAGTTCCTCCATCTCACTAGTTAGGTGACCTTAGAGAGGTGGCCTTGTGGCATAGCATTCATATATGGGACTTGAGAAAAGCATTGTGATAAACAGTAAAGCATTACCTAAACTTCACATTTCAGTACAGTATAACAAAGGAGTGCAAACTAAGGAGATATAGAAGTCTTTTTTTTTTTTTTTTTGTTAAGGTGGAGTTCCGTTCTTGTTGCCCAGGCTGGAGTATAATGGTGCGGTCTCGGCTCACTGCAACCTCCTCCTTCTGGGTTCAAGCGATTCTTCTGCCTCAGCCTCCTGAGTAGCTGGGATTACAGACACCCAGCACCATGCCTGGCTAACTTTTTTTTTGTTGTTGTATTTTTAGTAGAGCCAAGGTTTCACCATGTTGGCCAGGCTGGTCTCAAACGTCCTGACCTCAGGTGATCTGCCCACCTTGGCCTCCCAAAGTGTGGGGATTACAACCAAAGCCACTGTGCCCAGCCAGTATTCATCTTTGTTTGCTTTTGTGGTATTATTCATTTAATATTTTATATTTGTTTATGCTTTTCTTTCTCTGATATCTTTTTCTTTTCATTTAGTTTGAGTTTTCCTTTTATTAAATAGTTGCAGGCCTTTTGGCTCTCAGTGGAGGCATTTTCTACTCTGTTCCTGTACTCCCTGATTAATTCATTCTTTAAAAAAATCCTCTAAGATTAATATTCATCATGGGGGCTCAGAAAATGAAAGTCTTTTATAGTGTAATTCTAAACTCCAGAATAATTCATTTGTTCTGATGTTTATTAAGGACTTGAAGTTGTTTGTTTGCTCTTTCTGTTTTTATAGCCAAATAAAATTTTGCAATACTCATAATATTTGAGTAGAACTTTGTAGTTTACAAAATACTTTCCACACTCACTCACATTTGAACTTTAACAACCCGAGAGCTAGACGACACAGACACTATTGTGCACTTTTACAGATGAGGAAACCTGAGGCTTAGAGAGCAGTGTTTAAATCTGGATCTTTCTGTGGTGCAAGTATGAATGTATGAATGAAAAATGCTGAACTGTTTTGTTTTTAACACTTGGGATTACTAAAATGGTGTATTTTTTTCAGCAGTCTCATGAAAGATGTAGATGACTTAAGAAGTATGGATCTATGGGGGATTATGGAGAGAGAGGGCTATATATCCCTGATCATTGTGAACAGATACCATGGAAATGGCTTACAAAACCCCTTTTTGTGTCATTGTCAGGAGGAGGATATGAGTCTAAATACTCCTGGCTCTGATTTAGTGCAGGAATTTTCATTTTATTTTTGTCCAGTTACTTAGACTAAGGCTAACAAATATATAGTTTCCTTCTGGGGAGAAACGGAAGTATTCATAAAATAAAATAAAGCTTCTCAAAAATGCATTGTCCTAGATTTAAAGAATATTTCCTTAGAAAAGGCTATCTTATTTTGAGATCAAAGGTCTTGAAGACTCTTAAAATTTCTAAGTATTATAGAATCAATAAAAAATTAGAACTGGGAAAGACCTTAAAGATTAACTCTAGAACCATTAAAATATTTGATCTGGATGGAATCTTTGAAGAGTCCCAGATCCCCAAATTGTGTATACTGTTGTGTCCTCAGCATCCTGATGGGGCCCATCCAGTCTCTCCACGGCCACTTGATTAGAGGGGCCTCTTACTGCCTCAGGAATAATCCATTCCACAAATACCGTATGATTTCACTTATATGAGGTAGCTAGAGTAGTCAAATGCATAGAGACAGAAAGTAGAATGGTGATTTCCTGGGGTGGGGGAAGAGAATATGGGAAATTATTGTTTAATGGATACAGAGTTTCAGTTTTGCAAGTTGAAAAGAGTTCTGGAGATAGATGGTGGTAATGGTTGCACAGTTTTGTGAACTTAATGCCATTTGAACCACAATTAAAAAAATAAAAACTAAGTAAATGAAACAGAAAAAAAAAAAAAAAAAAAGAATCCATTCCATTGCTGGACAGCTCTGTTGGAAAGGCTCTCTATCATAACCCATATTGGTGTAAGTTTTGTACTCTGGAACCACAAGAACGAATCTAACGCTTTCACCTGGATGAAGACACCCAGCGTGTCCACCCCAAACAGTCTCTTACAGCTAAGTAGCCCTTGTTCCTTCACTAGGTCATAATATTTTGTTTTGTTTTGCTTACACTTTGAATGATGATCAAGATATGGTTCACACATGTGATTGGCTGATAGGCCCTTTAAATGTCTCTTAATCTAGTGATTCTTCTATATCTGTTTTTTGCTCACTCATTCACTTGGTCTCCCGTTTACTTTGTTGAAGAAACTGGGCCATTTTTTCCCTAGAGTTTTGGTACTAGCATCTCCCTGCTCTATCGATTAACATATTCCTCTGTCTTCTGTATTTCCTCTGAGTTGGTAATTGGCTTGAGAGACCTTGTTTTATAAATGTTGATAGTCCAACTACTGTCATCCTTTGGTATCTGTGGGGGTTTGGGTACAGGACCCCTCCCTCACCCCCCTGCCACCACTGATATCAAATTCCATGGATGCTCAAATCCCTTATATAAAATGGTGCAGTATTTGCATATAACCTATATATATTCTCCCATGTACTTTAAATCATTTCTAGATTACTTAAAATAACTAATACAATATCAATGCTATGTGAATAGTTCTATTGTCCAGGGGATAATGAAAAGAAAAAAACGTATATATGTTCAGTACAGACAAAACCATCCCTTTTCTTTTCAAATAATTTCCATTCATGGTTGGTTGAACCCACTGATTTTAATCCCACAGATATAGAGGGTCTACTGAAAATAGTAATTCAGTCTAGATCTCTTTTGAGAGTAAAGAGGCACAATTTTATTTTCCCCCCAACTTTTTGTTTGGAAAAGTTGTAAAGATGAGGAAAAATTATATAATGAACACCCATATGCCTTTTACATAGAATAATATACCTATATGCCTTTTACATAGAATAATATACCTGTATGCCTTTTACACAGACTCTGCAACCATTAACATTGTGTCATGTTTACTTTCTGTGCACACTAACATACGAACACACTTAAGTTTGTTTTTTTCTGGAGAGTAAGTTACTCTCCAGTCATAACACTTTACTCCTCGATTTCTTTTCTTTTTTTTTTTTTTTTTGAGATAGAGTCTCGCTCTGTCGCCTCCAGTGGCGCGATCTTGGCTCACTGCAAGCTCCGCTTCCCAGGTTCACGCCATTCTCCCGCCTCAGCCTCCGGAGTAGCTGGGACTACAGGCGACCGCCACCACGCCCGGCTAATTTCTTTTTTTTGTATTTTTAGTAGAGACGGGGTTTCACCATGTTAGCCAGGATGGTCTCGATCTCCTGACTTCATGATCCGCCCACCTCAGCCTCCCAAAGTGCTGGGATTACAGGCTTGAGCCACCGCGCCCGGCCTACTCCTCAATTTCAACATAAAGACATCATAACGCTTTACTCCTATATTTCAACATATATCTGCTAAAAATGAATATATTTTCCTACATAATCAGAATTATGTTCACTCAAGAAATTTATATCTAGTTTATGTATTGCCTAATTTTGAGTTACACATTACCCTAATTATCCCAATAATATCCTTCATAGCTGTGGATATTTTGTAAAAATCCAGAATCCAACCAAGGATCACAGATTGTATTTGTATTTAGTTTTCATACCACTTCAGTCACCTTAGTTGTTCCTGCCCCCTGCCTCCCTTCTTTTGAGAAACAGGGTCTTGCTCTATCGCCCAGGCTGGAGTACAGTGGGTGCAATCAGGACTCATTGCAGCCTCAACTTCCGCAGCTCAAGCCATCCTCCCACCTCAACTCCCCAAGTAGCTGGACCACAGGCATGTGCCACCATGCCTGCCTAATTTTTTTATTTTGTAGAGATGGGGTCTCCCCATGTTGCCCAGGTTGGTCCTGCCCTTTTTTGGGTATTATATGACATTTTTTGAAGAGTACGGAAAAGTTGTTACAGAGAATGTCCCCCAATTTGGATTTGCCTGATTGTTTCTTTATGATTGG
The DNA here is from genome assembly GCF_001698545.2 of Rhinopithecus bieti. Lineage (NCBI taxonomy): Eukaryota > Metazoa > Chordata > Mammalia > Primates > Cercopithecidae > Rhinopithecus > Rhinopithecus bieti. Next base: position 1,992,570 of record NW_016805265.1, on the reverse strand, counting down.
ACTCAGGATAAGTGTTTCTGGCAATAATACTATATAGGCAGTGCTCAGTCCTTCAGGGTAGGCACTTGGAAGGCGCGTGATGTCACTTTGTCCCATACTGGTTTAGAAAGTGTCCACCAGATTTTTCCATTGTAAAGGTACCTTTTGCCCATGGTAATTAATAAATAATCCATGGCGTTTAGTGATTACCTTTTAATAGTTTTAAAACCATATGCCATTGGTCATGGGAGAAATTGTGTGGAATAGATTACGAACACATTAGTCAAGAGTTATTGCCACTGATGGAAAGATAATTTTAGACATTTGTTATCCTGAGGAATGTAGGGGAGGTAGTAAAGTGAGAAATGGGCTTTCATGAAGACAGACTTGTGTTTGAGTACAGCTCTACACAGCAGATCATGAGGTCAAGAGATCGAGACCATCCTGGCCAACATAGTGAAACCCCATCTCTACTAAAAATACAAAAATTAGCCGGGTGTAGTGGCACGCGCCTGTTGCTTAACTTCTTAGATGCTCAATTTCTTTTCTAAAATGGAGATAATACTCATACCAGGCAAGATTGTTAAGATGATTAAATGAGACAGTACAGGAGCAGCCTGTAGCCTAGCAGCTGCCCCAGGGCCATTGCATGGGAGACAAGGAGATCCTTCCAGAGCACAGTTTGCTGGATGTATTCATCTTTAGACTATTCATGAGCATTCCTTCTTGGGATTAGTTTAAAATATTCAGGCTTGTTGATGGGAAAATGTGATCAACAGGTTAGGTGCCTTTGTGAAATTTCAAAGAAAGGAGTTAAGAATTTGGAGATTTTTGGTATCATTTTCAAACATCTTAAATATGACTTACTTGTAGTAGATTTGTATAGAATCAAGTTTGCATTTACTCAGATCTTTTTCTGACTGGAATCCATTTTACTTTATTATAAAGGACTTTTTAAAAAACAGTTTATATGTAGTCTGATTGAGAACAGTGAATCATAATAATCCTGTGACCCATTTACTTACGTTACTATAAAAGTTTCATTTCGTACAAGTGACAATTTTTTAAAGTTAATTAGACTTGGCTACACTGAGGTTAGCAAAAAGTGCTTTGAATTATCAATAATTCAGCAGGGCAGACATTTCTGTATAATGCAGTGGTTTTATAGAGTATTGTGAGATAGTTATCCTTAAAATAAATGGTTGTGAGCATACATCAGCATGGCGGGGTTCACTTGAATGTAGCGTGAAGTGATAACATCTATGCTTTCTATTATTGGGCAGAGCGCGGGACATCAGTCTTTCTGGCCATGAACTACTAGCAACCTTTGTCCTTTGTGTTACCTTTAGTTAAAAAACGAAAAATGAACATGAATGCTGGCTGATGGCCATGTCTCTCTCACAGCTAAAAATTCATCTGGGAAAGAAAAATGGGATTGGAGATTTGGATTTGTTTCATTGCATGAATGATATGTGACATTCTGTAAATTATTTATCACTGCAAGGATGGCAGCAGTAGCTTGAACATTGTTATATCAAATGAAAGCAGGAATCCCATTAGTAAGAGGACCGGGTTTTAGCTCGGATCTATCAGGGGAATGTTGTCACTTTAAAGCCAGATTGTTCTTTTAATTGCTATTTAAAGGAACAAAAGTGTTCCCAAGGTACTGCAGTTGAGCAGTTGCAAGTAATAACTATGGATCCATAATTATGCAGTGCTGATTATCTGGCATTTAAAAAACTGTGGCTAGAGTCAGTGACCAATTTGTTATAGCTTGTCTCTTCTGGTTTTTCTAGTACAGAGTGTTTTATAATCTACTTTTTAACTGGGGCCACAAAAATACATTTGCATAGCTACCTCAGAACGTAAAGCCTGTGCATATTATAGGAACAAATTAAGCTGAAAGTAAAGGGAAGATAATGAATGCCCTTGTAAGATGAGATTAGCAGTCATATTAAACAATTTTGTAAATGCTTGGTCATGAGATGATTTTCTGTTTTTGATGACATGTTGTCACAAGGAACCAAGGCATTTGTTGGAATCATTATAACCATTGATTTTTTTTGTTCTTAACTAGCATATATTTCCTTCATGTATTCAGTTAGCAGATACATTTTGAGTGCCCACTATGCACCAGGAAATGCATTAGGCATTTGGGCTAGAGTGGCTGAACAAATGAAGTTTATTCTATGCTGATGTATATTTAGAGAGTTAGACCTAGCAAAATCTTGTTTTTAATTTACATTTAAAAACATTTGTGATTATGTTGGGTGTTCTTGCTCTGAATTTTTGATTCATGAGATTCAAATAGAGAGACATCATAGTAACATTCAGATGGCTAGCAGACAACACGTGTGAAGGCTTGGAATATGCGGCAAAATTACAGTTTTCGTAGTTTTGGCTGTTGAAAATAATGTGACCAGATCTGTAGGCACAGTCAGCTATTCCTATGGATGGGAATACTAGCATTGCTGATAGTAGTAAATAACAATGGAGATACTAAAATGTATGTAGATTTATACATTGTTAAAAGCAATTTTCATACGAGAGTTAAAGGGTGGTTGGGGACTAGACAAATGTTTTGTTGTTTCTTATATAAAGTGGGAATGTCAGGCTGGGCGCCGTGGCTCACGCCTGTAATCCCAGCACTTTGGGAGGCTGAGGCAGGCAGATCATGAGGTCAAGAGATCGAGACCATCCTGGCCAACATGGTGAAACCCCATCTCTACTAAAAATACAAAAATTAGCCGAGTGCGGTGGCACGCGCCTGTAGTCGCAGCTACTCAGGAGGCTGAGGCAGGAGAATAACTTGAACCTGGGAGGGAGAGGTTGCAGTGAGCCAAATCACGCCACTGCACTCCAGACTGGCAAGAGAGTGAGACTCTCTCTATAAATAAATAAATAAAGTGGGAATGTCAGAGATTGAGGGTTTATCTTCTTTGTTTGGTGTGGTGTGGTTTACTTTTGAAGACCTTCATGCCACAAAACCCTTGATAATAATGACCTTTTCAAGTGATCCCACAGAATCCTGCTCATTCTATTATTCTGTCACCTAAAAACATACAGATAGTTTATGTCAAATATTTGGTAGGTGAATAATAGCAACCTGCATTGCAACATTTGATAAGTTTAAACAGTCTGTACATGATATTCATAGACTATAATGCTGAATGGATAATTTATTGTAGGCATATAGATAATGGGAACAATTGAAATGTCCAATGAATCCTTAATTATGTTCATTTCAGGCAAGCTATATAATATATAAAGGTATTAGATTTCATTGGTTTAATAAAAATGACTTCTGAGTCATACATTATACTGAAATGTATTCAGGTAATACTTTAGTGTCAAATAATTTAAGAGATATATTCCAGCACTTTGGGAAGCTGAGGCAAGTGGATCATGAGGTCAGGAGATTGAGACCATCCTGGCCAACATGGTGAAACCCCGTCTCTACTAAAATACAAAAAACTAGCCGGGCGTGGTGGCGCACATCTGTAATCCCAGCTACTCGGAAGGCTGAGGCAGGGGAATCGCTTGAACCCGGGAGGCAGAGGTTGCAATGAGCCGAGATTGTGCCGCTGCACTCCAGCCTGGCGACAGAGCAAGACTCCGTCTCAAAAATAATATGAGTTTTTTTACTAGCAGAAAATGTTTATTTAAATACATTATTTAGCAGTTTTCTTTGTTAAAGAAAGAAGAAGCTTTATGTGAAAATGTAAGAAGCTTTTGATTTTAATGTTTTTAATTTTGAAATGGAAAAGTGACAGTATTTTTTATTTTAATTTTGTCATAGCCACGTGCTGATCCCATTCCAATATGTAGCTTCTGTTTGGGGACTAAAGAATCAAATCGTGAAAAGAAACCAGAAGAACTCCTCTCTTGTGCAGATTGTGGCAGTAGTGGTAAGTTGTGTTTTTCCTATGTGTTGTACAATGACTTCCCATTATCATAGCTTCATGCTATTTATCTCTCTATTAAAACTGTATTGTTATTAAGGCAATTATATGGTTATAGCATGGGCTTTAAATTTTAAAATAAAAAGGAATAGAGAAAAAAGCGTTAGTACTGACATATGGATATTATAGATGCTTATATAATACTATACATATTTATGATTAAGCTTTTATTTTATACCAGCATTGGTAATTCATTGTGGAGATGTCTACATTATAGGTAAATTCAGTGTAGAGAATTCTAAGCTTTCAAGCTGAGTACAACTGGAATCACTGGCTTATTTTCTCTTAATATAACCTGAAGTCTCAAGAAGTATTTTGGTCTCCAGTGTTTCAGGTCATGACACCTACTGCTGAAATGTAATATTACAGCCCAGCTCTGTGTGACTTCAAATGAGAGAGACAATGTTCTGGAAACTGCGATGATAGTATCAATATGTCATCAGGCATGAAAGAAATTCATATTGTCTGGAATAAGATAAGAAAAGGGTAGTCTGTACAGAAGGTGATATTGAAATCAAGGAATTGTTGGGTAGGGACTCTTGGCAAATTGCAGTACCTCAAATTTTTCAAGGTAGCTATTACCTCTGCCTTTTTCTTGTAAGATTTTAAGGCCATTCCTCCAGTTTCATAATGGAAATTTAAAGGCAAACTGTGCTAACGTTAATTTGTTTTACTAGCCAATCTTCCTTTTTGTTAAACAGGTCATATTTGCCTAGGTAATACATGTACGCACACACATATACACACATGTATACATGCATATAGACATATATGTGTTTATGTGTGGTAGCTGTTAGATTTTTTTAGATTAATCATTTTTTTGGCCTGGTGCAGTGGCTCACACTTGTAATCCCAGTTCTTTGGGAGGCCTAAGTGGGAGGATCATTTGTTCAAGACCAGCCTGGGCAACATAGTGAGATCCAGTTGCTACAGATAACACACAAATTAGCTGGGTGTGCTGTAGTCCCAACTACTTGGGAGACTGAGACAGGAGGATTGCGTGAGCTCGAGAGTTTGAGATTATAGTGAGTTATGATCTTGTCACTGCACTCCAGCCTGTGCGACAGAGTGAGACCCCATCTTTAAAAATTAATAACAAAAAATAAGTAAAAATTAAGCCTTTTCTGTTAATCTTCAAATTTTTTTCCCAGACTACCCAAACTTTTTTCTCCAAAGTCTTATTTTAAAAATCATGACTATTTCTCTAGTTATAGTAATCTCTAAAAAAACAAAAACAAAAACCAACAGAACACCATAGCTAATTCTTGTTTAGGAAGTCTTGAGATGTACTGGCTAGGAGCAAACTCAAGAGCCAGCCATAGCCTAGTTCCTCTACCTTGAGTTAGTTACTTGACCATTCTGAGCCCGTTTCCTCGTTAGAAAATTAGAGATAATGGCAGCACCAACCTCTTGGGTTTTATGGGAGTGAAATGTGAGGGCACAAGTAAACAGCCTGGCACAAGATCTGCAAGAACTATGGTAAGTGTACTACAAATGTCAGCCGTGTTATGGCTTAGCATGTTTGATATTGTTATCCTTGATTGCTGCACGTAGTTTAAAATCTTATCATCACTTATGACAGCTGCTTGATGGTTGGATAGAAGAAATGTTTCATACTGAGAATGACAGTGTTGTGTAATGATTCTTATTCCTTATATGAAGGTTTAACTTGATAGGCCCGTTGTAGTTCAGCAGCTTTCAGGTGCTGACTAGAAGGGAGAGCCTTGGAAATAAGACATTTCAAACCCTGCTTGAAAAATGCATTCTGACAGTCTTTTTGATGGGCTTTACAGATTCATTAAAATTCTTTTACCTGGCCATGGCATCATGGATAGTGACAAAAGGGCATGGAAACATTATCTGTATGTTCAGTGTAATACATTTCAGCCCTACGATATCCCTGTTTTATGCTGGTGAGGTAGTGCCTCACTCATCAGTTCTGACTCTGTCGTTATCTTTTGGGTTTTCTCATGAGGCTCATTCTGAATGAATTACTCTTTTGTGTAAATGCCTGATCAATTTAGTGGTGTTCACTTGTCTAGGGTTTACCCTTTGTGGTTTTTAAGGTGGTACTTTAAAAATACCCTTCCCTGTTTTATTTCCTTAGGATCTCTTTGTCTGGGTGCCTAGACAGATTAAAGACATACTTAAATGTGGGAAGAAAAGTTCCCTTCATATATTTCCTTACCTCTGGTGATACACTTACTTGAGTTGATAAGAAGTTCGAGATCATTATCTTCTAGATCATAACTTCAAGGCCTCCTTCACAGGGTATAAAGGTGTAATTCTAAACAGGTAGATCTTAGATTTTCTGATGTAATCAATCTCCCTTCGTCTTTCCCGGATTGAAGACCTGCCAGAGGGGAGCTTGATCTCCTTTATATTTGAGGTCACTGAAAATTTCTTTCCCCTGGTGTTTCTTACTTTTCGTTCAGACTTTTTCAGGGTAAAGCCAGGGGTGTTTAGGTACAGTGTTATGTTTTCTCTGTTCAAAAATATCCTCTTGTTTTCTCTTTTAACAAATGGAGAATAATGACTTGAGGATACTGTCCAGAGGGTTTATGTGGCTGGCGAGGCTTTGTGAGCCAGTCTTCAAGTGGAGAGAGCCAGAGGCTTTGGGGCCAAGGTATGGGTCATGGCAGAAATTCAAGCCCTGGGGTCATCATGTCTCTTTGTTGAGGATAGAGGATGCCTCAGAGTGCTTCTCTGGACTCTGCAATGGGATCTGGCTCTAGTGTTGAAGTTCACTTAATCTTCCCTTGAGTGTACTGTGCCAGCCTGGATTTGGCTGCTTTAGTCAAAAAAACTATTGTTCCTAACTCAGGGACATCCTTTGTAGATATTTATTCATCTGATGGATCAGAATAGACTTTGTTGTTTTTTCCTCTTTAAACTGAAGGGTCACAATTAAATATAGTTCATTTTAGGGAGTTTGGGGGTTTTTGTGGCTTTTTTTTTTTTTTTTTTTTTTTTTTTTTTTTGAGACGGAGTCTCGCTCTGTCACCTACGCTGGAGTGCAGTGGTGCTGTCTCTGCTCACTGCAAGCTCCGCCTCCTGGGTTCACGCCATTCTCCTGCCTCAGGCTCCTGAGTAGCTGGGACTACAGGCACCCGCCACCATGCCGGGCTAATTTTTTGCATTTTTTTTTTTTTTAGTAGAGACGGGGTTTCACAGTGTTAGACAGGATGGTCTCAATCTCCCGACCCCGTGATCCGCTGGCCTCGGCGGATTACAGGTGTGAGCCACTGTGCCCGGCCAATTCTTGTGGTTCTAAGGCCCTGTTTTGACACCTTGGTAATTCTAAGGAAAAAAGAATAGGCCAACATGCCTCAACAGCACCCTCTAATAATGGTGTGAACCCTGTTGTCACAGTTCAGCTTTTCAAGTGGGAATTACAGATTAGTAGGGACTCCTACTTGACCTTATGGAAATGGCTGCCTTCTCACCCTCAGAAGAGACTGTTGGTTCTGGGATTGAATTGAGACTGTTCATAATGATCAAAGGGATCCCAAAACGTAAGTTGTTTATGTGAAAAAATACCCTTAGCAGCATAAAACCAGAAAAAGGAAATATAGATGGCAGCCTGTAGGGAGGATCATTCTTAAATGTGTTTCCCATATGTGCCTGATGCTTTTCAGCCGTCCCTATCTGAAGTACCATTCATATGATGTCACATTTAGACTCCGCTTAGATTTCATGGATGAGAGTAATAAATGTTTCCTTCTGCTTACATCGTAAAGTAAAGCCAATTAGAAATTTATCTGTTTTGAAAGGGGCTCGATGCTTTCAATGGGCAGTATTTTCTTTAACATTTCTTTTCTACTAAAATTCTTTTAAAAAAAAAAAAAATCATTCAAGTTTGTATGTAGTGAAAACGTGAGGTGAGGTACACAGTGCCCGGAGCCCCAAATGTGGCGTCCCTGGCCTGTACTCCAGTTCTCTTCCGCCACTTGCTGGCTGTGTAACTTTGGTTTTCCTCATCTCTGCAGTGTAAAGGAGAATGTTTGCACCCTGCATCCACAGAGCTATTGTGGAATCCAGTGAGATAATGATAGGAAGAGATAATGATAGGAAGATGATCAGTAACTATAAAACATGAGACAAATGTGAAGGGTTATTCCAACCACTAATATGAATGTGGGAATCATCAGATAGTCTAGGTCTGTGGAAATGTTAGAAATGATTTTACTTGACTTTCATGGATCAGCCTACTTTGAAATTAACACTGTTATATTCTCTTTGCCTCATTAAGACCAAATTATCTTTAATTAGCTTCACATAAGTATTAGATATTATACCAAATGAAATTTTGTGTCTGCTGCTCAGATTGCTGGGTGGTTAAATCTTACTTACAGATGAGTTGTGTGCATGTGTGTTTTCAAATTAGCAAATCTAAGATAAGTGTACAGTTCAAAATTACAGCATCATTCTAAGTGGAAACTCATTGAAACGGGAGACAGAAGAAAGGCTGCTGTGATGCAGCTGGGTGAGTGAGAGAAATCCCTTTTGTATAATAAAGGGAGCAAGAGCCGTGGAGTAGAATATCAGTGCACCCTCGGGAGACTCGAAGTCTTTCCTGGGTTTGTCTTTATTTGTGTGTTAACCCTGAACAAAACTTGCATGCTCGTGGAGGGAACTGGTAGGGGCAGTGTATGGATATATGGGCATATAAAAATATTTAAAAGACCACTAGTTTCTTAAGGTCACCCCAGGAGTTGGTTGCTTAGTCATCCAGTTTCACATTGACTAGATGCAGATTGAATCATTAGGTTGGAAAGAAGACTCTTGACTAGAAAGAAACCTAAAGATACGATCCAAAGAAGAAAAGAGGCCAGGCGCGGTGGCTCACGCCTGTAATCCCAGCACTTTGGGAGGCCAAGGTGGGCGGATCACCTGAGGTCAGGAGTTCAAGACCAGCCTGGCCAAAATGGTAAAACCCTGTCTCTACTAAAACAAGGAAGAAAAAAAAATTAGCCGGGCCTGGTAGCGCATGCCTGTAATTCCAGCTATTTGGAAGGCTGAGGCAGGAGAATGGCTTGCACCCAGGAGGCAGAGGTTGCAGTGAGCCAAGATCGCACCACTGCACTTCAGCTTGGGTGACAAGAGTGAAACTCCATCTCAAAATAGAAAAATAAAAAAACAAAGAAGAAAAGGGGGTGGGGGAAGAAGGTGAACCCCATCCCCACAAAAGCCCAAAGCATGATTGACCATCCAAAGGGATGTAACTTCATTAAAACTGTGCTTGTCTGGGTAATAGTTACCTCCTTGTAGCAACATCTAATGATCGTTTTTCAGTGTTTATCAAAATCTAATCGGTGTCTTTTAATCCACACCAAATAATTTATCTTAGTCATATTTGATCTTGTAGAGAATCTTTTGTCTTGAGGTGTTCTTTTCCTTTGGCCCCCGTGACACCATTTTATCTGTGTTTTTTCTCTACCACTTCTTTCCACATATTTTTGTTAGCCCCTTGGTCCTCTCTCCATTCCCTAAATGTTTCTTCAGATGTCTGTCATGGCCCTGTGTTTGTTACTTTGCCTTGTAGCTTCTACTGAGCTGACCCTAGATACAAACAACTATAGAGCTTCTCCAACGAGTCTACCCCTGAGGCACCTCAAAGTTAATATCCAGAACAGCTCATCAACCTTGCACTGCTTCCTCTACCCAAAACAATAGCCACACAATAACAACAGAAATCCTAGCAAAGAAACAGTATCCCGCCTCTCCTGGAGGATTTCCTATATTCAGCAAATGGCACACTGTTAGCTACTCACTCAATCACACAAACTGGACATTTGGAGCCATCCTCTGTCCTATTCTCTCACACCAAGGAATCACCAAAAACACATTGATTCTAAATCATAATATATATCTTGAATGCTAAATTTATCGATGCATCCCCACCAGCCCCACTCAGATCCGCTATTATAATGACCTCAATCTAGCTAGGCTTCACCCTTTTTCCTCCAATCCATTTTCCATACTATAGCCTAAGTTACCTTTTTAAATTATAAATCTGATCATAGAATTTCATAAGTGGCTACCAGTTAGTTGCTTTAATACAGACCCCCAAAACTCTTCTGGATTGGGCTCTGGTTTAACCCTATCTTACATCACTATTCTGTTCACATTCTGCACATTGGTTACATTGAACAACTTCTCTCTCCTTGGATATATGCCATTCATCTCTCTCTCTGTTCATGCCATCTTCCCTGCTCTGCCCCTTATCGAGTCCCATCCAATCACATTCATCTTTTGGGTCTCTTTTTTAGGGAGGCCTTTCTCTAACCTCCTGCTGGATTCTCCCATATCCCTAAGCCACCCCATTGTAAGGCATTAATGCTCATTCTTGTTTAATGTTTGTCTTTCCTGCTGGGCTATGTGATCTGAAAGGGTGGGAACGATGCCTCTCCTTTTCCTCACTGTATCCAGTGCTCCTTAAATATTAGTTGAAGGAAGGAGAGATGGACAGATAGATGGTCAGATAGCCAGTCTGAGGGGCTTAGTGTCTGAGTCATTATTAGTTTTCCATTGCTACTGAAATAAATTACTGCAGACTTAGTGGCTTAAAAACAACACATTTTTAATCTTACAGTTGTAGGTTGGAAGTCCATCATGGGTCTCACTGGATGAAAATTGGGGTATCAGCAGGGCTGGCTCCTCTCTGGAGACTTTAGGAGAGGATCCATGTTCTTATCCATCTGGGTTATTGACAGAATTTAGTTCCTTGTGTTGATAGCACCGAGATCCTGGTTTTCTTGCTGTCAGGTGAAGGCCATGGCCAGCTTCTACAGGCCACCCACATTCCCTGGCTTGCAGCCCCCTCGCCATCTTGAAAGCCTGTGATAGCAGGTGGAGTCTCTCTCATGCTTTGAACCCTTCCTCTTCCTTTTCCCATTTCATTTCTCTAACCAAGTTCATAAAAGGTTCTCCGCTTTTAAGGATTAAGGTGATTAGATCAATCATGCCCACTCAGATAATCCAGGATAAACTCTCCATTTCTAGGTCTGTACGCTTAGTCACTTCTGCAGAGTTCCTTTTGCCACAACAATAGTATGTTTACAGGTTATGGGAATTAGAGCACAGACGGCTGGGGGCTGTTGCTCTGCTTACTACAGGGCCTGTGTTTTTTCTTCCTCAGTACTTTCTCCTAAAAGCTTTTCCACTGGTTTGTAGTTCCATTGGTACTTGTTTAATTTTAAATAGTATTCCTTTGGTTTTGCTAGATAAAACTATTGTAAGCTGCTAGTACTTGATAATGTATTTGTGTGAAATTGAATGAGTGAACGAATATGTATTATGGCTATCAAATCTGATAAATTGCAAAATACAGGAGTAAAACAAACTCCAGAAAGACAAAGCACCGTGAAATGCATCAACAGAGAGAACAAGAATTTTAGAGGAAATTAACTGGGCATGGTGGCGCGTGTCAGTAGTCCCAGCACTTTGGGAGGCCGAGGCTGGTGGACTCTTGAGGCCAGGAATTCAAGACCAGCCTGGCCAACGTGGCAAAACCCCATCTCTGCAAAAAATACAAAACAATTAGCTGGGCTTGGTGATGCGTGCCCATAGACTCAGCTACTGGAGAGGCTAAGGTGACAGAACTGCTTGAGTCTGGGAGGCAAAGGTTGCCATGAGCCATGATCATGCCACCACGCTCCAGCCTGGGCAACAGAGTAAGACCCTGTCTCAAAAATAAAAAAAACAGGCCGGGTCCTATAGCTCACACCTGTAATCCCAGCACTTTGGGAGGCTGAGGCAGGTGGATCACAAGGTCAGGAGATCAAGACCATCCTGGCTAACACAGTGAAACCCTGTCTCTACTAAAAATACAAAAACAAAATTAGCCAGGCGTGGTGGCGGGTGCCTATAGTCGCAGCTACTCAGGAGGCTGAGGTGGGAGAATGGCGTGGAACCTGGGAGGTGGAGCTTGCAGTGAGCCAAGATTGTACCACTGCACTCCATCCTGGGCGACAGAGTGAGACTCCGTCTCAAAAAAAAAAAAAGTTAGAGGAAATTGTTGAGTTTATGAAATGGCTAAACCAGAGGTAAGGAATTACTTGATCAGTAGCATTGTTTTCCTTTATCTAATTACTATAGTTTGTGTAGTAGTATATCAAGACACATTACAGTCTTTTGTGTTATTTTAAAGTTGGCCATGAGAAAATAAAATGGAAATATTTCTTCATCCCTCAGCATCCTTTACAGAATCATAGAAATTTAGAACTGGAAGGGATCTATGGCCAATTCTCTTGAGCTAAATAAAGGTAAGATTGCTGCCTAAAGGAAAGGTAGGCTGAAGATTTTAGAATTTGATAGGGTAGCTTAAATAGTAGTAGTTGAGATACAGTATTGCTTGAAGTGAGAGAAACCATTAAGAGAAAGAATATTCCTTGCCCCTGATTGAAAATGGCTGAAATCCACTAATTTTCAAACTGTGTAATTATTAAAAAGTCTGTATTTCATAAGATACCTGTGAGAACAAATAGTAAGCTGTAATATGATGTGAATTACCTTAGTTACTGAATATTAAGTCACAAAGCACAAAAGCAGATTTGAATGTAGAGAAAAATTCAGTGCGTGAAATTGAGGTCATATGTGCCCATGATGTATGCCTTACAGGAAGTAATAAAAAAGAGGGGGGAAGTAAATGGTATACTTTTAAGCTGACGGGACCATTTTAAGGGTGGAATTTAAATTGCTGTTCTTTAAAAGTTAAGTTTTTACCCCCCTCACTATGTAAGGGGACAGAGGGGAGGGCTCTGATCAAAGTAGACCTCTCCCCTCCCCCCTTCAGTATGCTTCTTAAAAGTCGACAAGCAGACTGTCTTTGTTTGCCTTCCTGAGCAGAAAGAGGAGATTGATACCATTTTATCTATTCAGACTTTTCCTTGCATTCATTTGAATGAGAGAAGCCTCATAAAAGAACAGTGTCACAGGTTAAATGCATCTGCCTGGGTGTCTCTCCTGCCTGAGGTCATAATCCTGTGACAATATTTTATTTTCTCAACATCTTAAATACAGATGTTTAGATTTTTTTTTTTTTTTAACTCAGGAATAGTGTGCTTTTATTAACAGTATTGGTGATTGATTTTGAATGTTTTACTTCAAAAGCCAAATCTCCTGGTGGATGGAATTTTATGAAGCACCTGTTAAGCTTTAGGGAGGAGGACCTTTTTGGCAGCAATCCAAAATACATATTTAAACAATGAGCCTGCCAAAGTCAGGAAATTATAAAACAGTTTTGAAATTGCAGAATCTGCTTTTTTTATTACCCCTCAGTTTTCCTTTGCAGCTTGGTTGTAAGTTCTTTCACATGGGATTTACTGATGTTCTTACTATTTAAAGACCAGGTTTAAAAAAAATAAAATTGAGTTTGGAGATCTCTTTGAGTTTATGTGATAAAAGACCATTAGATTTTAAACTGTACAGCCTTCCAAACAATCTAGGCTCACGCTCCCCACACCTCTTGGAGGAATCTATTACTCACTGGCTCAGGGCTGGCTTCTTTGAATGACATTGTCCCTCAGGGTCTCCAGTTTTCCTCTGTGAAGTGAGCAGTAAGACATGGTGTGTGGAGCACTGCTAGGTGAAAAGTGTGCCCCAAACAGTGTGGGAAACTCAGTGCTCGGGAAAATGGGGGAACCTGCTGAGGCCGCACTTCTTGGTGGGTCCTGTTTAACCTGGATCTCTCAGCTTCTTAACTCTGTCTCTCAAATTCACTGTTTCTGCTCCTGCTTCCAGAGTTTAAACTCAGTGACCCAGAGGCAAGATGGCAATGTCTATCCCAGCAATGGGATGTTCTTTGTGTACTGTTGGATTTGGGCGGGGGAGGGCATCTGCAGTTAGGTTAAGCAGTCTCAATTTTTTATTTAGTTATCTGTCAAGTTTTATGATTTCATCACACATAGAGAGCAGGAATTGTTTGAACTTTGGCAACTCCCCTCAGTGTGTGGCAAACCAGGACCTCCTGGGTAGATGGTGGTTGATGAAGATGGCAAGTACAGGAGATTGAACAGGGCGCAGGAGTGAGAACGCCTGAGCCTGTGTTATCTTCAAGTTCTCAAAGGCTTGAGATTGGAATTGGTATAAATTAACTTCTCTTAGGGAAAACATTTTTACAATCATTTTGTTACATGCAGGGAAAGAAGGTAAGGGGAAAAGGCAGAAAGGAAATCTGTAATTTAGATTCTCTGATCTGTTGGCATTTTCAAGTTCCTAAGTTTCATTGGCAAGCCTCATCAGCTGTCTATTAAATATTAGGGAATGGGAGTTTAAAAAAGTCAAAGGCACCATTCCCATCAAGCAATTTGCTTTTTATTCTCATAGGACACCCATCCTGTTTGAAATTTTGTCCTGAATTAACAACAAATGTAAAGGCCTTAAGGTGGCAGTGCATCGAATGCAAGACATGCAGTGCCTGTAGAGTCCAAGGCAGAAATGCTGTAAGTATGGCTCCCGTAATCCGCCTCCAGGTAACTCGCTAATTTCCAGTATTAAGGTTTTCGTTTTTATAGAGTATGGCTACTTTCTTTCTAAAGTTTTAAATTCACGTGTTGTCAGACTGCAGCTGGGATCTTGGTGCACTTTCCTTATGTTGTATTAATGTTAATCCAGTAACAAAATAATTTTTGGCCTTTTACAGTTGGTTTCAGTCTCAATTAGTCTTTAATATGTTATATTACAGGATAATATGCTTTTTTGTGATTCCTGTGATAGAGGATTCCATATGGAATGCTGTGACCCACCACTTTCCAGAATGCCAAAAGGTGAACTTTTAAACTGTATTAAAAATATATTTTATTACGTATTGGTTAGCTTTGTCCTGAGGTCTGACAGCTCAGAGTTATACAGGTTCTTTAAGCATTTTTTTCATCCCTCCCACCTTCCCTATACTTGTGAGTTTAGGGTTGTGAATAGAGGATTACAAAAGCATAGAAAAAAATAACATATATATGTGTGTGTGTGTATATATATGTATATACATATATATAAAATAAAGGCTCTAATTCAGACCCAGGGATGCAAAAGACCATCTCTCTCTCCAAACCATTCCCCTATTAGAATAAGATTAGATTATGTAGGTCAAAAGTTTAGAACACTTTCCATATTATTCAGCACAGTGTTTAGAGCTTAAGAAATTTTATATTTTTGAGGATGATAGTGACTCCAAAGTCCTACAACAGGAAGCCATCACCTTTTTCTTGGCCAGTAGTTGATATCTTGAACACGAGCATCTGAATGATCTTATAGCTGATCGTGTCTGATGGAATGTGGATTTTCTTCTATTTATTGTGTAAATCAGCTAAGCTCAGCCTTTTCCCTCCATTTTGCAATATATTAAACATTTAAAAGTAACTTTGCCTTTGCATTAAAAAATCCATAATTTACATTGTGGAAGATTTAAAAAGTACAGGTAGACAAAAAAGGAATAAAAATAAAAATGAAGTAGAAATACCTTCTCTGCCTTCACATACCCTTTGAAGGGAAATGGAACATTCTGTACATGTTTTGTAATGTACTTTTCCTCCCTGTTAATAGATTGGAAGCACCCCTACGTCATTAAATATTCTCCTAAACATAGTTTTTAACAAGTGTGTAGAACTCCATAGTATAGAGCGGGGATTACAAACCTGGCAACTGTGAGTCACAGATAACGCTTTGTTGGCACCATATTTTTAAAAGTTTGAGTCCTCTGGGTGGTGCATGCGTGCTCCAGTTTGCCACAGTCTCACTACTCCCTGCTGTCTTAAACGTTCCAATTTGCTTCAGTCACATGTATTATACAATCTAGGTCCTTCCTGGAGGTATTTGATTTTCCAGCCCCCTGTATAAATGAACTATAATTCATTTAACCAATCCCTTAGGGTGGATATTACAAATGTTTCCAATTTTTTCCATCCACAATTATTTCCTTGAAATAAATTCCTAGGGGAGGAGCTGTTGGATCAAAGGCTAGATACATGAAAGGCTGTATCAGTTTTCAGGCTGTCCAGCAGTGTATGAGGATACCTATTTTCCTGTATCGTGACCAGTACTCACCGTTACTGTATCTCGAGTCTAAGACACAGGTGTTTGTTTTTAATGTTTTAATATCTTTGAAGTCAGATGCATCATATAGTATCTTAGATTTGATGAAATACAGTATTATTATTTTTTAAATTTTATCAGTTTGATAATAGAAATATGTCTGATTTTTTTTTTTTTTAAGTGGTCAGATTGAACATTTCTTGTGTTTTATTCTTGGCTGTTTGCATATCATCTTTTCTAAGGTACCTCTTTTTATCCATTAATTATTTTCTCTTGGGATTTTACCTTTTTTTTCCTGATTTGCAGAAGCTCTTTTTTTTTCATGTAGTCAGATTCATGAATCTTTATTTATGGCTTCAGTTTCAAATGTCAGTCATGCTTAGATTATATAAATATCCACATATCTTTCCTGGTACTTGTAACATTTTATTTTTTCATATTATAATATTCATCTGTCTACATAATTCCTCTTCCAGGTAGATAGCTATTTGTTCTATCATGCTTATTGAATCATTTCATCTTTTCCCCACTGATTTGAAATATGACCTTTTGATATGCTAAACTTTTCTGTAGGCTTCGGTTGTTCTGGTCTTTCCATTCTTATCCATTGACCTGTTTTCCTATGCTAGATGTATAGTTTTAATCATTGTAGTTCTGCAGTACTCAAAAGTTTTATTTAAATTTAAAAATTATATTTTATACTGATAATTTTTTTTAGTTTTGGAACTTCCCAGAAAGAGATGATAATTTTTTTTTTCTTCTAGAAATTCCAAAAATGGACTGACTTGAAAATGTCTCCCTCAAATCAAAAGATAAAATATCTGACAGGGGCGAGTTTTCATGTGTGTTTAGATGTTGGTGAGAGGCTTACTGACATGTTGGGAACAGCTTTATGGAAGGGTTCTGAGAGAGAGGCCACCTCTGCCCTCACCACCTTCGTTCTGGGGAAATTGACCTGTAGTGATGGTTTCCTAATGAAAACGACAAAAGGGAATGACGCATTTTTTGGAGTGAAGTTCAGCATACAGGCATCCTTGAGCAGCGTATTACAGCTGCAATTTATATTTAATATCTTCTCTTAAAATGAAACATTAAAATACTTTTCTCATATATATATTAATTCAGGGATGTGGATTTGCCAAGTCTGCAGACCAAAGAAAAAGGGAAGAAAACTACTTCATGAGAAAGCTGCACAAATAAAACGACGATATGCAAAACCCATTGGACGACCGAAAAATAAATTAAAGCAACGATTGTTGTAGGTTGAGATCTTATCAAAAGAAATCTTTTATGTTTTGCTTTAAAATATAGGTGATTGTTATTCTCTTAGATTCCTTTAGGGGTTTTTTGGCATCATTTTTTCAAACTCAAGGGTTGAAAAATACTTCTCCTTTTGCTTGAGCTGTGGAAATTTTTTGAAAATAACATTTTTAATTACCATTGGCATTTTGGGGTCTTCTGTTGGCAGTAGCTGTGATACTAAGTGACATTTTTCAAGCAGCAGGATGGAAGCAGAATATAAGAACTGGAAACAGTCATTCAGCCTACTTTATTACTGGCTGAGCATAGAAGAGCTTAATTATATAAATATTTTCATAGGAATTTTAAAACGAGAGGGATTTGTCCGTGTCTATAGCAAATCTCTTTCGTCACTCCAGATAACATTTTAGAAAAATAACTCTCTCTTCTGATAGTAATGTAGCATTACCACTTTTTAAGATCTCTTTTATGAAATAGGAGCTTCTGAAAAACCTGCAGATGACCATTTGCCTCTGAAGAGTTAGACACAGCTATTTGACAACTGCACGTGTGCAGACATATATATAAAATAATATATTCGCAGTGGCCTGGAAGTCTGCTATGATAACCCCATTTTCACTATCTTGTAGCCATATAATTACCATTAAAGCCCAGTAGAGCATTTAGCAGGAGTTAGTTGGAAAAGCAGAGAAAAGATAAGAGGTGAAATGAATTTATTTTAACCTGTGTAGAGTATAGATTTGACTATCAGCATTAAGGTGTTTACAAATGGAATCAGGAGACTTGCACATCTATAACAGTTCTGCCAACAGACTACCACCATCTTTTCAGGCTTAGTGAAAGGACCATTGTGATGGAGAAAAATACATGCTCTGCACACACCTTGAACAGATACCGAGAATCTCACTCCCTTGCTTACTCCTTTTCCCCTAATTTTATCTGAAGCAGTTCTCACTATCTTACTCGCTCTCAGGAAAAAGTATCCTCCCGCACCTTTATCTCCTAAGAAGAAGTAAGAAATGCAGGCTTCTTTCTAGTTTTCTATGAAACTTTGCGAAAACCCTTTAACCAGTAGACATTGTCAGTAGATTTTGAAAAAATTTCTAGAGGCAAACATGAAACATGGTTATGAATAAAATCTTTCATAGTAGTATCATTTGAAGTATAAATTATATGTTTTTGCATTCATCCTGTGTAAGCATTGTTCCCAACATGGGACCGTATCCTCAGGGCCCAATTAAAAAAACCAAATTAGGATATAAACTTTCTAAACAAAGGACACAGCTGAAAATTGCATCTGGCACCAATCCTAACTTTTTGTTTGTCCAAAATTGTCCTTTGAGCTTAGGAATTTTTAAGACAGTCTAGGGAGTTTTCCTTTTTACATGCTTTATAAGCATATTATCCTTTCTGGGCAATCGATTCCAGATACAGTCCAAATGCAGCGTTCTGATGTGAAACATTTTAGCCTGGATGAGTTCTTTGTTGGTAACTCTCGCTGTGTCTCTAGTGACACTAGAGATCTCCAACGTTCACCTGACTTGGCTGAATTGGTGGTGCCAGGCAGACTCCCTGGCAATAGAGCCACCTCAGATGAGCCTGGTAGCTGCACCTACCTCCCCTTCAGCCAGCAGCTGAAATCTGGTCATTAAATCTTTGTATACAAGATGATCACCAAAATGTGCTCTTGTATTTGTAATTACTTAAGATATTTTTATAATTCAGTATTGTCTCTTTTCAAGGTTTTCATTTCATCATTATTTGCCTTCAGCTAAATTGATCATTTTGAAAGTACATTCTTGGGCCCCAGCATTGTCATAATTCATCTGCAAGTGTTTCTCTATTGTATAAAACTCTGCCACAAAATGGGTAGCTTCGCAAACCCCAGCCTGAGGTGAAGACAGTCGGCTGCTGTTCATGTAAGCAGCTGTGTTAGCGAGTGACCTCTAGTTTCTGTTGACTACTCAACAGTATGGGCAGAACTGGGGTGTAAAGATTCTGACGCCAAGTGTCTGATAATGACCATGGTAAATGTGCCGCTTCTTCACCAGACTCTCCATGTCATGTCTGACCCGCTGTAGCTTTTCTTTAATCATTTCTTCAGTTTTTTGCTATTGTTGTCCTTTTTTCAGCAATAGTTTATGCTGTAGTTAATTGTCTTCTCTCCTAAGAGAGTATTATTGGTTATCTTACCATCCTAAGCACAAACTGCTGAGAGGAAGAGGGTGTCTTTTTATGTTTTCTTAAATAAAAAAAGTACAAATTTATAGCCATATCCAAACTCTATTTATATAAGTTTACAAATTGAATTAAAAATTACTTTTAACTAGAGATTAGATAAGCTTCTTCTTTTGCTTCTGGATAACACATATGACTTATTTCCTCATAATACTTTAAAAAAGACATTTCAGGAGATCATAACTATTTGTGACAACACCAAAGGATAGCTTGTTTTTATGTAATTATAATTAAAGCATTGGGTGTTCTTTTAGTCTCTTCAACATTTTTCTTGCTTATATTGCTCTTGGGTCCACATGGATTCTTCCAGTACCTGTTGGATGGGCCCTGGAAAAACCATGACATGCAAATGCAGTTGCTGCTGCCTTTCCAACAGAGGAACATCTAGGTGGTGGCACACACAAAAAATACAGTTCTTAAGTTTAAGCCCATTGAATGCATCTAGTTGCAATAAATTTGTTTTTAGATACCTTTATAATTCTATTTATTAAATGCTGATACTATTCTCTAAATTTCTGCCTAGGTCTGTAACCAGTGATGAAGGATCCATGAATGCATTCACAGGAAGGGGGTCACCTGGTAGGGGTCAAAAGACTAAAGTCTGTACCACACCTTCATCTGGTCATGCTGCATCTGGGAAGGACTCAAGCAGCAGATTGGCTGTTACAGACCCCACTCGGCCTGGTGCCACCACCAAAATCACCACCACCTCCACCTACATTTCTGCCTCTACACTTAAAGTTAACAAGAAAACCAAAGGGCTCATTGATGGCCTTACTAAGTTTTTTACACCATCACCTGATGGTCGCAGATCACGAGGTGAAATAATAGACTTTTCAAAGCACTATCGTCCAAGGAAAAAGGTCTCTCAGAAACAGTCATGCACTTCTCATGTGTTGGCTACAGGTACCACACAAAAGCTAAAACCTCCACCTTCTTCACTTCCACCCCCAACCCCCATCTCCGGTCAGAGCCCCAGTTCACAAAAGTCCAGCACGGCCACTTCTTCTCCCTCTCCCCAGAGTTCTTCCAGCCAGTGCAGCGTGCCCTCCCTGAGCGGCCTGACCACTAACAGCCAGCTGAAGGCACTCTTTGATGGGCTCTCTCATATCTATACCACTCAGGGACAGTCTCGCAAAAAGGGACACCCAAGTTATGCACCACCCAAACGTATGCGTCGTAAAACTGAATTGTCTTCCACGGCAAAATCTAAAGCCCACTTCTTTGGCAAAAGAGATATTAGAAGTCGGTTTATTTCTCACTCCTCCTCCTCTAGCTGGGGGATGGCTAGAGGACGTATTTTTAAAGCAATTGCTCACTTCAAGCGAACAACTTTCCTTAAAAAGCACAGGATGCTAGGCAGATTAAAATATAAAGTGACCCCTCAGATGGGGACCCCCTCACCAGGGAAGGGGAGCTTGACAGACGGAAGGATTAAACCTGATCAGGATGATGGTAAGCAAAAGGTCAAAGCTCCAACCAAACCTGCGTCCCGTCCCTTTCTCCCCAACCCCGAAAAAAATCAACCAATCAATTCCTATTTGTCACATAGGTCTTAGCTATTTCTCTTGTTCTCACTTCACTTTCATACAGAAGCAGTGAAACTTTGACCTTTTTCTAATGCTGACTAAACCTCCAAAATGTTGTTTTTCCAACTAATACTCTCCCACCTTTTATTATTTACTTCCATTCGTAGTGACACTAGGACCCCCAGATGCCTCCATAGCGTTGCTTATGGCTTTGTAGTCCCGCATGAGTAGCCACTGCCATGCTTCTGCCATGCTTTCCCCCATGTCGCCTCTGCAGCCACAGCGCTGTTCGGCCGTGTGCTGTCAGTGCTTCCAACAGGGGGTGTTTCAGCTCTTCCCTCTGCTCCATTGCTTTCTCATGACAAAGTTCATCCTGCTTCCGTCTCAGCAAAGCCTGATCTGTGACTCTGTGATGTGTGCTTTTGGATGTGAGTGTGTCTGTGTGTGTATCCACCTTAGGGAGAAAACGGATTTCATAATTTCATTGAACAAATTGGCCCATTACATTTGCTACCCTTTATCAAACAAAAACTGAAAATGTGTCATTTGGACAAAGTGGTAGAATTTATTATCTCAAAACTGATAATGGGAATGCTATA
The DNA here is from genome assembly GCF_001698545.2 of Rhinopithecus bieti. Lineage (NCBI taxonomy): Eukaryota > Metazoa > Chordata > Mammalia > Primates > Cercopithecidae > Rhinopithecus > Rhinopithecus bieti. Next base: position 1,970,973 of record NW_016805265.1, on the reverse strand, counting down.
ACTAGACGTTGATAAAACTTCTAATCTTGGTTGAAAAATATGATTTCGCTTTGTATTACTCTTACTTTCCCTCATATATTTATTAAAGCTGTAAAAGATGACAGTGATAAATTCAAATAAAATTTGAGTATAGCAGGGAAAGGATACTGCTGGATCTATGAGCAGTGCTTAGATGTAAAAGCTTATTTATAAAGCTTTTAAAAAAATCCCTATTTGCCCAGTATGCTAATTTGGTGCCATTTTGGTAATATATGATGGTTACTCATGATTCAAGTCAGTGAATACACTTTCTGCTGGTTTTAAATGACAGATACTGAAATAAAAATAAACATCAAACAAGAAAGTGCAGATGTAAATGTGATTGGAAACAAGGATGTCGTTACTGAAGAGGATTTGGATGTTTTTAAGCAGGCCCAGGAACTTTCTTGGGAGGTAAGGCGAGGATCCCACATTGTCCTAGCAAGTATAAAATGTGGCTTCTGACTATCCATATGGAATTACTGTGTTGATTTTATAGAGAATCCCTTTCAACATCCTTTGTGATTCTTTAGCCGTTATCATGCTCATTTTTATTGACTGTGCATTCAAAAGCAATGACTTTGTAGAATTGTCTCCACTCTTAAAAGTAGGTATTGGCTCAGCTGGTCTCACAAAATAAAACAGAGTAGCACTAATTGAGGCAGATTTTGGAAAACGTTTCTAGGTGTGAAGGAATAGATTTCTGATGAGTTTTGCCTAAATTTAGAAAATAACAATTTAAAATCATTAACAAAAAGAGGAACATCACTGTTAAATTTGCCGATGTTTCTTCCAACACAGATGGCCAGCCATATGAAAATGTCTCATATTTTTAGCTCTTTTGCATTGATGAAAAAATATTGTGTTTCACGATCAGTTGTAGTCAGTTTTATTTTTATTGTCCAGTAATTTCTTTAAGTGATTCCACTTTAATTCTGCCTAAGTTATTACCACCCAGATATTGAAAGGTGAGGCTGTCAGACTTCTCAAAGACGAATCTGTTATGAATTGTGAATTTGTTGTGTCAGTGACTACATTCGGTTTCTCTGGCCAGTGTGGTCAGGTAGACTCCCTACCCAACCCCACTTCCTGTTTTGTGGGGAAGAGGTTTTCTGTAGGCTCTTAATGCTTTATTTTTAGTAGCAGCCAGTTGGGCTAAATACTCCTGACAGTTTCTACCTTTAGAGCTATTGGATATTTCCAACCCTCATTCTGCCCCTATCAGGATGCCTTGTATCAGCTTTCCTTTGGCTGAGATGAATGTCAAATTTCCGCCCGTTATTAAGATTGGAAGTCCTTGAACCAGCCCAGATTGGAAGTGGAGCAGGTCAAAACTCCTATGTTGATCAGTAGTGGGATTATGCCCTTGAATAGCCACTTTACTCCAGCCTGGGCAACACAGCAAGATGCCACCTCTTTTAAAAAAAGATTCGAAGTCCTTAAATATTACCTTTTTTTTTTTTTTTTTTTTGGCCTTCTTCTGACATTCATGTATAAACGTGAACAGTAGGCCATTGTCTGAAAGATACTGCTAATTCTAAAACTTTTTCATTCCAACATGGTAAAACTGGCTTTTTTTATTCAAGAAATATTCTTGTTCTGTGTCAGGCACTGTACTGGACACCAGGGATACCACAGTAAATCTGGCAGGCAGAGTTCTTAACCTCATACGGCTTTCCACATGGAAATAAGGGAAATAAGAGGAGACAAATGCTAAGCTGCAGATTTCACAATTGATTATTTAATTACAGTTGTGATAAATACTACCTCATGGAGGAATAGGAAACTGTAAACATGTAATAAATAAGCCTGTGTAATAGCCACATCATTTATAATCACCTAATTTCTAATCTATTACAACAGATTGTTAAATCCAGTTCTAATCAACATTTGTATGTATTTATACCATACTTATTTCCTTTGCTATACTGTTTCTTAGGGTATTCGTTTGCTGTGAATCTTACACAGAGGTAATGTTAGGTTGGTGCAAAAGTAATTGTGGTTTTTGCCATTGAAGGTAATTATAAAAACAGCAATTACTTTTGCACCAACCCATTTCATAAGGGTCTGTAGTGTTTTAAGACCATGCAAATTCACAATTAAGATTAGCGTTCTGATAAGTTTTGATAGTGACTGGTGAAAGAACCAAAATGTAAGTGAAGTATATATATTATTATTTTCCTTTTCTTTCTATTTAACAGAAAATAGAGTGTGAGAGTGGGGTGGAAGACTGTGGCCGGTACCCTTCTGTGATTGAATTTGGTAAATACGAAATCCAAACCTGGTACTCCTCGCCTTACCCACAGGAATATGCAAGGTAATAGAATAAATCTGGCAGGTGTATAACTTGAATGTCACATATGTGAGAAAGGAAAATTCTTGATTCTAAAGCAGGAATTAGGGATGATTTTAGGAAATAAATTTTGATAGTCAATGCTAAGTGCTTCCCAAACTATTGCTTTTGCCAGCACCTTTTAATAGTATTCCTTGTTCTCGGTAAATTCCTTATGCTCCTTAGTTAGACGGGCATTATAAATTTTGCCATTTAGCTTCTAGACTGTGCTTTCTTTCCTTGGTTAATTGGGGAAATGTTGGTTTTGTATGAAACCCAGTAAAAAAAAGAAATTTGCCACGGTGAATTATTTGGTAGACTTTCTTCTCTGGTTGCCTTTTATATTTTTTAATTAGGCCTGTTCATTTTATCTCTGATTTCTGGCATTTTATTTTCAAGTTTTTAATAGAAATTTAGCAAAAGAAGGAAAATGGGAGAAAGTAGGTGGGAATGGGTAGTCTTAAGAGACCCTTCCCCAAATCTTTACTTTTAGAACTATTTGTGACTTTGAAGAGAAGGCCAGGCCCAATGGCTCACTCCTGTAATCTCATCACTTTGGGAGGCCAAGGCAGGTGGATCACCTGAGGTTAGGCGTGCGAAACCAGCCTAGCCAACGTGGCAAAACCCCTCTCTACTAAAAATACAAAAATTAGCCAGGTGTGATAGGGCACGCCTGTAATCCCAGCTACTTGGGAAGCTGAGGCAAGAGAATCACTTGAACCCAGGAGGTGGAGGTTGCAGTGAGCCGAGATCGCACCACTGCACTCCAGCTCGGGTGACAGAGTGAGATCCCATCTCAAAAAATAAAAAGTAAAAAGGAGAAAAAATGGTATCCGAGTTTTCATTTGTCTTGAACTCAAATTAGTTGTGAACGAATATATCCCAAAATAGGTACATTGAGAATAGATTTCTTCCATGAAGTACATCAGGGTACACTTTACTAGTGTCTTCAAAAATTTTTTAGTCTGCAAAGTTTTCAGTGATTATAAACTTGATTTTCTTATAAAATAGATCTTATTTTTTTCATTAGCATGTGAGTGTCTGGCCAATCACGTAACTGGAGAAAATGCGATGTGTTTTCTAAAAGTTAAATGACAAAGTAAGAGTCAAGAATTTTGGTTTCTCCTCCTAGCTTATACTATTCAGTTGTGTGTTCTTGAACAATTTTTTAAAATGACTATGAGCTTTAATTTGCCTAGGTAATCATAAGCCATGTGTTCTAAAAACTTTGAATAAAATTTGTACATAAGTGCAAGGTTTGAAAGTAGTCTCATCTGTGTCTGCCTGTCTCTTGAAAACCTTCTACCCCATTCTTAGACTCCAAAGACCTTGCAAGTGCCTCTAAACATTTTCTTATAAATATCAGCCGTGTTCATTAAAATGTGGAAATAAAAAGTGTTCTAATTTTTAAGGTGGAGAAAAAGTCAGCAGGGAAGAGAGGTATTTGTCTTTTACTCAAAGTAACAGTGGAATTGGTAGAAAACAAATTAGATCTTTTGATTTTCAGCCCTGCCATTTACTGCGTTAGACCATGTATAAATCTATGATAATAACTTTAAAGTTACCTCTTCCAGAAGTGGAAATGGTAACAACTAAGTTCAAGGACTTTTCGGCCTCATATGTATGCAGATTGTTTAAAAATAATAAATTCACTTCTATACCGCTGACCACATATAATTGGAAATAAGATAGTAAGTGTGAATTTTGAAAAATATGCTTGGCCCCTTGACAGGATGGTATCCTTATTAAGTTGATTTTTAGGGTCGTGGTTCCATATCTGTAAACCTTTCTTTACATAGGATATTTTTAAGCAAACAAATGATTTGTTCACAAAGTAAAGGGAGCACATATTATGGATTATATTGAAAATAATGTAAGGTTGTTTTACATTCTCTCCTTACTATTGGCTTTCTTTTTTTTTTTTTTAATTAATTAATTAATTTATTTTTGAGATGGTGTCTCACTCTGTTGCCCAGGCTGGAGTGCAGTGGTGCGATCTCGATTCACTGCACCCTCTGCCTCAAGCGATTCTCCTGCCTCGGCCTCCCGAATAGCTGGGACCACAAGCATGTGCCACCATGCCCAGCTAATTTTTGTATTTTTAGTAGAGACGAGGTTTCACCATGTTGGCCAGGCTGGTCTCAAACTCCTGATCTCAAGTGAACTGCCTGCCTCGGCCTCCCAAAGTGCTGGGATTACAGGCGTGAGCCACTGCACCCATCCTCCAATGTTATTATACAACCTTTTTATGAGGTAGAGAAAATTGAACAATATTTAATCTTCCCCCGCAACAGTATAATCTGTCTGATAGATTCTGTGATTTTAAACTTCAACAGATTACCAAAGCTTTACCTGTGTGAATTCTGTCTTAAATATATGAAAAGTAAAAATATTTTGCTAAGACACTCCAAGAAGTGCGGATGGTTTCATCCTCCAGCAAATGAAATTTACCGAAGGAAAGACCTTTCAGTATTTGAGGTAAGCACGTGTAAATAAAAAATTCAGCTTTTTGAAATCTAGTACTCCTAATTGTTGACTATGTGCTGATTTGTGTTTAGAAGGTGCAAAGTATATTTAATTTTGGCACTGAAATTCAGACTGCCCTTTAAAACATTTCTGTGTTTTGGAATGTTTAACCATATTAAGCAACCATTTAGATTGATGAAGAATCCCTACTTCATCACATTAACATTTTTGTCTTCCCCAAAATCCCTGTCTACACTGGATATATTCACCAATGAATTTATGATCTCCTCAGCTCTTTGTAAATTCCACTTTCTTTGGCAGGAGAAATGAGCTTTATTCAGCAGCTCTAGCCAATGTCTGGCAGGTGCTCATTCTTCCAGGGAACTGAGCAGCTGTACATATCTCCTCAATACACAACCACCTGTGTTTCCATCCACTTCTTGGCAGGATGGATAATCCTTTTGGTGAGACCCTAACAGATGTTGGGACTCCCTCCCATCTGGGTAGATGGCCACCCCTGAAGAACTCTGCTGTTCACAGGAACCCCTTGTGGCCATATGTCTGTCATTGTGGGTTTCTTGAAGACATTTTGTATTTCCAGAATTGATTTAGTAGCAGGCCTTTGCCTCTATATAGTTGCATTGTTTAATTATGTATCTGTTGTCAGTTTCAGGGATTCAGTTAAGCTGAGTCAGTTTTACCTTGCAGGGACCATGCCTTTCTCCCAGGTTATTGTCTGTCTGCAGGACTTTTCACGTCTCTCCTTTATGCTCTTCCCTCCACTTGCACACTTCTGTTGTCTGCTGCATTTTCTCTTTTGTGACCCATCATGGTATGCATTGATGCTCATTCCTGGGTGCTGGGAACATGCCTACCTTGTACAGCAAATGTGATGTCTTCTTCCTGTGAAATATAGTTTCACTTCTGGATTCTCTTTTTCTGAACTATTCAGGCTGAAATTTATTGTTCTGCCTTACAGTTCTTTTTATTTCCGGCATGTAGTGTCTTGCCATCATATTAAAAAAAGGGAAGGTTGTAGGTTTCTCACATGGACCAGGCTCCTTCTCAGACAGGTTTGGGCCCACTAGGTTTTCCCCAAGACTGATCAGAGAACACAGGAAACTCCAGTTGTGTCTTATGATTTTTTTAAAGCCTTCTCTTTTCTGTCAGGCTCTTTTGGCAAGCTTGGAGGAAGAAGGGTATTGTTGCTGGGAAGGTTAGGTGATATATTAGTTCTTACTAAAAGTTAGGCATAGAGTTTCTCAATCTGGGCACTATTGACATTTCAGGCTGGTTAGTTCTTTGTTGTAGGGGCTATGCTATACAGCGTAGGATGTTTAGCAGCATCTGTGGCCTCTACTAATTGGATGCCAGTAGCACCACCACCCCCTCCAGTTGTACCAACCAAAAATGTCTCCAGACGTAGCTAGATATCCCCAGGGGCAGAATCACCCCCAGTAAGAACTAGTGGGCAAGAGAGAAGGCTGAAGACATGTTGCCTGAGCTTCCTCTTGCTATCCCGCCAGCCCCAGCCGGCTGAGGTGACACAGCTGCTCACAGTTGAAGCTTAGCTAATGTCACAAGTTCAGCTTTCCTATTGGATCCTTCCTTGATGCCTTAGATCTGTTCTTCGAACCAAAACATTGTTTCTCAAAGCTCAAAACACATTGTTGGCCTTAAGTAATTATTTAATAAATCAGCATGAGTCAGCATTGGGATTGAAGCTGTCATAAATCCATGGAACGTCTTCGCAGGGGCAAGGGGATCAGTCTTGTTAGGCTGGTAAGAATGGGCTGTTCTTTCAGGGCAGGTGCTTTTGGACCATCCAGAGATGAGAGGGGAAACATCAGAAGCATGTCTGTAAAATTCGCTTATACGAATAAGGAGTTGGATTTGATAAGTACTGAGGTCCCTATTCTGGAATCTGAATTAATAGAGTATAACATTTGGGCAACTTTTCTCCTAGCAGTTTCCTACAAAACTTATAAAACAAAGGAGGAATAATCACAGATTACGATTTTCCTGCCTTCTTCCCTTTCTTTATTCTTCTTTCACCTTTCACAACTGATCAGAATTTTCTTCAGCACTGTCATCTCTCTATTTTTCTGGTTCACAGTTATGTATATCGCCATCTTTCCTTTTTGTAATATACTACCATTTCCAAAAGGGCCATACTCTCAAATATATGAAAACTTCCTTTAATTAAAGGGAGAATTGTATCCTCTGTGCCCGTTGCCCGTATTTGATTGTGTTGCTATGTATGGGACCTAGGTTTCATCTAAGGGAAATAGTTATATGAAATCTAAAAATAATTTGTGCAAGATGAGAACCCGTATGGTCCACAGGAGACCTGAGAATGGTCAAGTTCGTTGTTTAAGAGCTCTGGTTAGCAAATACCCATTTCCCTTAAGAAAAGTGCTAGGGAAATTCTTCTTGAATCTGCTGTGTTTTCTGTTTTCAACAAGTAACTACATTTGATCAAAGAAATTGGCATCTGTGCCTAGCCTCCTGTCTGTAGCCATCAGTATCACAGCTTGATTCTTTTATTTTCAAGAGAAGTAGACTGTAATCATGGTGCTTACTGTAGGTTGAAATTCATATCACTTTCTCTGTAAGTATTCCCAACATAGATATTTTATCTTTTCCAATTATATTTAAGATGATGCTTGGGATAAAACCAAAATGGAAACCTCTTTGCTAATCCACAATTCTGAGGAATCAGAATAATACAGTTCATTAATTTTAGTTTTATGTGAAACCCTTTTGAAACAACATAAAGTTTAACTTACTTGAGAAGTATTTTGATCTGTTTCTATTTCCTTAATACGGATTTATTTGGTTCAAATAAAGAGAGAGGACATGCCTGATCATTTTTAGCTCAGAATAAACTACAAGTAAAAATTACTCCTTTGCTAGTGGTTTGGCCCTTCTTTGGTAGCTAAAAGAGAAATTTAACTACCTCAAATGTACCCTGATTTAAGAGAAAATGTGGAATTCTGATTTGCCAGTGACAGCTGTTTTCTGGTTAAAGCTGTACTTGCTTAATAGAGTGTTTTAATCTCTCAGTTTAAGATTTGGAAATAAAATGATGTACTTTCTGAAATACCATATAGAAGAAACAATTTTCTGTGGCGTGGCATTTTTATGTTAAATAATGTTGTCTGTTTCTTTCTGCTAGGTTGATGGGAATATGAGCAAAATTTATTGCCAAAACCTTTGCTTGTTAGCCAAGCTCTTCCTGGACCACAAAACGTTGTATTATGATGTCGAGCCATTCCTTTTTTACGTCCTGACAAAAAATGATGAAAAGGGCTGTCATCTGGTTGGATACTTCTCTAAGGTAAAACAAGAGCCAGCATGACCTTCATTTTCTTTTCAAAATGTTTTGGTGGAGCCCAATTCTTTGAACAGGGCTTTTCATTACTGTAATTTGAATAAGTGACATGTGTTTTTGAAAAGCTCAGGTTCTTGTTCAGAACTCATTTTAAAAGATGAAAACAAAAAACATGGTGCCTAGTAAGTGTGTAAAGGACCTCAGCACTGTGTGCCGTCCTGATGACATTCTAATTGCTGCCTTGTGGACCACTTAGCATCTTTGATTTTCTCAGTGTAAGCTTATTTCCGTTTTCCCTTTAAGTGGTGTCAACATGAAGGTTTCAGTTTAATGTAGCATTTAAGAGAGAATTCTCCTTTCTCCTTGTTGCCTTCCCTCTGTGGTCAACAGTATCTCAGTGAGTTAGGACGCTGGCATTTGGACAGTCAAGCTGATAAAACGACTGGTTTTACACTTTAGTCTCTTATTCTCTGTGCTATGGTTTTAAGTTCAAAGCAATCTCACCTTTAGAAAGCCTAAGTATCAGCTGGGCACAGTGGCTCATGCCTGTAATCCCAGCACTTTGGGAGGCCGAGGCAGGTGGATCATGAGGTCAAGAGATAGAGACCATCCCGGCCAACATGGTGAATGCAAAAAATTACTAAAAATGCAAAAAATTATCTGGGCCGGGTGGCACACACCTGTAGTCCCAGCTGCTTGGGAGGCTGAGGCAGGAGAATCGCTTGAACCTGGGAGGCAGAGGTTGCAGTGAGCTGAGATCGCGAGCGAGACTCCATCTTAAAAAAAAATAAAAATAAAAATAAAGCCAAAGTATCTCCAGCTATTAGAGTGGGGGAAACATCGACATATTGAGGGGATGTAGCTTGTCCTTTTCAATGGTTCAGAGCAGTTCACTCACATTCTTCCGCTCAAAGGCTTCTAAGAAACAATAGCTCCTTTTAATAAAGGATAACTGAGTTTGGAGACGTTTACCAGGTAATGACCTTAACTTTTCTGAGGCACCTAGGAAATAGTTAAATTTGCCAGGATGGTACATAGAGACAATAATTATGAGACTTTTAGGTAGAAGGTCCAAACTCTATCTTTTATTTATTTTATGATACATTTTTTATATTAGGTGATACTTGAATTTTAATGAATCTGCTCTTGCACAATGTAAATGGGATGCTTTATACAAGTGCCATTTTAATGGAGTTTCAAAAGATAGAATATATGTGAAGGTACTTGCAAACTATAGCTATCCTAAATCCGAGTCAACCCAAAGATCATAAACAAAAATAAATAACACCATTCATGGAAAACTGTCTCAGTGTTTTAATCCACATATTTGGTAAAGCTTTGAAATGAAAAAGAAGAAAGTTAATTTGCACATTACAAATTCAAAAGATGATAGAGAATTAACACTAAAACAATAAATAGGAAATCTATTTATATGATTAATAAATAAAACACCTTACCTTTTATGTAGGTTTGTCAAGATAATTTTCTCCAGAGACTTAAAAGAATAGTGGTTGCGTCCTTCCTGTTAGAAAATGGTGTTTCTTTCAATGTCTGTGGATTTAAACATAGGCTTAACCGTGCCCACCTTACGCGTGCTGCACTGACCATACCGCTCCTGAGTCTTGTGTTGGCCGCTGAGTAGCAGCCATGTGTAGAGTTGGTGGTGATTCTTGAAGTTTGAATTTCTGCCTCTCTTCCTCCCAGGGTACCTAACATTTTACTCAGAACTAGCTCAACTTTTCTCACTTTGTCAGTTTCTTCTATAGCATGGCAGCAGCTGCTGTTATTTCCTGCTATTTTGGAATACTAATATGCCTTGGCAGTATAGTGAAACAAAAATTAATCTAAAAAATAACCATGTTAAAAGACTAGATGAGGCCAGGTGCGGTGGCTCACGCCTGTAATCCCAGCACTTTGGGAGGCCAAGGCGGGCGGATCACGAGGTCAAGAGATCGAGACCATCCTGGTCAACATGGTGAAACCTCGTCTCTACTAAAAATACAAAAATTAGCCGGGTGTGGTGGTGCATGCATGTAATCCCCGCTACTCTGGAGGCCGAGACAGGAGAATCCCTTGAACCCGGGAGGCAGAGGTTGCAGTGAGCTGAGATTACCCCACTGCACTCCAGCCTGGCGACAGAGCAAAACTCCATCTCAAAATAAATAAATAAATAAAAAAGACTAGATGAAACTAAACCATATTCTCATGTGTCAGTTGGAATCTAGAGGACTCTGGCCCTTTGGGGCTATTCTTGAACTAAATTCTAGAGGTTATTAGAATGACAGTTCAAGGATAGCCAGAGAAGGGCTGGAATGACCTAGAAAAGTTCAATGCAAATTGTTACATGCATATGACTTTCCAAGCACATAATAGATGGCTGTAAACAGAAAGGAAAGAAGGAGTAGTTGTTTTATTCATAGCTTAGAATTTAGCTGTAGTAATGCGTTAAGTTGCGAGGCGGGGGAAGAAAGATCACTACTATATTGGATCTCAAAAAACTCCGAAAGGTGGAAATGGTTCTGGACAAAGAAGGGAATGGCATCAAGGATGAATTCTCTTAACCCAGAGTACATTTCTTTTTAGAGAGAGGGACCTATTTGTCATAACTTTGCAAAACAGACGAATTACTTGAACCTTTGCCATTGATGTGCACATCCAGTGAGGGACAATTCATCTTCTTAGGAGAACTGACACACATTGCTTCCTCCTCATTTTTTAGAGGCTCCATAGACAACTACAAATGTGCAAAAGTTGGGAATGCATCTTTTTCACAAAGAAATCTTCAATTCTGCCCTGTAGGGTTTTTTCCACAACCATCTCCTGTGATCTTTCAAATTGGTTCATTAAAGATCTGGGTGTTCTGAAGTAAAACTTTGGTGTGGTTGGTACCATTTGTGGTTAGTCTTATTTGTGGTTTATATTTGGCCAGAGCATCCATGACCTCAAAAGCCTTTTCCAGATCTCTGTGTAGGTTTTGGCAACTTCTGTGTACTCTGAATAAAAAAATGCTGCCCTGATGCCACATCCCATGAAAGTTGCAAGTTCTTCTTTAACTGTAAGAGCTGTTTCTTTTTTTTTTTTTTTTTTTTGAGACAAGAGTCTCGCTCTGCCGCCCAGGCTGGAGTGCAGTGGCCGGCTCTCAGCTCACTGCAAGCTCCGCCTCCCGGGTTTACGCCATTCTCCTGCCTCAGCCTCCCGAGTAGCTGGGACTACAGGCGCCCGCCTCGTCGCCCGGCTAGTTTTTTGTATTTTTTAGTAGAGACAGGGTTTCACCGTATTAGCCAGGATGGTCTCGATCTCCTGACCTCGTGATCCGCCCGTCTCGGCCTCCCAAAGTGCTGGGATTACAGGCTTGAGCCACCGCACCCGGCAAGAGCTGTTTCTTAACCGTGTTCTATTCAGTCTTCCTCCTGGTTTCAAACTGTTCGTAGTATTTTGGTCTAGCCTTTGTTTGGAGGCTTTAGGGTTTCTTGTTGTTGTCTTTTTGTTTCATTTTGTTTTGTTTTCCTGGTTTGAAATGCAGATTAATTATTTCTCTAGCTTTTTACATTGACTTTTTATTCATAGGAGAAATGTATTTGTGCACATCTACCCACACAGATACTGTTTTAGTTTCACTGGGGCATTTGCCAAAAGGCAGAAGACAGATTGCTGTTGCAGAGTTGTAGATTATTATTATATTTAGCAAGATAGCTGGCTAAATCCTAACTTACTCCACTGGGTGACTCCCTGGGATGTTATTTTCTCTATCTCTGAAGTTATTTGAGCAAGGAAAGCATTTCTTTTATACTGTCTGTATTCTGTTTTATTTGGTTCATATTTCCTTGGATTCTTTATGCATATTTTATGGCACTGACTTTCAAGAATAAAGATGTAGTTGAGAGGCATGCCAGAGTCGATGGTTTGTTGTTAGTTGATAGTTTGATTGATTAATATAGTAGGATTTTTCTGCTTGATCCTGACCTAACCCATTGGCTTTCTTTAGTGGACAGTTTTACAAGGACAGTGGCAGGTGCAGGGAATTGCCCACTTCAGCAGGGCTCTGACATACTTGATCTGTTTCTCCTTCCCTCAGGAAAAGCTTTGCCAGCAGAAGTATAATGTCTCCTGCATAATGATCATGCCCCAGCACCAAAGGCAAGGATTTGGACGGTTTCTCATTGATTTCAGTAAGTGAAGTACTTTATTTACTTTCATGATCCAGGAGGCTGATGGCTGTTACAGGAAACAGTAACACACAAAAGTTTATTTAACCTGCATTGTTGTTTTTATCAATAGATAATGAGTTTTCTATTTATATTTACATAGGTTAGAACATCTTCCTCAAGTGAAAAATGTACTGCTGCTTAGTGATTGTACTCTAGGAAATTGAGACTAGATCTCTCGGCAGCGGGCCTCATGCACAAAGCCATTACCCTGAATGAACTGACAGAATTACATTCCATTTTGTGGTGCTCATGCTCATTAGCACCAAAAGAGGCAATTATTCGTGATTAGAGCTAAAGGAAGTATTATTTGAAAGGATTTTCAGCTCTCTAAAATTTTGCCTATAATCTTGTACAGTGCAAAGCAGAAAGGTATATTTCCATTTAGAAAAATAATTTTCTAGGCAGCCTGTCCTGGGCCTTGCTAGTAGAAATAACTCTTACCTTGTTTTGTTAATTTCCCTTTTCTATTATGGAAATTAATACAGTGTTTGTATCTAGAGGTTTCCCAAGAAATATTTATCTTATATGCACTCATATCTTCTGAGCCTTCTCTGTTAAAACCGGAATAATATATAAAAGTATGCACATGGATAATGTTTTTAAAAATTGGTAGTTTCTTTTTTTCCTTGTTTATATTCTGGATGTGTAAATGTTGTGTTAGGGGTACATTTGGAGAATTGATTCAAAATATCTAGATAACATGATGACCAGATATCCCATGATAATAGTCATTTCTGGTCATGTAAAAATCTGTCATTGGCCAGGCGTGGTGGCTCATGCCTGTAATCCCGCACTTTGGGAGGCCGAGGCAGGTGGATCACAAGATCAAGAGATTGAGACCATCCTGGCCAACATGGTAAAACCCCATCTCTACTGAAAAATAAATACAAAAATTAGCTGGACGTGGTGGCACACGCCCGTACTCCCAGCTACTGGGGAGGCTGAGGCAGGAGAATCACTTGAACCCAGGAGGTGGAGGTTGCAGTGAGCTGAGATGGTGTCAGTGCACTCCAGCCTGGGCGACAGAACGAGAGACTCTGTCTCAAAATAAATAAATAAATAAAAATAAATCTGTCACTAGGAACCAGGTCCTTCTTGATTACCAGATTGCAGTTTATCTGCTTGTTAACTGAAAGGAGGAAAATTTAGGACTTTGCACAATGTTCGTCAGCTATATCAGATGCAAAAACCACAATGTAAATGTTCTCACAGAAAACCATGAAGAAATACAGTGAATCTAAATCTATATTGTTAGGTATTGTAAATATTAATGTCTGATAAAAGTGTAAAATAACTGAATAGCAGTTTTGACTGATTTATCTAATGACATTGAAGAATGTGATTCTTTTAAAAGAAAAATTTTGATTACTTTTCTATTTTTAGATAATATTTTTAGTTATTGATTCATTACCCTAGTCTTATCTACACTTTCCTGACCTAGTTATCCATGAAACCAGTAATCCCAAGGAGGGCCATCTTACCAAATGCAGTGTACCATTTTTATTTTTATAGAGTCCTAGCTGTAATCATTTCTGAGGGCAAAACCATTTATCTTGTTCTCCAGTTTTGTGTATCTTCTATTCATAAGTAGTCCATAAATATAGTTTCTGGTATGCATAGCAGCCATTCAAGCCTTAAATTTTTGGTCATATCTATATGCCTACAGAATAAGACAAACTCCTTAGCTCAATATTTAACGTCTTCTAACATCTAATTCCAGCCTGTCCTTTAGGCTTTTTCATCTACCAATCTCCTTTTTCTCAAATAGTCTGAGCATGGTCCTATACCTCCATTTTTTGTCTATGCAGTCCCTTCCTTGAAGTGATCACCTAATCCTTTCCTAGTCTCTGTCTGTTCAAAATCCTGCCCATTGTTACGAGCCAGCTCAAGTATCTCTGCTTTTTGATCCCACCTCCTGGAATTTTATCTCATACCTTTATTGGTCCCATATTGTATATGGTATCACACTTACACTCTATTCACCCTTTTGTGATAATTATTGATGGAGGTGTCATACTTCCAACTTCTCTGTATCCAGTAGTACAGATTCCTATATAATAATAGGTATTAGAGGTATAAATTAAATTGTATTGATATAAACTAAATTTCCAAATTGATATGTTTGCTGTCCACAATAATTGTCTACCTAAAATTAAAAAGGAACTGGTACTTACTAGGTAAAAGTTCAAGCTCTAAATTCAGTAGCGTCTTATTTGTACAGCATGATCTGGCACTAAGGCCTTCTACATAAGAAAACAATCTGGGTAACAAATACATTATCTTCAAATGCTATGTCTTTTTTTAAACCATTTTAGTGAAAACTGTTATTAGAATCTACCTTGTATTTTAAAACTACAGAACACATTGAAACCTTTACTGAGTGGCTCAGGGCCACTATGATGAATGCTGTCTACCAGGATGTGACCAGGCAAAGCAATGCTGAGGGTGTGGTTTTTGATTTTCTCTTTCCTGTACACTTAGCATTGCCCCTGCTGGAGTGGGTTTAAGAAGTGCGGTGAAAGATCTGAATAAAGTTGAAAAGGGATTGGTGTTATTCCCTCAGAGAAGAGGAGACTAGGGGAAGAATTTTATAGCACTCAAAGAAAATGCGAACTGGTGTAAACCCAATAGAAAATCAATTTAAAACCAAAAGAATTTCTTGGCTATAAAAGTTTTAAGGAAGATAGAGTAGGCTGCTGAAGAAATTAATAGCACCTTCTCTTGGAAGTTACTTAAAGTAATAGTAGATAAATATCTTTCCAGAATGATTGAAATCCAGCCTTTAAAGGTAGGGATGAGTCACATGACCTCTCATGATCATTTTTGACCTCATAATTTGGAGCCCAGGATAGAAAGCTAACTAGGGTTACAAGTTTTCTAAAATCTGCTCTGGTTTTTTAAAGGACCTTTTAATGGTTATATTTGTTTTATTTCTGTTTTGTACATGAGCCTGGGGTCTTTTGGTCAGGGATGTATTTTCAGTAAGTCAAATGAGGTTGTAAATCAGGCAGATCTTTATAATTGCCAGTTTAGTAAGCTGAAACAAGACACAAGCAGGGAGAGAGATATAGCTGCCCACTTGCACACTTGATCACAGATGTGAGTGGAATGTAATGCATTGTGTGTATATACACGCTCCTGGACTTAGAGTGGGGCTATGGGCTGATAAACCCATCATAAAGTGAAAATATCATTAATTAAAAATACATTTAATACACTTAATCCACCAACCATCATAGCTTAGCCTGGACTTTAAATGTGCTTAGAACATTTACATTACCCCACAGTTGGGCAGAATCATCCAACACAAAGCCAATTTCATAATAAAGTGTTGAGTATCTCATGTAAGAGTGTTGTACCACATATCGCTAGCCCAGGAAATGATCAAGTATGGTTTTTACTGAATGGTGTTGCTTTCATACCTTAGTAAAGTTGAACCATTGTAAGCCAGGGACTATCTGTATAAAGAACTGCAAATGCAGTGCTTTGAACACTGTTCTTCAGGGCAGCCGAGTGAGGTGGAATGGTCATCCATGGAACCATGTGCTGCTTGCAGAATAAGTCATTTGTCTGTCACTTCCTAGAATAGCTTCTCTGGGATTTGTCAGAACAAGGCTCCCGAGGAGGCCATTTGCAGAGTTTGGCCAGAGTGACTAAAGGGCACCAACTCCCAATTTGCTCATAAACTTCCTAGTGGGTTTTATGACTCTTTGCCCACAACTGGAATGGGTGGAGGAGAGTGACTATCATGGATTGGTTGAGAACACATTCCTTTCTCTTGGATTCTAGGATTCCCTTTCTCAGTCAGAAAATTTGAAAGTCTTCCCCATCTCTGTCTGTAAAGTCTTTCTATCTCTCTCTGCCTCCATCCCCACCAGACATACAGAGAACTCCCTTGCCCACAAAACATTTGCAGTTCCTGCTTCAGAGCCTCACACGGACAAGGCAAGGAGCTCTTCTTCTCCCAGCCACTGCTGAGCCCTGGGGCCCCAGAGTGCTCCCTCCCAAGCCCTGGACTGCTGCTGCGGGGGCTGCCAGCAGTGCCTTATCCATGTCACTATTTTTTTCTTTAATTTTAAAATAATTTCAGACTTAGAGAAAAGCTCTAAGAATAATACCACAATTTCCCATACATTGTTGCACATGTTCACATTTTATCACGTCTGTTTTCTGCTCTATTATTTTCAATCTCTCCCTTTGTTTCTCTCTTTCTCTGTCGTATTTTCTTTTCAGAATCATTTGAGAGTAAGTTGAAGACGTGTGGCACCTTTATCCCTAAGTATTACAGTGTTTTTCTACAACGATGCTCTCATATATAGCCATAATACAAATTATTAAAATCAAGATATTAAAGTAATCTCTATGCATTGTTCAAATTTTAAATTTTACCAGTTTATACTGATGTTCTTTCTAGAGGAAAAAAAAAAATCTCCTCCAGGATCACGTGGAGTATGTAGTTATGTCCCTGGAGCCTCCTTTAATCTGGAATACTACCTGTTTTTTTGTTTTGTTTTGCTTTGCTTTGTGTTTTCCATGATTTTGATATTTTTGAAGCATACAGGCCACTTATTTTGTATGGTGTGCTTCAATTTGGGTTTATGTGATGTGTCTTCACAGTTAGATTTAGGCTGTACATTTTTTGGCAGGAATACCATAGAAGTGACCGTATGTCCTCCCCAGTGCATTTCATCAGGATCATATGATAATACATTTGTCTCATCACTGGGCTTATGAGGGTGGGACCTGCCAGGCTTCTTCACTGTGAAATTACCATTTTTCGCTTTGTAATCAGTAAGTATCTGGTGAGAAGATACTTTGGGATTATATAAATATCAATTCTCATCCAATGTTCACGTCCTACTTTTACCTTCACTTATGGCTCTTACCTAAAATAATTATTACTAGGATAATTACCAAATGGTAATTTTCTAATTTCATTCTTTCTACAACTTACTAATTGGCATTCTATAAGGAAGAATTGTTTCTTCTTCCCCATTTATTTAATTTTTTCTGTATAATTTTGGGTTTTAATTTTATTCTGTAGGTTATATCTTGTCATTACCATGATTGATTTTGATGTTCCCCAAACATCAAGTTGTCCTGGATTTATTTAGCAGCAAATGTTTCAAGTGGATTCTTGTGCCTTTTCCACATGCTTCCGTCCTGTGGATTCTTCCTTTCTGCCACAGCATGATGTTCCAGATTTAGCTTATCCTTTTCTTAAGCCAGCGCTGGAATCATCCATTTCTCCCAAGAGCCTTGGTTCCTTATGGTGGAGAACAGTATTTAGGAACCGGGATCTGGGCCGGGCACAGTGGCTCATGCCTATAATCCCAGCACTTTGGGAGGCCGAGAGGCAGGTGGATCTCTTGAGGCCATGAGTTCAAGACCAGCCTGGCCAACATGGTGAAACCCTGTCTCTACAAAAGACACAAAATTAGCCGGGCATGGCAGCGGGCGCCTGTAGTTCCGGCTACTTGGAAGGCTGAGGCAGAGAATTGCTTAAACCCGGGAGGTGGAGGTTGCAGTGAGCCGAGATTGCGCCACTGCACTCTAGTCTGGGTGAAAGAGGAAGACTTCGCCTTAAAAAAAAAAAAAAAGAAGGAAACCAAGTTCTGATCACTTAAATGTGCCCATGGCTACTTGGGTGTCACTGCTTCTAGCCCTCTCAGAGGACAGAGCTAGGATAGCATGCATATTTGTATCCGTGTATGTGCATGACTGTATTTATTGTTGATTGCCCATGTCTTATCAAAAGTAAACTTCATGAGAGTGTGGACTTTGCTTTTTGCTGCATTCTGATCTTCTAGAAGAGCGTGGCGCTTAGTAGGTTCTTAATTGTTGAACAAATGTTAAATTATGACGGGAAGAACTTTTAAAATGTGCTTTCCCTTCTTGTGTGTGATTCTTAGGGAGAATTTTATTTTATTAGAACATAAACCATCAGCACTGGTTTACTTACTTCCAAATGATGCCAGGTATGCCCTGTCTTCTTTCGAGGTCTGGTACTTTTGCTGAAATGCAGCCTCTATCTTAAGATCATTTCAGTTGCATCAGAAAGAAGATGTCACTGTCTGCTCTAAACCTTTGGCGGAGAAAGCAGAGCTGTGACATAATCCACATTTGTACATAGCTGGTTGAAGAGACACTTATCTTTTCCTTACTTTTTCTCTTATCAGATAATTCATTTCTTGATTGCATTTATTTTGAAAGGAAAATTCCAGCTTTAGCCATAAGAAGCTGTCAAGAAAGCTTCTCTTTGCTTAGCCTTCCCAGCAGCTCCTGGGTGAGTGCAGTCAAGGCAGTCATTAAGGAATAATAAGTTATGCTTTTGAAATGGTGCTCAAGTACTTCATAGCCTTTTCTAAGATAAGGAGCCTCCCACCTTCACCCCCATGACACTTGTTGGAAAATACTGGACCAGCAGCTATATCCTTGGGCTTTTGCTGGGTTTTGGAAGACACGTTTTGACCTATGTAATCAAGTATAATGATGACATTTATTTTAATAGGATTCTAGTCTGTAATATAATAAGGAAAATGGCTATTTTTCCTTATTTTCTCATTATAATATGTTTCACTAAAAGCTTTTACCATTACTGTTTTATTACATTGGTCTGAAGTACAATATGTTTTAATATGCTAAAGATAACATCAAGGTTGAAAATTGAGCTCTCAGTGATTTATTCAGAGGTTGACTGCTGCTGAATGCATTGAAATGAGTTGCATGAGACAGTGCGGCTAACGATTTATTTGTGTATCTTTTTTTAAGCTAAGCTTGTCATAAATAAGAGCAAATAAATAGCTCTTATAGAATAGTTTGTATTCATTGCCTCAATGAAAACATTGTAAATATGAAACATACGGTCTGCAGTCTCTCATTTTTTCTGAAAGCTAGTGTTTTGCCTTACATAGCTCAGAATTTTTTCGAGTTTTGGCATGCAGGTGGTTGTTTGTTGTTTTTTTTTTTTCAAACAAATTTTTTGTCTGTTTGGATTTCTAACATTGACTGGCATTTGCAGTGAGTCATTTTGAAACCCACTACTGGACAAATTCCATTCAAATAATTGGGATGAGAATAACCTAATCTTCAGCGGTAACTGGAACAAAATGAAACCTTAGTGGGACCGTCAAGAGGGCAGGGACTTGGTCATTGCTAAACTCCAAGCCATGAGCACAGTGGCTAGCACATAGAGGATACACAATAAAGGATTGTTGGGGGAAATCAGTGCATGCCTGAGTCTAGTTAATCCACTTCTTTGTATGAGTGTCAACACCTGCCAGATACATCCAGCTAGCTTTTGACCAGTAGTGCTTAAACTCAGACTTCCTCTCAGTCTTTGTTTTTTACACTTTATTTATCACTTCATCCTATCTTTCAGCAAACATGCTTTAAATACACTGTGCCAGGGATGGTCTAGGTGATGAGGACATAAGGATGAATGATTTAGTCCTTGCCCATAGGGTAGTAGAGGGTCAGACACAAAATTCTTCCCAGCCCTGCAATTTCAAATGTGAGAGAGGCTGTGGCAGTGCAGAGGAGGAAATGCTTCCAACTCTATTTTCCATTTACCCAGTTAAGATATATGGAAGAGACACATTTTCACATTTTCTCTTCTCCCCTCTCCCTCCCCCTCCCCTTCCCCTCTTCCCCCTCCCTTCCCCCCTTGGTCCCTCCTCTTCAAGACTGGGTCTCACTCTGTCACCCAGGCTGGAGTACAGTGGCCTGATCATAGCTCACTGCAGCGTTGCACTCCTGAGCTCAAGTGATCCGCCCATGTCAGCCTCCCAAGTAGCTGGGATTACAGGCACATGCCACCATTCCTGGCTGTTTTTCACGGGCAGAGGTGGGGGGTCAGGTAGAGACAGGCTCTTGGTTTTTTGCCTAGGCTGGTTTCAAACTCCTGGCTTCAAGCTGTCCTCCTGCCTCGGCCTCCCAAAGTACTGGAATTACAGGTGTGAGCCACTGTGCCTTGACCCGTTGTTAAAACAAGATCAAGAAAGATTTTGCTCTGCTTGGCTGAAATTAGTGCTATACCTGGTTTGGGTTTCACGAGAACTATTCCCCCTTGAACATATTTTCCAGCTTGTAATAGAGACATTATGTTTAAGATAGAATATTCTAAGATAAAAGTTTGCCTGCGCTTACCCTCTCATGATGGTATTTCATTTTCTTTTTCTTTTTTTCTTTTTTTTTTTTTTTTTTGAGACTGAGTCCTGCTCTGTCGCCCAGGTAGAAGGGCAGTGGCACGATCTCAGCTCACTGCAGCCTCTGCCTCCTGGGTTCAAGCAGTTCTCCTGCCTTAGTCTCCTGAGTAGCTGGGATCACAGGCACGCACCATCATGCCTGGGTAATTTTTGTATTTTTTAGTAGAGACAGGGTTTTGTCATGTTGCCCAGGCTGGTTTCAAACTGCTAAGTAAAAGTGAACCACCCGCCTCAGCCTCCCAAAGTGCTGGGATTACAGGCATGAGCCACCATGCCTGGACCTAAACAACATATTTATGACTTCAGCTGGTTGTAAGGTAGTTTTTTGGTTCGTTGGTTGGTTGGTTGTTGGTGTTGTGTTTGTTTGTTTTTAAATATAACTTCGTATTGGGTAAAACAGAAGGTTTTCCTTAACTTGTTTAGAATTGTTTAGGAAAATACTAGTTAGGAATCTGATTTTTTTTCTCCCCCACAGAGGGTTTGTGGTTAGCATGTTTGTACCCTAATATTCATGCTACATTTTCATGTTTACCAATGTAAAAACCTCTGTTTTGTAATTATTTATATGGAGTCCTGCTTTGAGTTAACATCATAGAGGAACTCTTTTTTTCAGCAAAATTGTTTTAAATTAATGTTTCTAAAGTGTATAAAAATGGTTGAGTGGATTAAAAGCAATTCAGTTTCACATGTAACCATTTGTCCACATGTAAATAAATATGTAGCACAATTACACAGCAGAAGGTACAAAAAGGTGTTGCTGAAATCATGAGAAAATGTAATACAGGTGGACATCACTCTCCACAATAAATTTACATATGTCCTTTTTTGGGGCAAATACAGTCATCATTTTAAATGAAGTCGAAGAGTTATTTCTGTAAACAAAACAAAGTCCTGCTTGTCATACTAGACAGCAAAGAAGCAAAAATTGTTAGGGTCATGTCAAAAAGACTTAGGAGTCAATTTGAAGAGGCTCTGACCAGACAATAAATATAATAATAAAGACAAAAAATATGCAACTATCAAATGTTTAAATTCACAAGTTCATAATGATATTAAAAAACAAACTGATTTAGAGGATAATAGGAACCAGTTTATTATCTTGAAAACCGCAAAAAATGTAATTAAAGCATTTATCCTGCCTTTCTTATATAAACTGTACAGTGAAGTAATCAAGTAGTAAAGGAGGGGAAACATCATTTTATTTTTTAAATTTAAAAATTTTTTTTGAGACAGAGTCTTGCTCTGTCACCCAGGCTATAGTGCAGTGGTGCGACCTCAGCTTACTGCAGCCTCAACCTCCTAGACTCAGGAGATCCTCCCACCTCAGCCTCCTGAGTAACTGGGACTACAGGTAAACACCACTATGCCCAGCTAATTTTTTCATTTTCTGTAGTCTCTTTATGTTGTCCAGACTGGTCTTGAACTCCTGGGCCCAAGCGATCCACCTGCCTTGGCTTCCCAAAGTGGTAGGATTACAGGCATGAGCCGCCACACCTGGCCAGAAACATCTTTTTATAAACATATTCCAGCTAACCAATGAAAATAAAATGCACAGTGGTTTACACCTGCAATCCGAGCACCTTGGGAGGCTGAGGCGGGCGGATTGCCTGAGCTCGGGAGTTCATGACCAGCCTGGGCAACATGGTGAAACCCCGTCTCTACTAAAATACAAAAAATTAGCTGGGTGTGGTGGCATGTGCCTGTAGTCCCAGCTGCTCGGGAGGCCGAGGCAGGAAAATCCCTTGAACCCGGGAGGCAGAGGTTGCAGTGAGCCGAGATCGCGCCACTGCACTCCAGCCTGGGCGACAGAGTGAGACTCCATCTCAAAAAAAAAAAAAGAAGAAAAGAAAATGACAGAATTAAAATATAACCGTTTTGTAATCCCCACCACCACTGTGAATTAATGGATGTAGACAATGAACAAAAACAACAGTTGCAAAAAGGACAACCAGAAATTATGTATTTTCTGATCAAGGATATTTGTAGTCTTGCCAGTGGATTGAACCCAAGTCTTATCAAGCAAGCATTGGATCTAGTTGCCATTTTGCAAGAGATACAGAATAAAGAGGAGCATACTGAGCTGCAGTGCAAGTAGGAGATCAGCAAAACTCAGAGTGTGGACAGTATAGGTCAAGTGGCCCCAGTTCATCCACAGGTAGATTACAAGGAAAAGAAAGGGGTGAAGGTGGAACCCCTAGATGAAAATGGCATTAAGATTTTTTTTTTATTATTTTAATAGGCAAGACTGTTCTAGTGGCTGGGCTGTTTTGGTGATGAAAGTATAAAAAAAAAAGAGATTATTGTGAGAGTCAGTCTAGCGGTTACTTAAGAGAGAGAAGGGGTGATTGGCTGGAGCAGATAGAAGGTTTTCTGGAGTAGCCAGCAAAGTTCTCTTTCTTGATCCTGGGTGATAGTTACGAGGACAGTTGCCTAATAATAATCCATTAAGCCATATATTTGTTTTTTGTCATTTTCTGTATCTGTGTTTTATTTTTGTTTTTTTGAAAGTGATCATCTTAAAATGGTAGGTGACATCCTATGGTATCTTAGCGCTTGGGTTTTTGTAACTCTTAAAACTGAAACTTACTTGATTGGTGGCATCCTATTAGTCATGTTTTAAAGAGAGACATGGCTTTCACCTTGACTGCTCGAAAATGAAAACTTGAGTGTACAAGTATTTAGTGTACAGGCATCAACTCCATGTCAGCCTTTGCAGAGCCATTTTTATGTGAAGGAAATGTACTGAAATTTACTTGAATCAAATCCTCTGAAGTGTTGAGTCTAGTTCATCAGAGAACAGCATTCCTGTAAATTTCACTTTCACTCTTAAACTCAGAAAAACATAATTGAAGGGTTGTGCATTAACAGAATGAGGATGAAATGAAGGATTCGGACAAGGAATGGTGATGCAGAGTGAGGATGGAGTACAGAGAAAGTATTTAACTGTGAGCCCAAGGAGAGAAAGAAGAGACACTGCAGCATGAGAACTGTTTTCCCATTTTTCTTTTTTTGTGGGAAGAATAGCACCAGCAAACCCTGTAAGATATGTACAGGAAAATTGCCCTTTCCTCCTCCTTGGTTGCTGAGCAGTTCTAAAATTTGGGGTAGATCTTTAGGCACTAGAAACAGAACTTAGAGAAAAGATGTTAAAAGTTAGATTTTAAGAAAGGGAAGAAAAGGCTAGAATGACTTAAAATGTCCTGAACTGAGACTCTGCTATTTATCAGAAAAACAGGTGTCCTTCTTCTTAAGAAGGTGATTCTCTGTTCGTAGACTAAGAGTCCTGCCCTGGGGTTCGCCCAGCATTGGAGCTTTTCTCCATGAAGTTAAGGACATTAGTAAGATTTTTCTCTACCGAAGCAGAAGATGCCTCTGAAGACAGCCTTTCATCCCTGTAGCTTTTCAGTTGCATCCAGTTAAAACTTATAGAACATAATGAATGTTTTAGAGAGGAAATAAAATGAATGATGCCCGTGAATTTGTTTTAAACATTGTTTATTTTACCTAATAATTTATATAAATATTCCTTGAAGAGGAAGAGAAATCACCAGATTTAATTAATAATCGGAAGCTTTTTAGAGGATTTACTTTAAAATACCTCCCTGCCAATTTTTCATAAATTAAGCATAAACTTTCTTTGACCTCATCACACATAATTAAATAGCTGTGGAAGGGTTAAAACCAACTAAAAAGCAATTCTGTATCTCAGTCTCCATTCTCCTGCAAAATTATACAGGAAGTTTGTTTCAGTTCTCAAGCAGGGTAATTACAAGAGACAGTTACATAATTTACAGTTTCAATCTACTTGTCCATAATCACACACTTCTACCTACTTGTATATACCCCCATGAGTATGTGTGTTGTACTTTGATTTGTAAATGATGATTGCAGTGTGATTGATTCCTTGCGATGTAACATATTGAATTGATTTTTTAAAAAATGAACTTTAGCGGTTAACATGTCTATTTGAGTTCCTGTTATTTACGTAGTTTGTGGTTCTTGCGTTCAAGCAGTTGCATACCAGCTAACAAATTAAACTCCCAGAGCTTTTTTTCTCATTAAATTTGGAAAATAGAGTGTCTGCATACAACCTAACCAGAAAAGTGCCTAGTACCTAGTAGACACTCAACTGTTGGACATAGCACAAAACCATTTCAAGCCTTTGAAAGTGGAATGGAGATTCTTTGATTAACATAATATAAAGTCTCATGGTGATAATATTAGTATATTGTGGTGAAGCTCTGCTAATATTAATGTATTGTTACTAAGTCTCAAATTTAGCTAAACAGTGGACAGAATAGCAGCTCATTCCAGGGGCTTAGAGAAATGTGTCATCTATAACTGAAGGGGTAGTCATTGCTATCTTTAACACTGCTGGTGATGATATTGCATGTGTTTTGTTTTTCTAACAGCTAACATCTACTGTAGCCAATTTGGACTTTAAGATTCCCTAAGATTAAAGGCTAAGTCCCTGGCCGGGCGCAGTGGCTCATGCCTGTAATCTCAGCACTTTGGGAGGCTGAGGCGGGCAGATCACCTGAGGTCAGGAGTTCGAGACCAACCTGACTAACATGGAGCAACCCCGTCTCTACTAAAAATACAAAATTAGCCAGGTGTGGTGGTACATGCCTGTAATCCCAGCTACTTGGGAGGCTGAGGCAGGGTAATCCCTTGAACCTGGGAGACAGAGGTTGCGGTGACCTGAGATCACGCCATTGCACTCCAGCCTGGGCAACGAGAGAAACTCCGTCTCAAAAAAAAAAAAACGCTAAGTCCCTACATGACACCAAGTCCCTGGGCAAACCAGCCAGCCATTTGTCTGGCCCCCCCTCCCGCCCCAGCTCCGCTGCCTAGGGTGCCTGTGTGCTGCACAGCTTCAGAGGGGCCTCAGCAATAACCTTGGGGGGACATAGCCATTGACCTCCAGAGGCTTCTTACCTCAAATCACGTTTCAAAGCATCTGGGAGATAAATAAAAAATAAGTGAAAAGGAAAGTGGATCAGTGGAGTGGGATTGTTTGTCTAGATAACCTGAGGACAACTAGCAACAGTTTCTCTGTCTTACATTTCCAGCAGTAGTTGATCAGTCAGATTAGGTGATGGGCTGTACTTTGATTTTAGAAAGTCATCTCAAAAACTGACAGATTCCCTTTTGAAATGTACTTTGTTTGAAAACAAAGAAAATTTCTAAGGAGATTTGTATTCTCATTTTTTCTTTCTTCAATCTTGCTGTGTATTTTTGTTTGCTGTGTGAAAGCTCATCATCCAGAATTGGAATTACAACATAACTTTGTCCTATTTTTAAAAATTACAGCTGGTATACACACACACACACTCCCTTCCACATATACACACAGCATTTTAGGGGGTTTGTAGGAGAGCAAATGGAAAGGCAAGTTGCTATTCCAACCATCCTGTCTCCCAAACCTGGTTCTGAAATCAGTGGTACTGCCATGATTATGTAAATACCACCCCTCTCCCACCCTCCACTGTCCATCTGTGGGGTTGGACCAGATCAGATGACTAGATACTAGAATGAACTATCTCAGCTTCCTCAATAGATCCTCAGACCTATAAAAGTAGGCAAAAGATGTCTCAGTTTTTGCATTTAGTGATTTAGTTAAGGAAAATGTTCAATTGCAGTGTTTTCACAGCAGGAGAATGGTCTTAAAGGTAAAGCATTTTAAGTGCATGCAGTCATTTGTTTGGCGCAGATGCTTTATTTGAAGTGTATATGTGTTCAATCAAGTTTGCCATCTTAAAGCCTTTCAATGGTAAGTTCTTGTTACCAGAATTTTGTAACTTAGACATGAAAATTTTATCCAAGTTGGAGAACAAGCCTGGGGGGAGCCAGATATTTAAAAATGCTTTATTTTAGTAAAAACTGAAGAAGTAAGTTATCTTCTATTTCAATTGTGTTATTTTCTATTTCAAAACTATTTCTTTTTTTTATGAATCTCTAGACTTTTGCCTA